>NC_090941.1:472436075-472747284 GCF_040938575.1 Ambystoma mexicanum | reverse complement strand
AACCTTAGGTATTTTCTGTGCGCTGGCAAAATTGAAATATGAAAGTATATCTTTCATGTCCAGTGTTGCCATGTAATCCCCCTCTTTCAACAGCGGGATTACTTCCTGTAAAGTGACCATACAAAACTTTTGAGGTTTGACAAACTTGGTCGCTGGGCGCAAGTCTAGCACACGGCGCATGGTGAGATCCTTTTTGGGTACAAGGAAGTACACTGAATAAATACCCTTGTTAACCTGTAGAATAGGGACGGCTTCTAAGGCGTCCTTTCCTAGAAGGGTCTGTACCTCTTACAGTAGGATTTGCAGGTGGTCGGGCATCTTGATCTTGGCAGTCTGTTTTGGGGTGGTCAGGCAAATTCTATAAAGTACCCGTGGGCGACCGTCTTTAGTACCCACTGGTCTGTTATCCCCTCCCATGCGATAAGGAAAGATGTTATATGCCCCCTGACCGGAGTTGCATGGGAGGGGACCTGGATCTGCAGGTCATTTCTGACCAGAGGCCGAGGCGCCTCTGGGGTTGGAACCTCGTCCTCTAACTTTCCCACACTGCTGTCCTCTGGGTAGATAAGTGGCCGAGGTGTTAGACCCTTGTCCCAAATTCCAGTTGTTTCCTGCATTATATTGGGTCTGGGAAAAGAGATGGCCAGCGAAAGGACCGGCAGGAGCCGCTTCCTCTCTGAGGAGAGGGTTTCTGGGTAATCTGTTGAAGGGACTTGAGTGTCTCATGCTCTTTCCTTAGCCATGCATGTCTCTTGAGCAAGGTATCCTGTGCCAGGGTTTTCCCCGCTGTCTCGGCAGCGTCCAGAGTGTTTCTGAGCACATTCTGGTTCACCCGCTTGCCTTCGGAAACAATGGCGAGCAACTTGGTCCTTGCAGGTTCTGGCACTTCCTGGAGGCCTTCTTGTAGAAGGTTCCACTGGACATCTGCATAGCTAGCCAATAGCGTGGCGTTATTGGCTAGAAGGGTGGTAAATGCAGCAGCCGTTGTTATTCTCTTCCCCGGTGCATAAAGTCTCTTGGATTCTTTATTGGGTGGTGCTTCCCCTGTAGACAGGGGAACAACAGCCCGTTTTCTAGTGGTGGTAACCACCAACTAATCCGGAATGGCATGACCCTTGATATAGGCAGGGTAGGTCGAGGAAGGCTGACACAGTTTCTCCACCCAGTTTCTCCACCCTAGGGTTTACCGCCCTGGTCTGGGCCGGTATGAACCAAGAACAGCCAAAGAGAGAAAAGAGGGAGGATTCAGATGTGAATCCACGCAATACCCATGCTGGAGAACAAAAGTTACAGGTAAGTAATGTGTTCCTTTGCCAGCATGGGGTCTTGCATGGATTCACATGCTCATGAATTTGATTATACAGCAGTACATATACATAACCACAGGAGGTGGCAAGGGTCACAGAAGCAATTCACTGACCCCTGGAACAGATTCACCTCAAACAAACAGAATGCGTAGCACCAATTGGGGGACTGGGAACTCCTCCCTGCAATCCCTGTCAACCCAGTAGAATTTCATGAAGTGTGGGTAGACATCCATGAAGCAGCCCTGCAGATGTCGAGCACGGGAACACCAGAGAGAAATGCTGTTGTTGCTGCAATGGCTCTGGTGGAGTGGGCTCTCGGCCGGCCTGGAAGCGGTCTATTGGCAAAACGATGACAATGCATGATACAAACGGAGAGCCACCCGGATATGGAAGCCTTAGACAGGGCCTTCCGTGTCCCAGAGGTACAAAATTGACAAAAAGCAGAGGCGTTTTCCAAAAGTCTTTAGTGCGTGCCACATAGAACTTGAGGGCAGGAGAAATGTCCAGCGAATGCAACGCCCTTTCAGCAGGCAAAGGAGGGTTCGCAAAGAAAACCAAAGGATCGTTGAGATGAAAATCCGATTGAGCCTTTGGCATGAAGGTGGGACCAGTTCGCAGCACCACTTAAGTAGCGCCGAAGGACAAATACGGCTGCTTACAGGAGAAGGCATGAGTGGCGACCCGCCTGGCCGAGGTGATCGCCACCAGGAAAGCGACCTTCAATGATAGAAACTTCAAAGGGGTATGATGCATTGGTTCAAACGGATCAAACTGATGCCCCATGACCTTAGACAGGACCACATTCAGTTCCCAAGCCCGGGCAGGAACCCTCACCAGCAGGAAAGTCCTGAAGAGTCCCTTGAACTCCTTGATAAGCCTGTGCGACTCCAGGGAGAGCTTGCCCGAAGCTTGTGCGTACCAGGGTATGACAGGCAGATGGAACTTGGAGGCATGAGCACGCCCAGCTTTAGCCAGCGAGAGCAGATACGGGGGGGAATTCCACTGAAAAGCTTCCACTTGTGACTGTAGTAAGACAACATAGAGGGGGTCCTGGTCGTCTTCAATTCCAATGGCAGGGAATAATAGCCAAATTCTAGGGCTGCAGGAGTCAGGCGGTGACACTGGGTCGTGGTGCAGAATATATCCTTCTCTGGAGAGGAGGTCGGGAAGTGGAGGCAGCTGGATGGCCAGAACCACTGACAGATGGAGAAGGTCGGAGTACCAGATCTGATTCGGCTATGCCGGCGCAATGAGGATCATCCTGCAGTGGCAACGTCTAGTGTGTTGATCACACGTAACAGTAGTGGAATCGCAGGCGAAGGTGTACAGAAAGAGCCCCTCCCAGGGGAACAATAGGACATCCCCTAGACTCCTCCACTGAGGACATCTGCTGGCAAACCTCTGGCACTTGGAGATGGCAGCTGTTGCAAAGAGGTTGATCAGAGGAAGACCCCACTCGTTGAAGAGGCGATACACCTGCGCTTGCTGAAGCTCCCATTCATGACAGGACTGCAGCTCTCTGCTGAACGAGCCCGCAATGGTGTTCTTAAAGCCTGCCAGGTGAAAGGGGACAAGGATATGTCTTGAAGAATGGCCCAGCGCCACAGGGACTGGGCTTTCAGGGAGAGAGTAGGGGAGCATGAAGATCTGCACCACTTTCCCCTGTAGCTGAGGCTGGAACGACTCGAGGGCCAGAGACCCCCCCCCCATAGTCCCAGGAAGTTTATGTGCAAGTCATCCTCACGCCAGAGGCCTCTGGCGTGAGGATATCCTGTGTATGCCCCCCAACCCTCCATAGAGGCTTCAGTATTGACTGTAGACTGGTACAGAGGGATATGAAAGGGATAATTGATGAAGAATCCGAGCGTAGTCCGAAAGTGGATGTCTCCGCCGTGTGCTGGGTTGCCATTGTGTGGGAACGGCACCAATGAGCCTATCGTCCAGGTTAGGGTAGACGTGAATTCCTTGCGGCATAGATGAACTGCTACCAGGGACAAGCATTTGGTGAATACCCTCTGAGCCGATTTCAGGCTGAAGGGAAGGTCCTTCAATTGAAAATGCTGCCCCTGGATGACAAAACGCAGGACCTTCCAGTGTTTGCGATGAATGGGGATGTGGAAGTATGCATCCTCCAGATCAAGAGTTGCGAGAAAATCCCCTTCCTCCAGCTGGTCGAGCACGTGCTGCAACGTGACCATCCTGAACTTTTGGGAATGTTGGTACTTGTTAGGCTTTGCAAGTCAAGGATTGGTCACCACCCTCCTGACTTTTTCCTTAGAAGAAAGTATTTGCAGTACACTCAGGAGCTGCTGAGGGACTGGTTCTATTGCCCCCTTTCGTAACATGGCCTGGACCTTCTGTAGCAGCTGGGCCATGTGAAATTATTGATGCGTTCCAGGAGGAATGCAGGCGCACGTGTCTTGAAATTCTAAAGCGTGCCCCTGCTGAAGAACGTCCAAAACCCATCTGTCCGTGGAGATTTTTCACCACTGATGGACGAAGTTTGATAGTCGGCCACCCTCTGGGGAGAAAAAGTGGGGGTGCTTCTTGGCCGGTTCAGTCCTACTTAGGCATCTGTGTCCTGAATGGGGACGACATTGGGTGCCACTGCTGTAGGCCTGGGAGTGACCTGTGTAGGCCTCCTGGGTGGTCGAGTCGTAGCTGACAATATGGGGTAGTGTACCCTTTGGAGGATATGGGGACTCTTCCCTTTGGAGAACGAACGGACGGCCTTCTCTGCTGCAGGGTCTCCAGATAGGGCACCGTCTTGATGGCCTGGAGAGTCATCCACCTCCTTCCCAAACAGGTTGTCCCTGTCAAACGGCATGTTGACTACCTTGGTCTGCATGTCTGTCAATGGGGAAGGATCCAGGTAAGAGTTTCTTTGTTGCTGGATGTGGCTCTGTGGTTTTGGTGCCCTTTTCAGGAGCCAGGAGAAGACTGAATATTGCTGGTCGGATTCTCGTCTCTAATCTGGTCCAGCACTCTGATGAGGGGACATCAACAACTATCCTGCCTCTGGAGAGCCAGGAGGAGGCCACCCAAGTTTCAGCTCAATTCGGAATAAGTAAGACCATGCACCGCACAATGGCTTGAGGTCCCACGGTAGAGGGGTATTGCAGCACCACAAGTTCGCTGCACGATGGCTCAAAATGCAGGTCTTCTTGAGTCTAGTCGATCTCATCAGGCTCTGGGTCGGGGTTGTCATTTTCAGGACCCCTGAGGTCAGTTGGAAGGAAGGGTAACAGCAAGCTCTGGTTACACAGGAGGCTCGCCGGTCGTTGGAAATCGCTACAGCCAGATGTTCATCTTCCTCTTTCGTTTCAGCTCCAGTGGTCGATTTGGCAGCAGCTTCCAGGTTTGGAGTATTTAACAGGAACTACAGCACAACTTCCGCAATCTCTTCCAGCATTGTTATTGTCATGCCTGCTGGACATATCTCTGGACCAGGAACGATCTCTCCATACAAAATGAGTTACGCCCATAGAACCACTAGACCATTCTACTCGAAATGGAGGTTGTTCGATGCATTGCCCGGAAAACGACGTCTGCATTTTTCACGTCTTTAAAATTCACGTGACTTAGTTCCGTCACGTGTATCACGGCAGTGCGTACATAAGCAGCGTAGAAACTCTGATCGCTACTTCTGATTAAGTCAATTTTGGCGTTTTGTAGCTGAACTCCGGACCTGCGTTCTCGCATTCCCTTCAGCAACTTCTCTGTCCTTTTTTGAGCGTGTTTTCCTCCACACGCTAATTCCTGAGCTGCGTGTATCCTGTTCGCGTGCCAAATCTCCACGCGGACACTGTCTGCAAGCGCAGCTGTCCTGAGCTGTGTGAATCCTGTTCGCGTGCCAAATCTCCACGCGGACGCTGTCTGCAAGCACGGCTGTCCTGAGCTGCGTGAATCCTGTTCGCATGCTAAATCTCTACACGCGGACGCTGTTTTCAAGCGCGGCTATCCTGGGCTGCGTGCATCCAGTTTGCGTGCTAAATGTCCACGCGGAAACGCTGTCTCCAAGCGTGGCTGGCCTGGCTGCGTGTATGCTATCGCGTGCAATCCTGCACGTGGTTTTCTGAACTACTTTGAACCTTTGGTACCTGTGACAGTTAACAGGTGAAATTCTAATTTTTGTTCTTCGTGGGAAACGAAGTATTTCATGAACAATTGGAAGGTGATTGTGCACAGTACTTTGGACGCTATCCTGTGGTGCACCAACCCGGTATCTAGCGAGAGCCTCGTGCCGTTCGGGATAAGTCTCCCTTACTAATCTACCCTTCCTTTGTCGTTTGTTCAACTCCTGGTTTTCTTCAAGAAACATTCGTGGATTACTTCAGTTTTGCCATAAGGTCAGTGTCTGAATTAATGCTAATACTGTGTTATCTTAGTAATTCGATTGGGACAGTTTCTGATGATACTTTATCTATCCTAGGCATACTTCCTACACAATTTCCACGCCCTTTCCAGTGATCCATCTCTCTGCCTGTTTCATTCAGTCAGAGAGTTGTATCATTTGGAAGGTCTAAATTGACCTACCTACAATCAAGTCGTGTGAAAATAGGATCCGGAAGAGCACTACCAAATTGTATCCTTTTTTGGTTACCGTATCCTTTTCAATTGATACATTGGTGATTTATGACAGTTATTTATCGATTTATCAGGCGCTGTAGCCCGAAGGCATCAGGGCACACAAACAAAAACATAGTGGACAAACAGAGGCACAGGACAAAAGTGCAGTAAGAACCAGCGTGTCAGGAAAACAGCATTAGTTCAAGGTAGTACTTAAAAGATTTTAGATGAATAGAGCAGTCTTCAGTTTACGACGAAAGATATCGCATTCCTTTATCAGCCTAAGCTCCAGGGGTACGCGTTCCAGATCTTAACAGCCCTGATAAGGAAAGCTCTTCCCAAGCAATTGGCGAGAGTCAATTTTGGAGTTTTTACCAACGCCAAGGTGGTTGAGCATAGTTTCCCTCAATGGCTCAAAGAGAGATCAGGTTCTTAATATAGATTGTGGAGTGGTGCCAAATAGCGCTCTGTGGGTTAGTGCAGCAGCCTTGAATTCTAGCCGAGTGGTAACCGGGAGCCAATGAAGATCTCTCTGGCTATACGAGATATGCTTTCCTAGATTTCTTCACAATAATGCAGACTGCATCATTTTGAAGGATTTGCAGAGCTTGAATGTTTTTTTTATTGGCTCCAACTAACAGAGCATTGCCGTAGTCTAATCTAGACAGAATCACAGCACGAGCAACCGAGGAGAAGTTGAGCGCAGAAAGGAAGGTGCACAGGTTTATCAGGAGCCGAAGATAGTATGATCCATTCTATGCTGTCTGATTAATGTCGGCATCTGCACTGAGTAACGGGTGGAGCTAGAAGCCCAAGATCTTAACGCTCTTTGAGACCGGGATTGGACAGCCATGAATATAGAATGATTGGTAGAGTGTCATTTTGCTCGTGCATGCTTGGCACCAAAGACCAGCAACTCAGTCTGATCTCCATTTAGACGCCTCCAGTTCTTGCTCATCCAGGTCTCAATGTGGCGATAAATGATCTGAAGAAGGTTTGCGTCCTTGGCATAGTCCCCTCATAACTCAAGTACTAGCTGGGTGTCATCAGCATAGTTTGAGAAACACACTCCAAGCTCATCCAACAATAAAACAGAAAGGTTGGATATAAAGGTTGAATAGCAGAGGGAACTCCATGAGAAATGGGGGAGAACAGAGAGGTGGCCTCGCCCCAACACACCGGGGATGTGCGATTCAGAAGGAATGATTTCACCTATAGAATAGAATCAGGGTTGCAACGGCCCTGTTTCTCTAATACAAGCAAGAGTTTATCATGATCAAGGGGATCGAAAGCCGCTGATAAGTCCAAAAGAACCAACAAACCAGAGTGACCAATATCCGAGATTTCCAGCATATGTGTCTGTAATTCTAGCAAAGCAGTCTTGGTACCGTGATGAGGTCTGAAACCAGACTGTTTCGGGTGCAAAATATTACATTTCTCAACAAATGCTTGCATTTGATTGGCGGCACTTTTATCAAGTACCTTAAGGATGAAGTGTCAGTTGGTAATGGGACGGTTACCTGGGTCATTAGGGTCAAGTCCTGGCTTTCTAATCAAAGGGGGGCTGATAGCTTTTTTTTTTATAGGATCAGGGACTTGATTGTTAGAAAAAGAGGAGTTGACAAATATTGTCAAACAAGGAGCAAAGAGTTCCCTATGATCTAGAATAAGGTTAGCTGGAATAGTATTCTCTGAACACTGGGATGGACGCATGGTGGAGAGGGTAGCCATCATATCAGCGAGAGAGACCGGAGCAAAGCTAAACATACATTCCGACATATTAATCTGAAGGGTTGGGGGGGGCAGCGGGGGACAGAGGGGAGGGTGTTTCTCAACCAGGAGTTCAGCCCTGATTTTGTGCCTCGCCATATCTACCTTAGCATTCAAGGTGTACTGTATGTCAGAACTTACTTGGTCCGTGTGGACTATAGCTATGAAAAGGGCACTAGACCTTTCTAAAGATTTAACAATCTGAAAGAGCTTTTTAGAGCAATTATTAGCTTCCTCAATTTGTTTGTTGCAAACTTTTTTTTAGCTTTATGGATAGCTGTCCTATAGGCTTTTTCTAGGGTCTTCCATTGATCTTTATAATGAGTGGAAGGGCATTTAAACCATTTAGTCTCGGCCTGACGTTTTCTGATATTCAATTGGCACAGATCTCATGTAAACCAACTCCAACGGGTAGGGTTGTCTCTAACCAGCTTATTCCTAACTGGTGCCACTATTCAGCATAGAGAGCACAGACATATTGAAGGTGTCAGAGTAGAAGGAGAATCAGAATAAGAAGTGACTGACATAATGCACTCCAAACAGTCTTTCAAATCTAGCTGCGTAACTTTCGTAAAGTTCAATTTTTTTTTATGGTTTTCTGCAGGTTGTGTAGTTTAGAACGTGGGGTAGGAATAGAGACTATAAAAGAGATATGAAAGTGGTCAGACAAATACATGGAGAGGTGACCACCATATTTATGAGGAGATTGTTTTCCACAACTCAATCAAGGGTGTGACCTTTGATGTGAGTTGAAGCACTATTGAGGAAGTGATCATTGACGTTCGTTAGTGCATTTTTAAAGGTGGTTGCTTGTTTGTCGGCGGCGTCATTACGCCAGCGATTAAAGTCCCCCACCAGCAATGTGGAGCAGTTGGGTCTTTGTAATGTATTAAGGTGGAAGAGGTCTTGGTGTTTCAGCCGGAGGGCGGTAAAACAAAATCAGATTAAAGCAGCTATTCATTGACGCAGTCAATTTGAGGTGAATAATTTCACAATCATTAAGTAAGGAAGGAGATTGGAAAAGGTTAAGGTGGCTTCTTGCTATAATAGCTACCCCCCCCCCCCACCCTTGGCCTGAAAGACGGTTCTGACAGAAGATGCTATAACCGTCAGGGGTGGCTAGCTCAATCAGTGGACCACTAGCTTCATTTAACCATGAGGCACAGTATGTCAAGATCTTTTTCCATGATATAATCATGGATGTTAGTAGCATATTTAGGGATTGAACGGGTATTAAGTAAGGCGCAGTTAAGATTAGCAATGGCCTTGTTAGTTGTTGCTGTCTTGGCAGGAATAGCATGTGGGGTAATCACCTGGTCGACGGAGATGGTCTCATCGTTCATCTTAAGAGGTAATCCTCAAGGCAGAGTACTAGAGGCTTTAACTATATTTGGTGGCTGAGCATTATTCAGAGTAAGGGGAAGCATGATCAGAGGCAAAGCCAGAGGCAGAGCACATTTCAGATGTGTTGACCTTACTGATGTTTGCAGTCTTGGCAGGTGTAATTCCACTTGGCAGAACAATCAGAATCGAGAGGCCCAGAGGGGATCTATGATTATCTAAAGGAAGTGACATTTCTGTGCATAGGTCCTTGTTGATTTCTTTGGAGCAAAAGCCTTGTGGGCAAACATCCTTACATACGGGTGTAGGATTGGCTAAAGGCAGGGCAGCTGCAGGGTCCAATCTCAAAGATATATTTATCCACGGTGGCAAGGCTGTGCACCTTTTGGGCAGCAAGCGGTAGATTGAGGCTATCTGGGTAACCCATGTTGGTACCGGCAGTAGTTCGCCTGTTGCTCACAGAGTACAGAACACAACAGTGCTATGGAACGGCACCTGTGAGCAAAAAGAGCGAGTTACATCGTAGTATAATGTCTTCCTTCCAAAGAGTACCAAGCAACCAATGGTATGCGGCAGCTTCCATCAGAGGACCGGATACAGTGAAATGTACAGTTATTAACAAGGGGCAGAGGCCAAGCACGCAGTATGTTATACCTCACAAGGTTTCAAGAATGTGTACAAAGCACAGAATACCGAAAGGGCAGTGTTTACAGCAGGAAGACGCCGACACGCCCATTCCAGGTGCGCCAGATCAACTGATTTGAGGAGCCTGGGGCTGCTGGGAAATGTAGTTTCCCAGGCCAAGTAGCTCAAGCAGAGTGCACAAAGCCAAATGCAGCTTTTAAAGTGAGTAGACTAACCTCGCATGCAGCCACAATCCAAAGAACGTGATGGAATCTCTCAAGTAATTACAAAAGTACTTCAAATTTCAATTAAAGCACACCAAACACACATTCAGTTTTGGCAGCAGCAAGATAACACACACACACAGATGCAAAAAAGAAAAGGAGGCGGTCTGGCGGTCCAATCAGGACAGCCAGCCACCCATTAAGACTGGGCTCCTTTCAGGCAAGGTGAAAGACTAAGGGTTGCAGAGATTTGGACTCCTCCCTCGCTTCCTGCCTTCTCAGACACTCTGGAGCCTTGGCAGGGAATACAAAGGATTCCCGCCGAAGACAAAACTCCCACTGAGGTCTTTCCCACCTAGAATGGCAGGAAGGCCTCAGAAGCTACACGCAAGAAAGAAATGGCGAATAAATAAGGATCCCACCATTTTAGAACATTGGTGACCCTTCTGTGCATTACCAAGGCTGAAATAACAGTCTACGAGTAAAAATTACAGTCATACAGGTAAAACCACTGCCACCAGCCATTCAAGCAAACTTGCAACTGTAACAACAATAAGACAGGTAAGTAAGAAGGGGAATACATTGTATCCCGTCAGCACTCCACATAAGGTGGGGTGTGCTAGCTCACTATATACAATGTAAAGGGGGATGAAAATTCCCCTTTACTACTTGGAAACTGTAGTTCACCCAAGTACATGAAAGAGAAATCAACAGGGGAGCCCAAAGGGGCAACCCAGCCTAAGGCTAAAAGTGGTACAACTTCAACCATACACTATGGAGAAACATAAAAAGGTCACCCACAAAAATAGTAAAAGACTAGGTGAGAGGGGAAAAAAGATTCCCCTTCACCTAAGGACAAGGAAGGTAAAATAGTCAAAGCAAAAGGTTCTGGGGGTGACACATGTCAGGAAGATTTATCATAGATATGAAAATCTTACCTACCAGTTTTATCTAAACAAGAGGGGAGGACAATGTCTCTAAGTCGATAGAAGGCCCTGGCAGGAGAGTATACCAGGCAGATGCAATTTGCAAGTGTGTTCATGTGAGAAAGCCCTAGCAGGAAAGCACACCAGGCATCGTCTGGCAAAAGGCTGTGGAAACATATTAACGGGGAGAGACAATCTGGCAGGAGAGTACACCACGTATACTAACAAGATACAGGCTAACAACAAAGTTGTTTTGAATATCCGTTGTGTTGTTGATTAAGAGAAACATAAGGAACTGATATTCTTAAATATAAAACAGAGTGAAGAGAAATGCAGGGGAAGGGTACCACCCTCTGGAACAAGGAACTCTATCGTTCTGGAACGTTTATGTGTTGTAGGGTTATACATTTCCTTTTTGAACATTTGTACACTACTAAAGGCCAAAGACATTTTCCCTTTTCACCTTCAGAGTTGATTTTTAAAATGTGAGGGCCAGAATAGAATTTTGGACGCTTGAAGTTTTGAATTTGACATTCTGACATTCACATACCCTTAGATTTGGTTTTGGGTAGGGAAACACCTCTTAGAGCAGGGAGAGAGGCATTTCCCAACCCCTTTTAATAAAAGTCTTTGTCAGGAAAACGGCATTAGTTCAAGGTAGTACTTAAAAGATTTTAGATGAATAGAGCAGTCTTCAGTTTACGACGAAAGATATCGCCATGAACCCCCCGTGTGTATGAGTCTCATTCATGGCTCCTTACAGCATGCACTCAAACTTAAGATCACAAAGTCCATTGTTTGTTGGGGCAGAACAGCAAAATCGACTGTGTACTGCATGCAGATTAGAAATGGGTTTACCAAAACACCACCTTTATATATTGAGGCCATGACCACTGTTAGGAATTAATTTGAATGTTTCTTATTAAATGCATTTATTTATTTATTACATTTATATAGCGCGCAGGCAGCCCAGGGGCATTGTGGCGCTGTTACTTATAAGGGAACTTAGTTACAGGTACAGATATAGGTTGTGCCTTGGGTTACAGTGAGGCAGGATCCTGTGTCAAGCGATAGGAGAATCATACAAACAGGGTACATCATACAACATAGTATATCATACATGTTAGTCATTGAGGTTTAGACATGAGAGGTTGGTTAGGTGAACAGGGTAGTTTTCATGGCTTTGCGGAAATTAGTCAGTGAGGGTTCCCCTCGCAAAGAGGTGGGGAGGGTGTTCCAATGTAGTGCGGCAAGGTAGGGGAAGCTAGCGCCACCAGCTCTAGCTCTTTTTACGCTGGGCACGGAGAGCATATTGGCATAGGGTGTCCTGGTGGGTCTTGTGGACGCGACTGGGTGGATTCTCTGGGATAGGTACGCTGGGGCTGAGAGATGGACACATTTGTGGGTAATGCTTAGTGCCTTGAATATAATCCTTTCCTTAATGGGGAGCCAATGGGATGCTTTTCTAGCAGCGGTGATGTGCTCCCTCTTGGCAATGCCTTGTGCAGCGCGCAGGGCGCTATTCTGAATTACTTGCAGCTTCTCGAGGTTTTTGTTGGAGGTCCCTAGGAAGTGAACATTACAGTAGTCTTGCCGGGAACCAGTTATGGCTCTAGCTATGTTGGTGCAGGTGTCTTTTGATAGAAAAGGCCCGATTGCGTTGAGGAGTTTTGCATGGTAAGCCGCAGAGGAGGCGATTGCGTTTAATTGTCTGGTATAGATAGGTTGGAATCTAGATAGACGCCTAGCGTTTTTACCGTGTCGAGTACAGGGATTCTGATTGAGTCAATGGTAAAGTGGCTAAACTGGGCGTCAAGTTTCTTGAGGGTGTCGGGGGATCCTACGAGAAGGAGCTCAGTTTTGTCAGAGTTAAGGCATAGGCCATTGATAGCCATCCACATTTGGATAGTGTTGTATATGTTGTTAAGACTTGCACAGTCAGTGTCATAGTTACCTGTTAGTGTGAGGAGGATCTGAGTGCCGTCCGCGTAGTTGGTGTAGGAGATGCCCATGGCGTCAAGGATAAGGAAGAGGGGGCGGGTAAAGATGTTATATAAGGTCGGGGAGAGGCAGGAGCCTTGGGGCACACCACATAGCATGATGGTGGGTGACGCAGTGGCTAGGTCAGAGAAGACCTGCATGGTTCTGCCTTGGAGGAAGGAGGTGATCCAAGTGGTAGCTTCTTGGGAGAAGTTGGCTGTGGGGGTGAGGTGGTGGCTGAGGATGTCGTGATCTACAAGATCGAAAACTGCAGAGAGATCGAGGAGAAGGAGCAAGACAGGTTTGCCTTGGTCTCTAGCGTCATCCATTTGGTTTTTGAGGTCGAGTAGGGCGGTCTCTGTCCCGTGCCTAGGACGAAAGCCGGATTGTCTCAGTCCTAGAAGGTTATGCTCTTCGAGGAAGTGTTGAACCTGCAGGTAGGCTGCCTTGTCTTGAATCTTGAGGAGGAATGGGACTGTGGTAATAGGGCGGTAGTTGTTAGGGGAGGTGGGGTCAAGTGTGGGTTTTTTATGAGAGGTCGGACCCATGCTTCCTTGAGGCATGAGGGGACTCTCCCTGTGGTGAAGGAGGCATTGACGAAGGCTGTTAGGAAAGGAGCAAGGGTGTCTGCGCAGTCTTTGATGATGGAAGCGGGGCAGGGGTCCCCTTTGCAATTGGAAGGTTTGATGTTTTTCATGATGTTGATCATGTCTTTCTCCTGAATGGTTTTGAATGAAAAGGTAGGGGCGGCCTCTGTGGGTGAGGAGAGGGGGGGGGGATTAGGGAGGGGGTAGGGAGTGCTAGTTTGGTGTTCAGGATTTTGGCTTGGAGTGATCTTGTTGCGCATGGCTGTTTGCATGTCATCACACCATGCTTTATCTTTGTTGAAGTTTTGGGGGGTGGGTGTAGGGTTCTCGAGTTCCCTGAATATGGCGAACATTTCCTTGGTGTTTGATTTGGCCTTGGAGATTCTATCTTCAAATGATTTGGCTTTGGCTTTGATGATGGCTTTTTTATATTCATTTGCGAGGGATTTGAAATTAAGTTTGTCTTTGTCATCACGGGATGTTTGCCATTGAGCTAGTGCTGCTCGTTTGTCTGTGCAGAGTTTGAGTAGGTCTTGGGTAAACCACGCATTGGTGTGGCTGGTAGGTTTGGTTTTGCACGGCTTGGGGTGATAGCATTGATAGCTGCCGTGATAGCAGAGTCGTAGTTCTTGGCAAGGGTTTCTGGGTCGTTGGAGAATGGGGGTCTAAAGGTAGGTCCTTGTAGGAAGGGTAAGAGTCTTTCTTTGGTCAGTTGGCGGGCACTTTCTGTGAGAGCTGGTGGTAAGGGTTTTGGGGGGGGGATGGGGAGGAGGTCGGGATGTTGAAGGTGATGGTGTGGTGGTCGGACCATGGGGTGGGGGTATTGCAGTGACTGTGAGGGGGCAGTTGTGATGGGCTATCCAATCTAATGATCTGCCTAGTGCGTGAGTTGGGTCTGTGATGGTGTTGGCGAATCCTAGGGTGGCTAGAGCTGTGTCAAGTGATTTGGCACCAGGGTCTTTGGTGTCATTCAGGCCTAGGTTGATGTCCCCAAGGACGACTTTGGATGATTTTTTTAGGTTGTCGGCCAGGAGGTGAGTGAGTGAGGCCTGGAAGTCTCCCAGGGGGCCTGATGGTCGATAGATGAGGTGTAGGGTATTGGTGCAGTGATGCGAGATAGTGAGTTTCAATTGAAGGTAGTCGCTGTTGTTGTTTATAGTTTTGTCAATCTTTCTGATGGTGATCAAATCTTTGGCTATGAGAGCGACACCGCCTCCTGTGGTCAGGCGATCTTGTCTTGTGATGGCATAACCTGGTGAGAGAGCGAGGGATAGAGCGGGGCCTGAGGCTTCGTGTAGCCAGGTCTCAGTGACCATTAGAAGATCTAGATGCAGGGTGGTGATGAGGTCGTGGATGTCTAGGGCGTTAGCATTGATGGATCGGGCGTTGATAAGGGCACATTTGAGGTGGGGTTCGAGGGAGATATTTACATCAGTGGGTGGCATGGCTGTGGTAGAAGAATTGCACATTGGGGTAATCACATTAGCAGTAGTGGGGGGCACATTTTCTAGGGTCCTAGACATGGATAAAGTAGCATTTACATCAGTGGGTGGCATGGCTGTGGTAGAAGAATTGCACATTGCGGTAATCACATTAGCAGTAGTGGGGGGCACATTTTCTAGGGTCCTAGACATGGATAAAGTAGCATTTACATCAGTGGGTGGCATGGCTGTGGTAGAAGAATTGCACATTGCGGTAATCACATTAGCGGTAGTGGGGGGCACATTTTCTAGGGTCCTAGACATGGATAAAGTAGCATTTACATCAGTGGGTGGCATGGCTGTGGTAGAAAAATTGCACATTGGGGTGATCAAATTCAAGCCTGTGGGAGGCACATTATAAGGAGTCATGGCCATTGTTACAGTTGCATTGTGGTCATGGTAGTGCTTACTGCGTGGGCTCTGACCCATAGCGTGGTACAGTCTAAGGGGATTGTAGCTTTTTAAGGCTGGAGTCTTTGGGCTAGTCTTTGGGCAAATGGAAACTTTCAGGGTTCTATTTTGCAGGCGCGCGTTCCGTACGTCTGTTGGTGTTGGTCTTGAGGGTAGCGCACATGTGAGGGTACGGGCACGAAGACGCTGGAGTCTAGAGGCGAGTGCGGTATGCTGATCGGGAGTGTTGGACTCCTTACCTTGTACTGCAGGCAGAGTTCCTCGTCGGACGACGGACTTCGAGCAGCGAAGAGCTGCAAAGAGGAGTGCAGGCCTTGTCCTCTGGCCTTCTCCTCGCGGCTTCGCCTGGCGGTGGGCTATTCATTTTATGTTTTTCTTAGCACTTATACGCATAATTCTAGGTGCTTATGTACGCTCTCTGCAAAATATTTACATGATTGTATACGCAGTTGTTACTTATGAAACAGTTGAGCAAAATGTTCAAGCTTTATTTGTGCCATCAATATAGGCAGCTTAGATGTAAAATATATCTCTTAGTGTGAATAGGGGTTTCTAGGTGCTACAGCACTAATCTTGCTTTTACCTTTTTTTTTTTAAACTTTCTTTATTGGGATTTTACGTAACTATACAAACAATCAACAAACCCCCTCTCCCCCCTCCAAACCCCCAGTACATTCATGAAGGTGTGGAGTCATTGCAGAACAGCATCAACCAGAAAGGCGGGAAACAGAAAAACGATCCAATGTTAGTAGGTACATTATAGCAGACAACAGCGCGAGTCCAACGCAAAATGGGTGGCAAGCCCAGTACCCCATAGTAGGCACTCCCGAAAGAGTCAGACCCCAAAATAGCCTCGGCGGAATCCCAAATCCAGACACCAGTGCTATCCCACAACCATGTGTACTTTAGTCTGTAGAAAAAACAAGTCCATAAGAGAGTGCTACCTACAGGACAGGCTGAGACAGGCATCCCTGCGGCGACGGGGATTCGGCATCATCTCCACTCGGCTGCTTAAGAAGATACATCGTATATGCATCCCACATCTGCCTGTCTCCACAGTTCGTCCTTTTCATTGCGCCCCACCTAGACTCCATATCATTACAATATAAAATATCTGCAGACCATTGGGCGACTGTCGGGCTTTGTTTCCTACCCCATCCCATAGCCACACAGCGTTTAGCCAAGAACAGGAGAAGGCTCATCAACTTCCTGGTTTCTTTAGGTATTTGCTTTGTATACCCCAATAGAGCCAGCAAAGGGATACAGCGTAAACCGTTGCCCCACAATGTCACTGATTACCACAAATACATGCCCCCAGAAGTGCTCCAGCGCCCTACATTCCCAAGCCACATGAAGGAATCCCGCAGCCTCGTGCCCACATCTAATACAGGCCCCCGATCAGTGAGGGAAATACTTCTTCAGCTGAGCTAGGGTGTAATAGCATTGATGCAAAAACTTAAAGTGAATCAGCTTGAAGTTAGTATTGACAGCTCCCTTCCTAATCATTTCACAACAATAGTCCCAAGTGGCTGCCGATATGTCCCGACCCAATGTCTTTTCCCACAATTCCCGGGATGACGTCCCAGCCCCATATCTGCTCTTCAGGGCCATCGCATACAATCTCGAGAGGACACGCTGCCCCATACAACCTTTTATCATACTATCCAACATCGCAGACACTGGGGGCAAATCGGGAAAAGATGGGAACAGCCGCTGCAACGACACCCGCAGCCTATAATACAGAAACACATCTAATCCCGAGAGTGCAACTTTCCCTCTCAGCTGCTCAATTGAAATTGACCTTCCACTAGGGAACAAATCCCCAAATTTAGTGACACCCAACCTCTTTACCTTCGCCACATACCGTGCCTCACTAGTCAGGGGAACGCCAGAGATCAATATAGTTGGAAGCTCTGGCGAATAGAGGATACCATCTACGGGCACACATTCCAGGAGAGACCAGGCCTTGCATGACAGCTCCACCAAATTCTGCGGCCTCCGCGAAACCTGCTTGGAGCCGTCAGAATGACCGACCGCAACAACGCTGGTGACGCAATTGACCTATCTCCATCTCCACATGCCGACATTCTGCCGCCATCCCATACCAGTAACGGAGAAAACTAGCCTGCGCCACCATGTAGTATAATCCCAGATCAGGCAATGCAAGACCACCCTCCCGAACCGGCGCAATGAGTTTATCCCAAGAGATGCAAGCCTTCTTACCAGCCAAGATAAAGTGTAATACCAGTGAGCGAAAGTCCCTTTATAGGCACATTAAGAAACACAGAGAAGCTTGGGCAAAATGGTCATTTTGATGACGGCGATCCTACCATACAAATTGATCGGGAGGGAGCTCCACCTCATCATTGCCAATTTAGCCGCCTCAAGGGCGTCCCCATAGTTCCTTCGATACACCACTTCCTCCTTCCTAGCTACAGTAATTCCCAAATAACGAGCGCTACACAAATCCCATTGGAATCCCCAAGCATCCTGAAATTGACACACCCAACCTGTCAACGGGTATATGACCGACTTGCTGGTGTTTACCTTAAGTCCTGAAAGCTCACCGAATTGTTGGAGATCCATCATAATTGGGTCTAGGTTAACATCTGGACGATGAACGAAGAGGACCATATCATCCGCATACAGCGAAATCACCAGTTTATGAGTATGGACCCGGACTCCCCGATGCAAGTGTAGCTCCCTAACCCTTCCAGCTCAAGGCTCTATCGCCAGGGCAATTAATAAAGGCGACAATGGGCAGCCCTGGCGAGTCCCTCGTTCAAGTGGTATCAGCCCTGTGGTCAGTCCATTCACCCTCACCCTGGCTACCGGATTCGTATACAATAGTTCCACCATTGAAATAAAGAAGCTACCTAGACCCATCCTGCGCAGAACTGAAAATAAGAAAGGCCACGCAATAGAATAGAATGCCTTGGTGGCATCCAACCAAACCGCCACCACTGGGTCCTCCCTCGGCAGCGCCGCCATTACACCAAACATCCTCCGCACCCCAAACGAGGTCGACCGGCCAGGAATGAATCCCGCCTGATCAGCCCTCACCATTAGCGGCATCAACGGAGCAAGCCTTGCTGCTATAATTTTCCCCAAGACCTTATTATCCAAGTTGATAAGCGATATCGGGCGATATGAGGAACAATCTCCCTCCGGTTTCCCCGGCTTTAACACCACAACCACTACCGCCTCTTTAAGAGAGTCTGGCACATGGCCCACAGACAATGCTTCCTGATACACTTGCAAAAGATATGGCGCCAATTTGTCGGGAAAGCATTTATAAAATTCGGCAGTAAAGCCATCTGGGCCCGGGGACTTCCCACCCGGCAACAATTTAATGGCCCCCATCACTTCCTCCAGCGACACCAGCCTGTTTAGTCCCTCCCTTTGCTCCTCTAAACACCAATTCAGTCCCACCTGGTCGAGGTATGGCTCAATATCGACCTGCGCAGTCTGCAGCTGAGACGCGTATAAGTGACTATAGAATTCCTGAAATTCATGAAGTATCCCCTCATCCTCAAAGTGATCTACCCCCGCGAATCAGTGATCACCGCTACCCTGTTCTCCTGACCGCAAATCTGAGTGTCCCTAGCGAGTGATCTACCCGGAGCTTGACCGTCTCCATACTTGCGGGGGCCGCTCTATCCCACATATGCTTCACCTCCCGCTGGACCAAAGCTTGGAATTCCTGTAATTTCTGCATGATATTCCCCTGCTGGGCCTTTGTTGGGGCAGAGCCCCCCCCACCTGCAAGACACGCAACTTTCCCTCCACTGCAGCCAGGTTCCTACGTATCTTCTTCACGATCCCCAGCTCCTTAGCTATGGACTCCCCCCTTATCGTGCATTTAAAGCCTTCCCACAGGATACCAGCCACAGCCACCGACCCTTCATTCACCTCGAAATAACCATCTATGGCCCTCGCTTATTCCTCCCTAAAGACCACATCCAAAAGCTCATCGCTTTTAAATCACCATGGGGGCCTCGCCCACATCTGACCTCTCATCCGGATAGACAAAAGAACAGGGGCATGATCCGAAAGATTCTGGGCTAGAATATCCACCCCCGCAGTCCGGCCCATAATCGCATGTGACACCAGGAAAAAATCTAACCGAGCAGCCGAACCATGCGGTGCAGAGCAGTGTGTGAAGTAGCTCACCCCCGGATTTCTTATCCTCCATAGGTCTTCCAACACCCCACACAGTGAGCATGCCCTGGAGTCTCCTACAGCTTTTACTATTCAGACGTGTGGAGCTACCTACCCGATCCAAAGTTGGATCCAAGACAGAATTGAAATCCCCTGCCCAAACAATTTCCCCTTCGGGAAGTTCCCCCCAGCTGCCTCTCCACCCAATCCAACGAATCCGTCATATCCAGGTTGGGGCAATAATAACAAATTAGTGTGTAGAGCTTCCCTTGAACAATCACTTGCACCACCAAGGCCCTACCCTCCTGGTCTTTAACTACTTTTGTCAGCCTGAATCCCACCGAGCTATGCACCAATATACAAACATCCCTGGAATAGGAAGAGAAGGAAGAAAAATACCTATGGCAACCCCAGCACTTGCCGAATTTAGACTCAGTGGCCGCCGTCAAATGAGTCTCCCGGAGGAAAGCCACCTTCACCCGATGACGTCTCAGGTATTGCAAAACCTTCCGAGCCTTAGGTGGATCATTAAGGCCCCTGACATTCCACGTCATACAATTCAGTGTTGCCATCAGGGGACGTCTTGATGTATGCAGACCAACCACCCCAAGGCACCCCGCACACCCACACCTTCAGTACTGTTTAACCCTTCCACCCTCCCCCCACCCTCTACCAACCCCCCAACTTGTCGGTGACCCCCCCCCCACATGCTAACTCACCCCCCCGCAGGAACCCGGCACAACCCCCCGGCCCCTCACACTGGATACCCCAACCTTCCAGCACCTCAACAGCCCTGAACATATTCGCAGATAGCTTTCGCTCAAGGGGCAGCTACGAGCCCAACCGCCCATGCACCATTGCAGGAGTAACGTATCTCAACATAAGTGTACCACCAATTATGCGATGATATCACGCTACCTATATTTCAACCATAATAAACAGCCTCAAACATTATTATTTCTGGACCTGGAGGAGTTTGGTAACCTATCAAGGAAGGCGGTGGCTTCCTCCGCGGTCTGAAAAAACAGAGCCTTCCTCTTATGCACAACCCGCAGCTTGGCCGGAAACAGCATGGCATATTTAATAGCCCTGTCCCAAAGCCTGATCTTCACATCCAGGAATGTTTTCCTAGCTGCTTGCACCTTATCGGAAAAGTCCGGAAAGAACTTAATCACATCACCTTTATAAGATACCGTTACTTTCTCCCTAGCCTTCCGGAGAGCCGTATCCCTATCCCGGTAATTCAACAGCTGGGCAATCAATGGACACGGAGGGGCTCCTGGGACAGGTCTCTTTCCACTCGGGATTCTATGTGCCCTCTCCACAACGCACAACAGGGAGAAGCCCTCCGATCCCAGTGCTTCACGTAGGATGTCTTCCCACCAGCGACTAAGCTCCTCTAGACCTCCGATTCGGGCAGGCCAACAATCCTGACGTTCTTCCTACGAGATCTCGATTCGAGGTCATCCTGCTTCTCCTTCAGTTCCCGCAGAGCTTTCCTGTCCATGGACATTTCTCCTGAGACTGAGGTTGCCACATCCTCCACCAGGGACACTCGCCCCTCCACTTCGACCAGTCTTTCCCCACGTTTGTCCAAACGGACCTGCATGTGATCCACTTTGCAGGTTAGCGTATCGAGTTTACCGTCCAGTGATTGTATACCGGACTGTAACTGCGTAAACATGGCCTTTATGTACTGAAAAGCAGTGCCGGGATCTGGCTTAGGTGCCGCCACGCCGTCCATTTTTCCACTATTTTTAGCTGAAACGGCGGCCTCAAAGTGAAACTTCGACTGCTGCTTGCCTCCCTTGCCGGATTTGGACATGAAACAAGGGACAAACACACCGCCCGAGCAATCTGCAGTATATGATGGCTAGGGCCGTTGGCTCCCCTATGATCTCCCCCACGCTCCCCCTCCGAGGAACAGTCACCACCGCGCAGCCAATCCTAAAGTCCACTGCCGATTACACGTTGAAAGGAGAAATGGCCCCCCCAGCTTGTAATAACCGTCGTAGTCCACAGGCAGCGTGCCGGCCCGGATGTCCGTATGCCCAAAAAAAACCTCCACATGCCTCAGCCCGACCCCAACTGTGCATCCAGATTACAGGGGTGTCAAACAGATGCCCAAGAGGTTATTGCCAGACACTCACAGTCCTCATGGCGACTGGGCATTACATCTTACAGCCCTAAATTGTGGTAGGGCCACTCACATAGACGGCATCAGTATATCGCCCCACAGTCCTGGCCCGGCCCCTCTCCCCTCCACAGACCACAGGCCTCCCCATTCCGTGACTCCGTCTACAGAGCAGGTAGTCTCCAAAAAGCCTGCAGCAGGGCCCGAGCCTTTTACCAGCCCCCCTGCACGTAATGTCCTTACCAGAGGCCGCGCCTGCCCCGGGGCCTCACTGGCGCAGTCCGCTCATCTTAGCCAGCTGCACATAGAGGCTGGCGCAGCCTCTCATGTCTTGCCCAAAAAAAAGAAAAACAGGTCCCAGTGGCTCCCGGGGCTTCTCCGGCAGGTGCGAGGTCACCATCCTCCCGCTCGCACCGACCGCGGGGGTATCCGACCCCCATGGCCCACTCTGAGTGGCGGGCCCACCTCCCACCGCCGTCCGGGTCAATCCGACTGTCCACTCAGCACACTGCGCAGTCTGCGGCGGCGCCTCGCGCATCCCGCTGCTTTCTCCCGGGGGGGAGCACACCACCAGCTCCCAAGCGCGGCGGCTCTTCTCCGAGACGCTGCTCCAGGGCATACATCCCAACGGCGGCAATCTGCACCCGCACAAACAGCAGGCACCCCGGCCAGGATATATAGGGCACACCAGTCCGCCAGGTCCATGGCGGGACCGCACCTCCCCCACTCCTCACCAGCTCAGCCACGGCCACAGCCTGCCATGCCAGCACCAAAATGGTCCAAATTATAGCCCCACGGGGGCCCGCTGCAGTCAGGCACTGAAGCGCACAGCGTGAGCACAAATTACAGTGTAGAGACGACCAGATAACGGACCGGATTGATGTGGTGCTGGAGAGCGTCACGGGCATGCGGCCATCTTTGTCGGGCTCTCTAGCGCCCCACCCCCCCATCTTGCTTTTACCTTTAGTGAAACAATTTTTTAGGTTTGTCACAATGCACACTTCCTGGTCAATTTCAGCTGTCTAGGGTGTGGGTGTGACATGATAACTGCCCTTATAGTTATGACATCATCCATAAAGATGTCAAACTCAAAGCAATGCGTTTAAGACAGCTGTAACAAGCTGCAAAATGTGCATACGGAGCATGTCACATGGTGGTGTATAAAAATGACCATCAGGACAATGCATTAGAAATAAACAAGCCCACGTTGAATTAGCAAGTTTATCTACATCATAACGTGAGCGATCTGAAAAACAAACAGCACAGACCTTAGCAATAGAAGCTGGTTTCAGGCAGGTGTGAGGAACCCGATACCTACTTCCCTTGGATCCTCTTCTCAGGTGGCCAGGGAAAGGCCATTGCTTTTGGATCCTGACCTTGCTGGTGGAGATGCGAGGGAGGATTACCTGGGTGGAGGGTCCTTGGGGAGAGGCGGTCTGCAGGCGAGACATGGTATCCCCCTTTTCGTTGTGATAATCAACCTTCCCCTCCCCCTAACCGTTATAGGCTGCTGCCAATCACTACCCATCATCTCCCCTCATTCATACCACTATAGTACTGGGACGAGTAAGAGGCCTGATGACTTGTGAAGGTCAGGCATGTCCAGAGAACCCCATTCATTATTGTCAGGCAATTGTACACAAGGGCTCACACCTGTAACCTGCTAAGGGGACACAGGTGTATAAAAGGTGGAGCCAACAGCATGAGAGGGGAAACCAGCAGGAAAGACGCCAGGCTGGGAGAAATAGGCCAGAGAGGGTTGCCTTCATGCAACAAAGGTTGACGAGGAGGATCCTGCCTGGAAGCCAGGATGACAGCGTGCACTGTCATGAAGCTGTGACAGCGGGGCCCGAGCAAGCCGTGTAAGGAGCAAGGCGTGTAAGGAGCAAGGCTGAGTGAGTCCCCGATGCCTAGTGCCCACAGCTGGCGTTGTGGAGCACAGAGGACTTGCAAGCTCTGCGGGCTGCCGCCAGCGCCTGAGAGAGAGAGGTGGAGCTATCGGCAGCCCACAACAGAGTTTGTGGCAGGCGAGTGCTGCTCGCGGGTACTCTGTGGTATATTCAGAGCCGACAAGAGAGGGAGACCGCCCGGAAAACCCGCCGAACACTGGTGACTGAAACAGAGGGACCAATCATACCGGGGCGCTCCTGGGGCTACTGCGTGGCATATGGTGATGCGTTTGAAATGAAATGTATGCGCAGGTGACTGTAAACCCGAAGAAACCTTTTACTTTATTGCTATGAACAAAAAACTGAACATTAAAGTAAGGAATTTAAATGCGAAGCATGTGATATTGAATCTTAAACTGAAGAACTGCTTTACAAATATTATTTAATACCGAACTGAAGGAAAGCTTTGTGAAGCCTATAAATGGAATGGAAACAGGTGTGAAACACATGCAATGAACATTTTAAAGGCAAAGAATGCAACTTTATGGATAAAGTGAAAAGCAAGTGATGAAAGTTTATAAAGTGTATGAAAGCAAGGTAGTGAAAGAGGGTAAGCACCACTGAGTGAGGTGTGAAGAACACACTGTGGCAAAGCCAAACGACTGTCAAAGAGAATTCAGAACTAATCCAAGCTAAAGCACAGGTATGGTGAAGGAGAAACCTGTGTGGGCAAGAAACCTAGGGTTATCGGTTGTGGTTGTAGTGGGTGAACCGCGTGGTCCGACAAATGCGCCTAGACCGAGGAAACCCTGTCTGGCAAAGTCAAGGAAAGTTGATTGGTAATTAAGATTGCTGAAGTGAATGGGAAGACTAGCAATCTGCAGTACCTGAATCTGAAGGGTGTCAATGTGAACTGAAACTGGTTGTGAGAATTAAGAGACTTGAACGGATTATACATTGGCAAGCTGAAAGTGCCACCTTTGGGAAGGGAACCCTAAGGCCTTACTTTGGAACTGTGTTACTTACTTGAGGAAAGGAACCCAGAGGGCCTATTGGAGCTGCTTTGAACTTGGGGAAGGGGAGCTGGAAAGTAAGCTTAGAGCTGGAAGAAGCTTAGAACTTTAGTTGGAACACTTTTTCATTTGTTACGGACATGCTTACACATTGCATAGCTTAGTTGTGCAGGCAAGTATAGGTTTTGGACACAGACAGACTTAAGTTGAACTTACTGACTCAGACTGTCCTTCGTTTCTTCAGGTGGGAAATCCCACCCTAGTACAGGGCAAGTTAGGCCTTACACCATCCTGACATTTGAGTTAATGAATACACTTTGTTTGAACTTCGAATCTGTTGTCTGTGTCTTGCTTCATGGTACCTTCACACAGGGCCAAGCGTGAACATGCTAAATTCTTAAACTGCTGCAGGAAATAAGTTGAAAAGGTTAAGGCACCTGTCTTCAACCTTTAAAAATGCTATGTTCGTCTGCTAGAAAAAGAAAGGATGTGGCATGCAAGCTGCTTCCTGAGCAGGGCCGAAAACTAAAGATGGCCTGTTCTGCTTTACAGATTAATTTCTCAGACTGTAGGTATTAGGTTTCGACAGTAGAAGTTAAGGCATTCTAACTGCCCTTTTTAGCTACAGAGTGTGAAAGGTGAAGTTACAGAAATCCAATTTAGAGGAAATCTCCTAAAGAACTGAGCGGAAAAGCTGAAATTCTAACCTTCCCTGTGTAACAGGAATTCCCAGACCGCATAAAGCGAGACTTGAACACTTAAAGTTATAAAGATCTCAACTCTGATACAGAGGGGAACATGTGACCTAATGACTTTTAAGAAAAGACACTAAGCTGTTCCACCTAACTGGCCGCCATCTTTGTTCACAAAATATATATATGTGAAACACTCACCGTAATCTTATTTCTGATGCTTGTATCTGCTTAGATTCACATGCTGTGCATAGGCTGACATCTAGTGGAAGCTGCAGAGTATTACAGTAGTTTTTCTAAACCTGAAAAGGGACGTCGAATAGGGCGTGCCAGTAATACTATCCCTAGTGTGACGTCCCCTGTAACCATGATCCCTCACTCGTGTAGGTCTCTCAGATTGTATTTTTTCTGACATGAGGTAGCATGAGGAGTAGCGCGAGAACAGAAGTATCCAAGCAGATACGATAGACAAGCTCACAAGTTTATGCGCCTTCTCTCAGAGAGGAGGAAGTGTGGGCGCATGTGATCTAAGCAGATAAAAACAACAGGAATACGATTACGGCGAGTAATGCATCCCTTCTGAGGCTTGTGGAATCTGCTTAGATCACATGCTGTGCATAGATTAGCGAGCAGTGGAAGAAGAAGGAGGAGGAGGAGGAGGTGGGATGAGAGAAGGTTCATGAGCGAATAAATGTCTTGGAACCGCTTGTGTATCTGTCTTGGAATGAGTGTCAATGCAGTAGTGCTGAGTGAAGGTATGTACAGAGCTCCATCTAGCTGCTTTGCAAATACTGTCTAAGGGGACATTTGCAATGAAGGCCAGAGTGGCTCCTGTACCTCTTGTGGAGTGAGACCTGGGCGTAAAAGGCAGTCTTTTATCTGATAGGGAATATCATTGTTGGATACGTCGGACTATCCACCTAGAGATGGCAGTCTTAGAAATGTGGCCACCTTGTCTGTCTGGCGCTATGGAGACAAACAATTGATCTGTTTTTCTTAGCGGTCTGGTCTTGTCTACATAGTAGAGGACCGCTCTCCTCACATCTAGTGTGCAGAGTTTTACCTCAGCTGAGCTTTTGGGTTCTTGGAAGAAAGCTGGTACCACAATTGACTGGTTTACATGAAATTTGGAGATGAATTTAGGTAAGAACCTAGAGTGAGTACGCAAAACCAGCCTGTCTTTGTGTACAACAAAGAAAGGACTGACAAAGCTTGAATTTCACTGACCCTTCTTATGGAAGTGATAGCCACTAAGAAGGCCGTTTTATAAGTCAGGTGTTTGAGACTAGACTTGGTCCCATGAGCTTAGCGAGTACCACATTGAGGTCCCACCCTGGCGGCGGGTTAGATATTGGAGGGTGGAGTCTCTTTAGCCCTTCCATAAATGCTTTGATGACTGGTACTTTCCACCATGAGACCTTATTGTGAGAGGTTGTGTAGACTGACAAAGCCGCCAAGTGGACCTTTAGGGAGTTAAATACTAACCCTGCATCTAGAAAATGGAGCATAAGTTAGAATGTGTGATGGGGTACATTCTATAGGTTTGATTTGTTTGGTCTGGCACCAAATTACGAATCTTCTCCATTTGTCAAAGTAACAGTGCCTAGTGTTTGGTTTTCTTGATTCTTTCAAGATATCCATGCATCTCTGTGGCAGGTTGAGATGTCCGAACTCTAGGACCTAAGGAGCCATGCTGCCAAGTTCATTGAGTGCGGCTGCGGGTGCACTGTTAGTCCCTCGTGCTGGGTGAATAGGTTGCAACGGCACGGGAGTGTGATGGGATCGCACATTGCCAGTTTGCGCAGATGTGGATACCATGGTTGTCTTGCCCACATAGGAGCAACTAGGATAAGCGCCATTGGTTCCTTGTGCATCTTGTTCACCGCCTTCCTTTTTAGAGGGGTTGGTGGAAAAGCATAGGCAAATATCCCTGACCAGTTCATCCATAGGGCGTTCCCCCTTGGAGCATGGCTGGGGGAACCTGGACGCGAAGTCTGGGCATTGACTGTTTTCGCTTGTGGCGAATAGGTCTATTGTGGGGAAACCCCACTGAGAGAAGAGCTGTTCTACGACGTCTTTGTGTAGTCACCATTCGTGTTCCTCTGGAAGGGGATCTCTGCTCAGAGTCTCTCTGTTACGCTCACCTGGTCTCTGCGGAGGCTTTGGAGCACGGTTGCAGCCCTCCCGGGAGTGAGGTCCTCCCGACAGACTTCGCCCTCTGCGCTTATGTGGCGACTGGTGGTAATAGGTGATACTGCTCCTGCCTGGAGAATAGGGGGCGCGAGTATGCCAGCTTGTGCACCTGATCCCCTTCCAGAACTCTTCTCCCAAACCGTGGTACCCGTGGGATGCGCTGTCCTTGGAAAGCTCACCTGTTGATTAGTTTTGGCGAGCACTCCGTCCTGCTGCTTCTGGCATGGGCGCTTGTATGATCTGGACAGAGTTCCTCCACTGATCCCTTGCACGTGGTAGTCCAGTCCTGCTGCACTGAAATAAAGTAAAAGCACTCCTGCACTGAAATAGTGTTCCTGCTCACATCTCTATATGAGCCTGGAGTCAACGGCGCCAGGGCGTAGTCCAGCCAGGGCCCCTGTGTTTATAGGTCCCAAAGGGACGTAAGTGAGTCAGTGACCCATTGTCCCCATCACTAGATGGTGTGGTTTTTGTGTTCTGGGGCCTGTGGCCATGACAGTCTGCTAGCGAGTTGAATTCCCCAGGAACATGTTGGGCTGACAGGTAAATCTTCCGTTTGAGTGCCCATTTCCAAATTTGTTGGGCAAGCCTGGACAGATTTTGAGAACAAGTGCCCCCCGGTTTGTTTATGTAAAACATGGCAGTTGTGCTGTCTGTAAGGACCTGCACTGACTGGTTCGATAAGAGGGGTTTGAATGCCCGAAGCGCTATAAATACTGCTAGAAGTTCCAGCAGATTGATGTGGTTCTGAGCAATCTTCCGAGACCACAGACCCTGAGCTGTGTGGTGAAGGTAGTGAGCTCCCCACCCTGTTAAGGAGGTGTCTGTTGTGACGACGGCTTGAACCTCTGGGTCGTAGAAGGGTTTCCCTTTCGTTAGATTCTCTCTCGCCCACCAGCGAAGATGCTGTACTAGCGTTTTGGTGAAACCACCACTAGATCGTCCCACTGACCACTTGCCTGAGACCACTCGCCAACCACTCCTGCATGGGTCGCATGCGCAGGCGCGCGTGGAGAACCAGGTAAATGCAAGACGCCATCATGCCTAGCAAACGCATTGCTTTGCGCACCCTTATTTGGCGACCGGCTTGATATTGAGGAATTTGTAGCAACAAATGTTGAATTCTTTCCTCTGACGGAAAGGCCAACACCTCTTGAGTATTTAGGACAGCTCCTAGGAACTGTTTTGAGGTGTCTGGCAAGAGGCTTGACTTTTTCTCGTTGACAGAGAAGCCCAATTGAAAGAGGAGGTTGATGGTTCTTTGGATGTTTTGTCTGAAAATTAGGGGGGACTCCCCTGTAATGAGCCAGTCGTCCAGGTAAGGTTAACACTGGGATTGCCTTCCTGCCTACGTGCGCTGCCACCACAGCCAGTACCTTGGTGAACACCCTTGGAGCCAAGGCTATTCCAAAGAGCAGCACCTTGAATTGGTAGTGCTGGTTCGCTATCTTGAAAACACAAGAATCTTCTGTGCGCTGGGAACATTGAAATATGAAAATAGGCATCTTTAAAATCCAGTGTTGCCACGTAATCCCCTTTTTTAGTAGGGGGATTACTTCTTGTAGCATAGTCGTGCAGAACTTTTGTGGCTTGACATACTTGTTTGCAGGATGCAAATCTAATACTGGGCGCATTGTGAGATCTTTATTTGGCACAAGGAAGTAGATTGAATAAATACCCCTGTTTATCTGTTTTGCCGGGACGACCTCTATGGTGTCCTTTGATAGCAGAGTTGCAATCTCCTCGAGAAGGATCTTCTGATGTTCCTGCGAGTGAACCGTCTGTCGTAGAGGATGGTTGTGGGGGCGCTCTAGTAACTCGATGCAGTAGCCTCCGGACACTGTCGACAGCACCCATCTGTCCGAGGTGATCCCCCTCCCATGCGTGGGTGAAGTTGGTAATGCGCCCCCCCCTACTGGGGATCCATGGGAGGGGACCTCAAGCAGAACGACACTGTTAGGCAGGTGGCATACCACCTCTAGTGGGGCTGCCTCTTCCCCGCCCACAACCTCTGTGCTGCCCTCTTGGGTAGCACTGGGAAGATTGTGACTGGTAATTCCCCCACAATGAGCCCTGGTTTTGTCTATAGTTTGACCCTCTCTAGAAATGTTGGCCTCGAAAGCAGCGAAAATTACTGTTTCCCCTCTGACCGAGGGTTTGTTGCGGAGTTGACCAAGGGATTTTAAGGTGTCGTACTCCTCTTTCCCCATTTTGAGTGCATCTTCGACGGCTTTACCGAATAATACGTTGGGCTCAACCGGCATGTCCATCAGTGTCCCCTGAGTCTCTGGCTTGAATCCTGATTGTCTTAAGCATGCATGCCTCTTAATGATCGTACCTTCAGCGATTATTCCACCGGCATTATCAGCCGCGTCAAAGTTAGTTTTCAGGAGGCAGCCCGAGACTGCCCTCCCCTCAGCTGTCACTTGCGCTAACTGGGTCTTTAAAGGTTCAGGTACGGAGGAAAGCAATGCAGATACTTCCTCCCATTTATGGCAATTATAACTTGCTAAGAGGGTGGCACTGTTGGCTATCCTAGCCTGATAAGCCGCAGAGGAAGCAAATTTCCTCCCTATCCCTAGATTCTTTTGCTTTCCTCTGAGGAGCCTCAGAGGAAGCAAGTGGGGTTCCCGCTCTCTTTCTAGTGGGGGTGACGACCAGGGAATCTGGTTTTAGTTGTCTCCTGATATATAAAGGGTCAGAGGGAGCAGCGCAAAATAACTTCTCAACGTGTGGATTTACTGCACGTGTGAGGTTAGGTGTCTGAAAAGAAGGCAGAATTCTGCGCTGAACTGATTTTAGTAACAGGATGGACTGAGTTACTGCCCTTTTGTCTCCAAGGATTTGCTCTGCAAAATCCCCGTCCTCTTGAACTTCCTGTGTATCTATCTGGAAGTGTTCTGCAGCCTTAGCCAACACCTTGTTAAGAGGCTGATTATCGACTGGAGAATCATTAACAGGAGGGTCCTTAAGAACTGGGGAGTCGAAGGTGTAAGCTTCAGCCTCATCTTCAGCCGCCGTAGTAAGGGTCTGCAGCCTGTTCCTCCTCGAATTGAGGGTCAGGTAAGAATTTGGTTCATAAGGCTCCACTACAAAGGGGTCTATGACTACGTCCTGAAAGGGAGCATCAGACAAGCCCTCTTAGGAGGGAGTTGAGGAGACACAGGAGTGGCCCTGGAACCAGAAGGAGGTGAGGTGGGAGGGGTGTTCCTATAACTCTGAAAATAGTTGGGATCTTTTTCATAAAAATTTGCCATAAAGGTCATCCTTTTCATGACCGTCTATATCCTGAGAGCTCCATTCTTTGGAGCTTCGTATAATAGCAGAATGAGGGGTAAGGCCCATGTCCTCATCTGTGGGAGGTGTAATATTGGTCTTAGGGGCTGACTGAGGTTCTTTTGATTTTTGAGCAGCCTTGTCCTCCCTATGCTTCGCTTTAGGAGTGTGGGTACCTTTAGATGACTTTTTGAGGTGTTTACCCCCCTCCCCCATGGCTAGAGGTGGGCTTACTAGACTTTTTGGGGGCTTCCGCTTGGTCCGGCGCATCGCATCGACATTCGGAGGTGTGATCCGATGAGGAGCATCGAATTTCGGGTGTAGGGTTAGATGCAGGGGCGTCCAGTTTCGGTAGTGGGTCAAGGCGCGGTGTCGGTTTGATGGACGTCACCTTTTTTTCGTCCGAGGACGGGTGAGCCTTGTCGTGAGGCGATCGGGAACGCCCAGAGGACAAGGATTCGGTGGACCGCTCTCTAAGTGTCGACCATTGCCAATCGCTCGACACGCGTGTCGAATCTCGGCTGGGGCTAATGTGCTTGGTGGTGGATGTACGTGTTGCGCTTTTGCCGCCGGGTGTGGTCACCACAACATGGCAGCCGGCCAGTCCTACGGGGCTAGGGGTCTGCGCCTGGGTAGCTGAAGCCGCCCTCGCCATCTGATTGGGCGGCGTTGCTGCCATCGCTGAATGTTCATGGCTTCGAGCTGCCTGGCATAGTGGGCCCAGCGCTTGTGGAGCGGTCCTTTAGGGTTTTAGGCTTAAATAGTCGGCAGGCCCAACAAGATGCCTCAATGTGGTCCCGAGCGAGACACAAATTGCAAACAGTATGTTTATCCACCATGGGGAACTTTTTGTTACAACTGGGGCAGAATTTAAACAGAGTACTCTCCATAAGGTCATGGTATGGCAGCGGGGCGAATATATGTAGGAAAAGGGGAACATATATATATATATATATATATATAACACCTCCCCCTACTCACCCTATTGACTGGGCCGAGGCGGCCTTCCAAGTCCTGGGGTCCATCGCAGCAGTCTTCGATAGAAGTCTCTCTGATCGTCACCGGCGTCGTTCTCCGGCGTTCGTTGATTAAAGGATAGGAAGAGATCTAACAGTAATTGAAATATAGATAACACTGTACGCCGAAAGGAACTCTGCACACATGCGTCCGATTAGTATGGCGTAAAAAAAAACAATCTGAGGGACCTACACACATGAGGGCTAATGGGTACAGGGGACGTCACACTAGGGATAGTATTACTGGCACGCCCTATTCGACGTCTCTTTTCGAGTTTCAAAAACAACTAATACTCTGCAGCTTCCACTACACACACACACACACACACACACACATACACACATACATACATACATACATACATACATACATACATACATACATACATACATACATACATACATACATACATACAGTTGTGTTTGTTCCGCTGGCACAAGCCGCATTTTGTGTCTGGAGGGCTGGGGAGAGGAAGACGGATGGAACTCGTACGAGAGGAATTTATCGTGCAGCTGTTTGTTTTTCATTCCAACGTGAGTACAATGGCTCTTGCTGAGGCTGTGTTTGGACTGCTTCTGGAGTACAGGGGAAAATATGTTTTCCATGCATTTTAAACTAGAGTAACGCTTTCATTGTTCTACTCAACATGTTCATCACTTAAATGATAGTTTTTCTGTTAGGATTGATGGCTTGTTATGTTAACTTCGCTATTCTTGCTGATTGCCTCCTAAAAGAACATGTTTTTAGATAATAATGGGTTACATTAACATACATTATAAATAACCCCAGAGTAGAACAAGTTACTTACCAATTGGTAACGTTCTTTCGACTGAATGTTCCTCCAACACATTCCACATCTTTGACATGTAATGTCCACAGCTGTGCACTTCGGAAACTTTTCGGCAGAGGGCGTCCTGCGTCGATCGCATCGGGTCCATGTCCCTCAAAGGCCTCTGTCGAGGGCGATGTCACAGGATGTTATACATAGGACGCACGGCGCCCGTAGCCTCAGTTTAAGTTTTTTCTCCAAGAACGTATGGCACCAGTCTGATGCCTGCTGGACTGCACTTAGTCTTGTGGAAAAAGGAATCTGCAATCGAATAGGAAATTCTCCTGAAGGGCAGACTGGGAGGGCGATGTGTAATGCGTTGGAGGAACATCCAGTCGAAAGAACATTACCAGTTGGTAAGTAACTTGTTCTTCAAATGGATTGTGTCCTCCAAAGCATTCCACATCTTTGACAGACTCCCAAAGCAGTACCAGTAAATGGAGGCGGGAAAAGAATTTAGGGTACCCAATCAGATTGCGGAATAAAGAACCGCCTTCCCAAAGGCCATATCCTGACCATGGATTGTATCCAGAGAATAATGTTTTACAAAGGTGTGGATGGAAGCCCAAGTAGCGGGATCACAAATATTTCGCATAGGAACACCCCGCTGGAGGGCAGTGGAAGTAGCCACGCCCCTAGTGGAATGAGCTCTCAACCCATCCGGAGGGTCCTTACCCGCCAATCGATAATATTCCGAAATGGTGAGGATCATCCACCTGGACAAGGTCTGTTTGGTAACGCCCTGGCCCAATCGGTGTCCAGCATATCCTACAAAGAGTTGATCGTCCACTCTGGCCATGGACATCCTAGAAATATAAAATCTCAGAGCTCGCCTAGCATCCAACCAATGGAGTCGTTCCTCTTCCTTACCAGGATGAGGAGGGTAGAAAGATGGAAGAACCACCTTTTGACTCAAATTGTATTCAGAAACTACCTTAGGTAGAAAGGAGGGACGTTCTCGCAGTACAACCCTGTCTTTGTGAAACACAGTAAAGGGTGGCTTAGATGAAAGTGCCTGCAATTCACTCACTCTGCGAGCGGAAGTAACCGCAACCAAGAACACAGTCTTGAAGGACAGTAATCTCAAAGGACAAGAGTGCAAAGGTTCAAACGGAGCACCCATAAGAAATTTCAAAACCAAATTTAAATCCCAAACCGGCACCTGGAAAGGAGACGGCGGGTATACATTAGTCAGTCCTTTAATTTCTCAGTTTCTTAAAGGAATCTTAAAATAAGAATATTCTTCAGACGAGCGCTTAAAAGGTAGACAGCGCCTCCAGGTAACCTTTAATGGTATCTACTTGAAGGCCCCTGTGGGCCAAAGAAAGAAAGACAAAACCATAGGAATGGAGGACTGAAAAGGATCAACATTGTGATCTCTGCACCAGTCACAGAACTTACGCCAACGACAACGGTACAGGGATATTGTTGCAGGCCGCCTGGCTGAAAGCAACACCTCCATCACGTCATCCGAGAGGTCCCAATCCTTATACCTCAATCTTTCAGATACCAAGCGTGAAGGTTGAGAGTCTTGACCTCTGGATGGAGAACCTGACCCCCTCTCTGAGAGAGAGAGAGAGAGAGAGAGAGAGAGAGAGAGAGAGAAGGAAAGAAAGAGAAGGAAAGAAAGAGAAGGAAAGAAAGAGAAAGAGAGAAAGAGAAAGAGAGAGAGAGAGAAAGAGAGAGAGAGAGAGAGAGAGAGAAAGAGAGAAAGAGAGAAAGAGAGAGAAAGAGAGAGAAAGAGAGAGAAAGAGAGAGAAAGAGAGAGAAAGAGAAAGACAGAGGCATGCGTCCAGTCTGACCTTGGCCAAGGATAGGAAGCACGGAAGGATCTGCAGAGCCGTGACGCTCAGAGGGGTAATTTTCTGAGGCCAGCACCACATAGCGAAACGTTTCCACTTGTGACCGTAGCACTTCAAAGTCGATGACGCCCTGGCCTTGGCGAGGACCTCGCTGCAGTCTGCAGACAACTCATATCCTCCAAACTCCAGGAGCCAAGCCCCCAGGTTCATTGATCGTGGGTCATGATGAAGAATTGCACCTCCTTCTCAGGTGAGAAGATCTGGAATCATTGGCAGCTTGACTGAGGATATGCATACCATAATTTGCCTCAGTCACACCGGGGCGATGAGCATCATCCTGCATGGGCACTGTCTGAGTGGGTTGATGACTCATAGTAGGAGCGGGAACGCGTACAGGAACAGCCCTTCCCATGGGAAGGAGAACACGGCCCCTAGGCTCCTCGGCTGGTAGGATTTGCAGGCAAACCTCTGGCATTTGGAGTGCGCCGCTGTCGCAAACAGATTGATCTGGGGCCTGCCCCATCTTACTAATAGGCGGTCCACCGGATCCTGACGCAGCTCTCAGTCGTGGTAGGAGCACAGTTTCCTGCTGAGGGAGTCTGCAATGGTGTTCTTGACTCCCGCCAGGTGGAGAGGGATGAGGAACATCCCCTGTTCGATGTCCCACCACCACAAGTCCTGCGCTTCCTTGGAGAGTACCGGGGATTGGGTGAACCCCCTGCTTTCTGATGTAAAACATGGTGGTGGTGTTGTCCGTGAAGATCCTCAACACCTTGTCTTTCAGAGACGGGAGGAACGACTTGAGGGCCCAGAACACTGCCCGTAGCTCTAGGATGTTGATATGAAGATCCTTCTCTTCCGGCAGCCACAGGCCTCTGGCGTGCAGACGTCCGGAGTGCACTCCCCAACCCTCCAGAGAGGCGTCCGTGGTGACTGTCTCCTGGTATGGGAGGTTTTGAAACCCTGTGCCGTGGGCGATGTTGTGGCAGACGCCCAACCATCCTATGGCCCGACGGAACTCCTCGTTGAGAGATCTTGTCCGTGAAGCTTCCGGACATCTGTATCCAGCGGTCGTCCAGTAATTCCTGAAGGGGTCACATCTGCAACCTGCAGAGATGGACGAGTTAGATGCAGGACGACATCATTCCCAGTAACGACTTGATGGCCTGCACTGTGGCCGTTTTCGCCGACGACAGCCATTGTACCTTTCCTTGAATGGTTGTTAACCTCTCCTCCAACGGTGAAGCCAGGCAAGACAAATATTGAGTCTGGCGCCTAGGAACAGCACGTTCTGTGATGGCGTTAAGCAGGACTTTGGATAGTTAGAGAATCCCAGATATGTCAGTAGCCGGACGGTAGTCTGTGTGTCCAACGGCCAGCTCTCGCGAGCGAATCAGCCAGTCGCCCAAGTATGGGTATACTCTGTAGACGTAGATGGGCCACCACTTGTGTCAAGCATTTCGTGAACGCCCTGGGGCCGACTTCAAGCCGAAAGTTAGAGCTTTGAATTGGTAGTGCTGTCCCTGCACCATGGAACGTAAAAACTTCCAATGTTTCATGTGAATGGGGACATGGAAGTAGGCGCCCTCCAGGTCCAACGACATCAAAAAGTCTCATTTATCCAGTTGTCCGAGCAACGTGACCATCCTGAATTTTTGGGACTTTAGGCATTTGTTCAGATGTCGTAGGTCTAGGATGGGCCTCCAGCCCGCCCCTGGTCTACTTTCTGACCAGAAAGTATCTGGAAAGGAGCCGTTGGGGAACTAGCTCTATCACCCCTTTTCACAGCATGGCCTGTACCTCTTCCAGGAGCTGAGGGAGGTGCTGCTTTTGACGGGTAACCGCAGGGATCCGCGGACAACTGAGTTGAGACCCCAGGGTGTGTCCTTGGGCGAGAGCGTCCTGCACCCATCTGTCAGTGGTGGTCTTTCTCCACTCGCTGATGAACCTCATCAGTTGGCCTCCCACTGGGGTGCACGAGTGGGGGCCCGACGTCCCGGTCGGTTCAGGCTTGCTTCAGGGTAGGCGATGTGTCCTGCCCTGCGGGCAACGCTGTCCTCCTCTACCGTAGACTACTTTCCCAAACAGATTCTCTCCGTCGAAGGGCATGTCCAGCACCGTCGCTTGGACCTCCTGACAGAAATTTGCGGCTTTCATCTAACCTTGGCGACTAAGGTAGACACCATTCCCCATCTGCCAGAACCCCATGTCAGCGAAGTCCAATGCCATTGGGATGGCGTGATCCAATGTCACTTCACCTTCCTGGATGAGAGCTATTGCCTCCATCTTATCGTCGGGGAGGAACTCTAGGATCGGATCCAGCTTGTACCACAACTCCCTATCGCACTTGGCCAGGATCGCCAGTCCGTTGGCCGACTTGATAGTGTACGTCGTTGTCATGATGCCTACCCCCGGAGCACCAGGCCAGGCCCAGCAACCCCGGGAGCAGGCATCACGCCCCCGGGTAAAAGCCCAGCGGCCCTTTATAGGGGCTCTTTGAACTCTGTCCTGGCGCCGTTGGCTCCAGGCTCATGTTGGACATCAGTCCTGGCGCCATAAGCGCCAGGCTCGTAAGAGGAAGTGTTTGGTGCACTTACCTGAAGCAGACCATGCTGCACACTCACTGTAACGCTCACCTGATTCCCGTAGAGGCGCTGGTCTTGACTGGGCGTATACCGTATCTGCAAAGGTGATGTGTAACACACGGCTGGCTCTTTGGGCTGGACCTCTGTGCACTCTATGTCTGACTTGAAGGGTAAGATGTCTGCAGATAGAAAATATGGGATTAAGGAACTGGGTTATTGAATGTCTCTCTCTTCTTCCCTTTCTCTTCTCCTGTAGAACCCCAAAGGTTAACGCTCTCACCTTAGGTAAGTGAACGCCGTGCTCTCCATCTGCCTCGGGGCAGGGTGCTGTAACCAGTTTCTTCACTGGATAAGGGGAGCAGGCCTCTTGGCTTCAGAGGACTGCTGTCCGTCGTTTACTGCACGAACGGTAAGTTTCGAGTAATTCTAATGTCTTTAAAGTCTTTAGTAATGATGTTTCTTGTTTTGCAGGGTTCCGGCGATGGCGGATGACGGGCTGAAGTGAGTTGAAGATGGAGCCCGTGTGATGAATAGAAGCGCCTGGAAGCACGTAAGTAAGCGCTTGTTGCCTGCTTCACGATGCGCTCTAACTGTCTTTTTATTTTGCAGGTACAAGTTCGGAGCGGCTGCAGGGTGCCGGAATACCCACTGGGTTAGATGTGGAAAGGAATAATGGCACGTGAGTATTAAAGTTCCCCAATGTCTTTAAACGCACCTTGTTTTGTCTTTCAGATGCGGGATGCAGCGCCGAAGGCCTCCGGAGCGTGCGAAGAGTTGGTAAGCTTTTGTCTTTCAGATGCCGGAATGCAGTGTGAAGACCTCCGGAGCGCACGAAGAGTAGGTAAGCCTTTGTCTTTCAGATGCCGGAATGCAGCGCGAGGCGTTGGTGACAGCCGATGGACCAGGTAAGTGAAGAGCTGTCACTGAAGACCGTAATGCTAACCTGTTCTTTCTTGTCTTTATAGGTGTTGCTGAAGACTGGATTCAGGATGGTAAGCCTTTTTCCTTAGGCCCAGGATCAGATGCAGAAGACACGATGAGCGTTCTGCTGCAGAGGATGCAGAATAACGCAAAGCAAGATTCATCCATCGGGTGTGGTTTAAATAGCCTCCTGTAGTGCTTAGGTGTCTCCTTCCACAGCCACGCCTAGGTAAGAAAAGAGTTCCTGCTTTCCAGAAGAGTTCCAGTGTTCTGAATCTAGGGAGTGGCTCCTGCCCCACCCAACAGGAAAAGTAGTTCCAAACAGAAGAGGATCAGAGGCTCAACTGGCAGGCAAGTAAGCAGCATGGTCTGCTGCAGGTAAGTCCACCCAAGCATTATGAGCCCGGCGCTTCCAGCGCTGGGACTGGGCATATTTATGAGCCTGGTGCCACTGGCGCCAGGACTGGGTCCAAAAGGTCCCAATTGGGACTGGTTGGCACTCGGAACCTGGGTTATGGATCTGCTTCCAAGGGAGTTGGGAAAGCCCTGACCTTTTGGAAGCAGAGATCATGACACTCACCTGATGCAGACCATGCTGCATGAAGAATCAAGCCAAATGAGGCTTAGGAGGAACTATTTTTCTGATGGAACTATTTTGTTACTTGGGTGGGGCTGTGGAAGAATACTCACCTGGAACTTCTTCCAAAGCTATTTAAGCCACGCCCGGACAGCCACACGTGCTTCACGTTGTTCTGCATCCCAGCAGCTAAACGCTCAGCGTGTCTGCTCCTGCACCTGGACTCCAGCCACGCCCGCCTCGAACTTGGAACACCTGTAAGGGAATAAGAGAAGAGAAAGGTGAAAACCAAGAACTTATTCAACCTTCTTACCTGCATCCGGAATCTTCACGCCAGCATTCCTGAAGGAAGACTTCCATTTAAAAGCACCGCTTTGCTCGCTGCAGCGCCGCGCTTCACTCACCTGTTCCAGAGACGCCACCCGGCTCCATCGCGGCTCTCAGCACCGGTCGCCACATCTCTGCACCTAGGGGAAAGAAGAAGAGACAAAAGGTGAGCAAGGGAACACAAGAGGAAAGCCGAATTTTCAGCCATATTACTTACCGGCTTTTCTTGGTGAATCATTCCACAACTCGGGTCGGCGTCGCATCTTTGGCAGGTACCGCACCCCGGCCCCTATGAGGAAAGGACAAAAGACATTACTGGGGAATTATAAAGACATTTAGAGGGGTCGCCTTCATCACTAACTCACCTGATTTTACCACCGGCAATTTAACCCATCAACGCATCACCTTTGTTCTGCACCTGAAATAAAGGACAGAAAAGACAACATAAAAGGAGGCTCACACTTACTTTTGCATCTTCATACTTATGGCGTATTGCTCAGAAAAGTCAAGTGGATGTGCCAGCGCCATTCTGAAAACCAGTGAAGTATCTGGACGAACGCGTGCCCCTGCACCAGAAGCAGGATGGAGAGTTCATCCTTCCAAACCATAAGGTGAGCTTAAACCGGGGGTTTTGGAGGAATCAGAGAAGAACCAAGGGGGGGAAGTACACTATTCGGTAATCCCCTTTCTCATCTGCAGAAGGATAATCCTACAGGCCCGACAAGCAAGATTTGGGGGTCCTGTTTAATCGGTGGTCTGAATTCTGCGCATCACGCTTGAAGAGGCCACAGCAACCCAGACCAGACCAGCGCCTCCGTGGGAGCCAGGTGAGCGTTACAGTCGTGGTGTAAATCACCTTTCCCACGGCTTCCATCCTTTTCCCCTGCTGTCCGGGGGGACCGAAGACTAGGACGACGGGTTGGCTGACCGTTTCGTTGTGGCCGCTGATACCACCAAATCTGGTGATGGCTGCGACCTCAGGCACTTGCAGAGTCCAGCACCCTATATTTCTTCTCCAGCCTATCCCGCTTGGCTGAAGCCGTGCAAGGGTTCTTCATGAGGGCCAGGCCTTCTTTCCAAACATCGGCCAGAAAGGGCACTGTCATGATAGTCTTCCTCTTGGCCTCGCACCTTTGATACAAGAAGCCCTCCTTGGTTTCCTCAGGCACCAGCTGGAATAGTTCGGAGGCCCTGGCGATCATGGAGTGGAACAATCCCACCTCATCCCGTGGGGACACTGTGTGGAGCATCCAAATGTGGCGATTCACTGTCTGCTGTGACAATGTCTTCGTCATCATCCGTCGTCGTGGCTGTATCCATTCCCATACCCGTATCTGGGTCTGTGGGGGAGAAGGGACCCAACATGCTGGAGGAGGTTGAAACAGGGGCGTCGGATGATGCTTCCTCTTCTTCTATGGAGGCTGATCGGGAACCTGGGGAAACACAGGTACCGGAGCCGCAGGCATCCTAATCTGGAACTCTGATACCAGGGTGTGTAGCGTTGAAAGAATATTCAAGGAAATATCCCTCGACTGAGAAAGCTGAACAGGAAACCAAGGCCCTGCACCATCCTCTTCAACGTCCTCATGGACCGTATGCAAGGACTCCTGATCTTCGCCGTCCGTGGACGAGACCTCCATGGTTTCAGCGACAGCCTGGGAGAGCTGTTTCTGGGAATCCTCGCCCCCTCTTTATTCCCCACTGAGAGTCTTGAACCGGGGCAAGAGCCAGTTTCACCCCTACTGGCGTGCCTACACACTTTGTCAAAGTCACTGCGGCGTGTCACACCTAGGGGGTAGGAATACCTTCTGAGCCGTGGGAGCTACTCTCGCAGGATCAGTGCCCTTAGTTTTCATGGCAGTAGCAGTCGTCGTCCGAGTCGCCAACGAGATCTTAGCCTGTGCTGGTTGAGCCTGCTAAGGGCTGCTCGGCCGCCTTCTCCCTCCACGGCTTCTTGGATTTCTCCCGTAGTTTAGCCGGGATAGATGACTTCCTCTTCGAAGAGGAGCTGGACTGTTGGCTGGCCATGGAGGCAGAAAGTGTTGCTGCTCGTACACCCGATCCACTTTGGGACCCGCTTATGCGGCGAACCCGGTGGACTCGGACTATCTTGGACCCCCACGGATGAGGCGCCCTCAAAGGACTTAGAAGACCGGTCCTGGGTGAGGCATGGCCCTACTTGGCATTAAGCAATGCCGCCAGCCTACTATGCCTGTCCTCCGTTGTTTTCTTGGAGAAACTGAGGCATATCTCGCACTCCACCTCCTCGTGGTCCGGGTGCAGGCAGTAGAGGCATTGTAGGTGCTTGTCCTCCACAAAGACATCCGGTACTCTGCATTGGGTGCAGGGCCTGAAGAGAGACCTTCCCTCTTTGTCATCGTCGGAAAGTGCGAAGTAGGCCCGAAAGCCTTGTAGAATCTTCGATGATCTTCGCCTTTGAGGGGTGAAGAGCTTCACCGACAATGCGTCCCTGCTGTCGGCAGATAAAGAAAAGGGCACAAAGGATTCTTTGAAACAAAAATATAACTTTTTCCATCAAAAAACCGTACAAATAGCTCAGAGAGCAAACTCGAGGACTCCCAACACTGACTTCCAACACTGAAGCGTGCAGTACAAATCTGAAGATGGGCTTAGTGAGACAACTTCCATTGTATGGGGGCAGTATGACCCATAGGACAGTCACTGGTTTAGAGGAGAAATACAAAGTAAACTGTTTTTTTCTTTTGCCAAGGATTCTCAGCCTAACGGCGGGGAATATTTACCAGCATGTGAATTAATGTCAGACCTCATGCTGGAGAAAACAGTGCATAAGTTTAGTCAGAACTGGCTGGTGTCTGCTACAGAAGGATGTGGTGGGTGCAGCTGACAATTTACAGACGGGCATTAGGAACAATGCCCTACAGGCTGGATGTGCAGTGCATGGCGCCTTTTGAAATGTGCAATGCATTCTGTTAAAAAAAAAAAAAATTTAAAAAAAAGGGAAAAAAAAAAGGTGTACATGTGTTCCGGTTGAGGAAGCCTCAAAAGGAATCATCCACTTTGCACGACCAAGAGGCTCTGGCGCCATCTTCCATGGTAGCAGCTCCTATGTGCAAGCTTCCCGAGAATGGAGACTGAGGCACTGCATGCATATAATTTTGGGTACTACAAGATCGAAAATACGGTTAGTAGTTAACTTTAATGTTTTGCGGAATGTGTGGTGTGCAAAAGCACACAAGATAATTTGGTGATTTGATAAACCGGTTAGACTGGTGAACTCGAAAGTCAGATATCAAATGAAGTAACCCAAAATGTCTAATATCAAAATGAGTATATTGAGGATTGGCTAGTCAGGGAGTCACTGTGGCGCAATGCTATACAAGCGAATAGGAAATGCTCTAATAAGTGACAGTTTAGGGTGCAGGCCGACTGTTGGGATTTTTAGATATAGAGTGGCGCACTGCAACAAGGACTTGTAAGGGAAATGTATTACACGTTTTGGGAATATGTTGGAGACATGTATTATGCCAACAGAAAATGTTAGGATGTGCGGTCTGAAATAGTGGAGAGGGGAAGAGAACCATTCAAGAGACAGGTAAAATGATGAGAGCAGAGGGGGAGGCAAAGAAAGGAAAGAACATCCGGGCGTATTACATGGCGTGAAAGGTAAAGGTTAAGTGGGATCTACGTGATTGTAAGGCACCACTTTTTAAGATCTTTTGCGTTTTTGAGAGACCCTGTTAGGGTCGCCGGAGGGAACCATATCAATAAAGTGACTGCCTTTAGGCCCTCACAAGAAGCCAGCCAGATCATAGGCCGTATGGGTTATCAATCTTTAGCGACCACCTTGGTATTTAGGGACGCCTAGACTAGGGAGCGAAAAGCCCATGGAGACGAGAGAGGACGATGGCCCTTAGCGAGACCCGATTCAAACATTCTAATAAAAACTATTGAACCGTCTTTGAGAGTTGGTGTGTTCCTGAGGCCATCTGTGATAGTAGTGTTATCCACCTAAATCACATGTCCTACATCATACTTGGCCAGACTATGGACAACAGAACTATCCCCCTAAATTGCACATACTATACATGCTCAAGCTTTGGACAGCAGAGCTATCCCCCTAAAATGCACGTCTTGCACCGTACAAGGTCAAACCTTAGGCAACATAACTATCTCCCTGAATTACATATACTATACCTGAAATGCAAAATCTTTAGGCAGCAGAGCCATCCCCTAAATTAAGAGCCTGTGCACCACAAGAAAGGAGGAAATATCGAGGCAACCAAAGGGAGTCCGCATCATACCAACTTGGGAGGAAAAGCCATCAGAAAGAAAATTGCTGAGGTTTAAGGAATTTGTTCTAATGGATTCCTTCCTTCCACGGATTCCTGATCTATGATAGAATCCCATAACCGTACTTTGATCTGGAGGTGGGAGGAAAGCGAAGAAACCACCTAAACCAGAACTCAGTTGGGACAGGATGCTTGTTTTGGTAGAGTTGTTCTTCAGAGAATCCAAGCAGTAATGCTTTGCAAACGTGTGCAGAGAAGCCCATGTAGCTGCCTGGCAAATGTTCATAACAAGGACTCCTCATCGCAGAGCCTGAGACGTTGAAGGTACATCCTTACCATCATAGCATTCCAAGATGCAGAGGATGATACACCTGAACAGGGTCTGTGGTGCCAGCACAGGCACCAGCATGACCGAGAGACGTAGTAGTTGAGGGCCTTCACTGGGTCCAGCCAATGGAATTGTTTCTCTGCCTTGGAAGGATGCGGCAGAGAAAAAAAATGAAAAGACAAAAAGATGGATCTTTTGAGAGAGATGGAAATCAGACACTACCTTCAGGAGGAAGGATGGTCTCACTCTCAATGTCACTTTCTCTTTAGAGAAGGCCAAATAGGGAGGTTGCACCGATCACACCGGTAGCTCACTCACCAATCTAGCAGACGGTATGGCGATCAGGAAAATCACCTTAAAGGTAAGCAATCTTAAAGAACAAGAATGGAGGGCTCAAATGGAGAACACCCATGAGAAATGTTAACACTAAATTCAAGCCCCAGGCCAGAACAAACTGGCGTGGGGGAAACAGATTAAACAATCCCCACAAAAATTGCAGGACTGTGGCGATTGTGAAAAAACAAGTTATTGTCCAGGAATCTCTAACACTGAAATGGTAGCAAGCTACCCCTTCACAGTGCCAATCTGCAGGCCTATCCGGGTAAAAAAGAAAACAAAAACAAAAAGACAGAAAATCCGGAACCGATGTGTAATAGGAAAAAAGGGTCCAGATCCATCTACCGGCACCAAGCTAAAACCTTATGTCTCCTGCAGGCATAAATGGATTTGGTGGCGGGCCTCCTAGTAGAAAGGATCATGTCCAGGACATCTTCTGACAAATCACACTCCTTATCCCTCAATCATACCATTCAGCAGCCAGGCATGAAGGTTCAGGCTGACATGGAGTACTCTCGTCCTTACGATTGGGACAGAAGATTCTTTCTCCATGCAAGATTCCAGGGATGGCAGATGGACATGTCCAGCAACTCCTGGTACCACTTTCTCCGGGCCCATTTCAGAGCTATCAAAATCATTGTGGATCCGAATAGGCGTAATCTCCCGAGGACCAGCAGTATTCACAGGGATCGGAGGAAATGACTAGAGTCGAAATCACACACTACCACCAGCGCGTACCCCAGAACTCCCCATTAAGGAAAATTTCTGGAGCAGGACCACCACCACAGTGTACTGTTCACACTGGAAGTGAAGAACTCCCCGGAGGAGTCCCCCACCGGGAGAATAGCTCCTTTGGAATCTCTGGACAGAGCTACCACTCGAGGGATGTCAAAGTCGCTCTGATCAAGCCATCATCAATGACGTTCTCCGAGTTGGCCAGATGAGCTGCCTCAGAGGCTTGTTCTCCAGTGCCTACACCACAGTTACATTGCATCTCTGCAAAGAGGCCACCCTGCTTGCTGAGGTAGTGCATGGCAACTGTGCTATCAGTCAGGATCAGCACAGTCTTGCCCTGTAACGAAGGAAGGCGACCAGGGCCAGCCTGATCGCTTTCAATTCTAGCAGACTGTGTTCTCAGTATTTTGATGGAGACCACAGATCGTTCACGTCAGGTCTTGTAGGTGAACGCCCCAGCCTTTCAAGGAAGCGTCCGTGACTAGTGTCAGTTGGGGCCAGAGTTGTTAAAACAATGCCCCTTTCACTAGGTTGTCTCTCTGGACCACCATTTCAAGTCTCTGAAAACTTTCGCCCAGCCCTGAAGATCTGAGGTATGTCTCCGAAACTGAGATCACAAACATCTGAGAAGCCCCTGTAGCGACCTCATGTGCAGCCGGGCCTTCGGCACAACACAAATGCAGGTGCCATTAGACCCAGCAAGTGCAGGAAGGCAGAGGCTGCAATATTCTCCTATGATTGGAGAACATGGACATCTTGGAGATGTTCGCCACTCAATCTTAGTGCATGAAGGCAATGCCCAGGCGAGTGTCCAAGACCACCTGGAAAAACGAAGGGACTGGGATGGCGAAACCCGAGACTTCTTGAAGGGAGAAGCCCAAGCTGTGCAACAGACAGCATGTATGTGCAAGCGACGCCTGGCTCTGGGATTAAGCCCGGGCGAGCCTGCCATCCAGATAGGTAAAGACATGAATGTCTTCCCTTCTGAGACTAGCCACTACCAGCAGCTTGGTGAAGACCCTGGATGCCGAAGATAGACTGAAAGTCGGGACCCTGAAATGGTAATGACAATGTCCCTCTGCAAATCTCAGGTACTTGCTGTGTTTTCGATGGATGGGCACACGTAAGCAGGCATCCTGTAGAAACAGCGAGACAAGCCAGTCCTGCAAGTTGAGAGCTTTAAAGATTTGAGCCATGGAAACCATTGTGAACTTGTCCATCCGCAGGTAGATTTTCAAAAGCCGCAGATCGAGTATGGGACGTAAGCCCCCATCCTCCTTCGGCACCAGAAAATAGGCTGAATACCAACCCATGCCTCGTTCCGAGTATGGCGCCCTTCGACAGCAGCTAACAAAACCTCCTCCAACAGTAGGTTGTCCAGAGGCAAGCACTGCTTGGTCAGAGAATGGTTTGAGGGTGTTGACCTAAGGGAAAACAGTATCCTTGGTATGACTTGTATGGTCCATGTGTCTGATGTGGTAAGATTCCACTCCTCCTTTAACCAGGAAATCCTGCCTCCCATAGAGGATAAATAATGGAAGGCTGTTTATGGGAGCTTCGCACTCGTGGCAAAGGAGGGAATTGTGGAAGCTGAAACACCTCCTCTTGGAGAGCCTCTCTGGGCATGTGAGTTCAAAGGGCCTGTGGAGGCAGCGCAGTGTTGCTGCTGACCATGTGGGCCCATAGATTTAGCAGTCACCTTGGAGGACTGACATTTCTAGGAGACTTCATCATTAGCTAATAAATTGTTGCCATTAAATGGCATGTCCAGGAGTTTAGCCTGAACATCTGGTGCGAAACCAGTACCTCAACAGCGTCCTCATAGCCATCATACAAGCCACACAATCAGCCTTATACAGGCATGACTGAAGAATTTGACGGGCGCCTCTGCGTACCGTGGCCAGGGCTTCAAGCCCTCCCTCAGATCTTCTGCAGGGAGTTGTTCTGCAGTCCCTGAGACAGCAGACAAAAGGTCGATGAATTTGGCTAAGGCATGTGAGGCGTTGATGGCCCTCAGGCACAGGTTGCCCAGGCTAAAAACCTTCTAGCATCAAGCCTCGAAATGTCCTTGTCCAGAGGCAAGGAGGGGAAGGACATTGTCTTCCGGTTCGCTGTAGTGGCCTGAAGCATGCGCTCAGGGGAGGCCTGAAAGGACAGGTCAGAAGGAGTCGCCCTGTGCTTCTTCACAAAATTCCAGTCCGCAGTCGGGACCGAAGTTATCTTCGACCATAATTCGAGGAACAGGGCCTGGACTGCCTGGTTAAAGGGATGGAGGGTCTCCTTTTGCGGACCTTCATCAAGAATCTCGAAGTTCAAATTGCACTATGGTCTTGAAGGGGCTGACAACCCTAAAGGTATTAACCACCTTAGCTATCAGGTGTTGAAATGAAGCTCAAGGTTTACCTAATGTAGGCGCAGGGAGCATACCAAACTCTGGATAAGTGTTCAGACCACTTGACTCTTGCAAGTCAGCATTAAGATTCAGAAAATCCCTCTTTCCCGATAAAATTCTTCAGGGAAGTCGAATTTCTCTGGGGTAAGGGTTCCAGCCCGAAAGGGATGGGATCACCCCCCTCGTCGTAAATGTCTTCCATACGAGAAATAAATGCACCCCTACGGAGCAGGGCATACTCCCGAGAAATATCTGTGTCAGAGGTACTGTGGAGTGGGAAGCTGATGTCAGAAGACAGAGCGGTGCGGCGTAGAGGCAGGTCCGAGACAGGTTTCAGCTCAGCCGTGGCTGAGCAAAAAAACGCAAATGGTTGGGCTTTGGTAGGATGGCAACGGACTCATCTGAGTGTGGTGGACCCTGATGGTGCCGGAGCTTTGGCAAAGAAGTCAAGCATCTTGAGCCAAAAGGCGTACCTTTCCTCCGATGTGGAGGATTGAGTGCTAAAGTGTACCTGCACAGCCTGCTCCACAGAGAGGTCTCTGGAGCAGTGACTGTCTCAAAGTACTGCTGGGTGAACGAGACCTTGTGACGTGCTTCTTGTCCTTGCAGATCGGGGACCATTCTTCGTTTCGGCACTCTGCGCATGGCGACCTCAAATGGGTCTGTCTCTTGCCTTTTTCCTTGTGGAAACATGTAAAGAGTTTCACTGCTCGCTCCTGAAGCGCCTTGGGGTGCATCGACTGCCTCGCCCCACAATCCGGCATAACATTTTCTTTATTGAGACAGTACAGGGAGATCCGGTGGGGGTTGGTGACGGACATTTGACACCTGCAGTTGACGCCGAGTTTAAATCCTGAGGCTTTTGTCAGACTCGGCATGGCGCAGAATGAACGTAATGCTGCTAACGAAGCGCTGTTGCTAAAGCGAACAGAATGTGCAGAAAAAAGGAGCTAAGGTCACATCGGCTCAATATGAACTGGCCGCAATATCATGTCCAGCGCGGGGCACACATAGAGGCACCAGGCAGAGCAAACGCAGATACAGATCATAGATGAGGAATCCGTGGGAGCAAGTAATACATTAGAATGGAGAGTTATTGGAATGTCCATCCTATCCTCCCCACCCAAATTCCCTTTCGGTCACTGCCAGCATGCTGCTCTTCACGTTCCTGGTGCCGCAGCACTCCATTTAGCCCATGATGCTGCATTTTTAAAGGACTCCACCTATCTTTTTTGCTCCTTGTTTCACCATGAATAACCCTCCGACTAAGCTCAACTTTATAGCACTATCCCACATGAGTGGCTAACCAGACCCAAAGAGCTGTAGTCTATCAGATCTAGGGATAACATACTCTGTTTCTGCCAAACCAATAGAAAGGAGATTGGAACAGAGGAACTGGGTACTTTCATCCTGCAAACATCAACATCACAGGTTTCACGCCTTTACCACTGTTCCACTAATGATGCCCCCATTTTTGTATTCACAGTGCTACATGCAGCAAGGTCACCAATAGTGGCAGAAGGGTGCTTTACAAGACCACTTACATTACTACAGATAGGAATAATGTACTTCTCCAGATGTAGTCTTTTTCACCTACTATTTAGCTCCTGTAATGGTTCCCTAAAGCACCCTCTACTGAGAAGCAGGCCCATTGACCACAAAATTATGCCTGGCAATGGGGCCCAGTGTCCCACAGGGGCATTTGGTCATGCAAGTGTAAATTAGATTGAGAAAGGAACTTCTACTTGTGTGAGGGGTCAGAAATGAGAGGCAGACCCAAACATGTAATATTTTCAACATCAGACATTTTTATTAGAAGAAAAGTGGTGGATAAAGGTCTTTCTGTCCCTATACTAAAGAGAGTTTCCACAAACGAACACTAAAGATCAGTATATGCCTTCTTGTCAAACATATAAACTGTCCTTGTGTCCAAAGCATATTACTTTGACCCTCACACTAAGAAATGAACAGCTAAGAGTGCAAGGAGATGTATCTGACTTATATTTTGGCAAAACGTGTTCATAAAAATAAATAAAGCCAACCGAAACAGTCCTTTTCAAAGAAGATGCTCTTGGATCCAGAAGGTGATTCTTCCTTCCCCTGGATATCTTAAGTAAGATGGCAAAGAACAAGTTACTTACCAACTGGTAACGTTCTTTCGATTGGATGTTCTTCCAACGTATTCCTCATCTTAGATGTATTCCATCCAGCTTTGCTGCTCTTCGGAAATGATTTCGGCAGAGGGCGCCGTGCGTCGATGTCGTCGAGTCGATGGTCCCTCGAAGGCCTCGGTCGAGGGTGACGTTATCGGGTATACAAGTAGCATGCGCGGCAACCGTCGGCCTCAGTTCTGTTTTTCCCTTTGCACCTTTGAATTTGTACTGTGTAGATTGTTGCCGGTAGACAGGTATCAGCCTTGCGAGAGTTGAGTTGGCAATAACCCGGAAAAATCTACAGAGGGATAGGCTGGGAGGGCGATGAGAATATGTTGGAGGAACATCCAATCGAAAGAACGTTACCGAAAGAACGTTACCAGTTGGTAAGTAACTTGTTCGAGTGGATTGTGTCCTCCAACGTATTCCTCATCTTAGACAGACTCCCAAAGCAGTATGGACAATTTCTCTGGAGGAGGGGTTAGATTTTTCAATACCCTTAGATGGCTGAATATAGTACTGCTTTACCAAAATTCTGCTCCTTAGACTGGGAAGCATCTAGACTATCGAATTTTGAAAAGGTGTGCAGTGAAGATCAAGTTGCTGCTTCACAAATGGACCTTATTGGAACACCTCTTTGAAGGGCTGTCGAAGAGGCGATGCGCCCTTAATGCGCCTGGTGGAATGAGCCCTTAACCCTTCTGGGGGGTCTTTTTGTGCTAATCTGTAGCATTCTGAAATGCAAAGCACAATCCAGCGTGATATTGTCTGTTTTGTCACCGCTTGACCGAATTTCCTTCCGGTGTAGCCGATAAACAGTTCATTGTCCACTCTAAGCTTGGAAAACCTAGAGATGTAAAAGCTTAAAGCTCTTCTTGGATCCAACCTGTGTAATCCTTCCTCCTCCTTAGTAGGATGAGGTGGAGGATAGAATGCAGGTAAAACATTTTCTGACTTAAATGAAAATCGGATACTACTTTGGTAAAAATTAACCCTCAACACAACTCTGTCCTTATGGAACACAGTATAGGGTGGCCCAGAAGACAGTGCCTGCAATTCGCTCACTCTTCTTGCAGATGTTAAAGCAACTAGGAAAGCAGTTTTCCATGTCAGTAATCTTAATGGACAAGTTTTCAAAGGCTCAAAAGGAGCACACATTAAGAATTTCAGAACCAGATTGAGATCCCAAATTGGCACTTGGAATGGGTAAGGAGGAAACACATTAGTGAGTCCCTTTAAGAATTGCACTACCAAAGGAATTTTGAAATAGGAGCATTCTTCCGACGAGCGCTTGAAGAAGGAAAGCACTGCAAGATAACCTTTAATGGTACCAAGATTTAGACCTCTATGCGCTAGGGACAGGAGGACAGGAGGAAGGCCAGTACTTCCGGAATAGAACATAGAAAAGGATCGACATTCTTTTCTCTGCACCAGTTGCAAAACTTCCTCCAACGGCAAAGGTATAGAGATTTTGTTGCTGGCCTTCTTGCCAAAAGCAACACCTCCATGACGTCATCTGGAAGGTCCCAATCCTCAGCCTTTCAGATACCAAGCGTGAAGGTTGAGAGTTTTGTCCTCTGGATGGAGAATTGACCCTCCATTTGTGAGAGAAGGTCCTGACTCTGAAGAAGATGTACTGGAGGACAGATGGACATGTCTAGAAGGTCCGAGTACCACGTTCTCCTAGCCCAATCCGGGGCAATTAGGATCATGTGGTTCCCGAACCGTCTCAGTCTCCTGACGACCTGAGGAATGACGGGAATCCGAGGGAATGCGTACAATAGTGGGAAATTCCACCCCACCACGAACGCATCTCCCAGGGCACCTCTCGGGGAAATTCCCTTGAGCAATACATTTCGCACTTCTGGTCGATTCCGGTCGCAAATAGGTCTACTTGAGGGGTTCCACAAAGGGCGAAGATCTCTTGAATGACTTCCTGAGACAGTTCCCATTCGTGGGACACCGTGCTCTGCCTGCTTAGAGCATCTGCCGTCATATTCTCCTCCCCGGCTAGATGAACTGCCGTTAAAGAGATTCCTTCCTGAATTGCCCAATACCGGAGCTGCATTGCCTCTCTGCACAGAGGTAGTGACCCTACACCACCTCTTTTGTTTAGATAATGCATGGCCACTGTGTTGTCCGTCATTATAAGTAATTTTTTTTCCCTCCCCTGACAGATGGCAGGAAACCGATTGTCAGATTGTTGGCATGAACTCCCCACCAGATGAGTGAGGCGTCCGTCACTACTGTGATCTCTGACCATGGTTGCCAAAAAAGTTCTCCTTTTAGGATGTTCTCTGTACAAGTCCACCAGAGAAGATCTTGTCGAACCTTGTTCGGAATCTGGAGAAGATCCGTCATTTGACCTGAGAACTGGGACCACTGAGTCTTTAGGGCCCATTGAAGGGATCTCACCCTCAAACGTGCCTCCGGCACCAGGAAGATGCAGGATGCCATGAGGCCAAGCAACCTTAAGAAGTCGTAGGCCTGGAGATTTTGGGCATTTTGGAATTTGGAAACCATCTGAAGAATGTCTTGAACCCTCGACTTGGGAGGCGAGCTCTTTCCCAAGGATGTGTCTAATACAGCTCCTTTGTACTGGAGCTGTTGGGAAGGTGTCATTTGAGACTTCTTGAAATTTGGGAGAAGCCCTGTCTGTGGAGGAAGTGGCAGGTGACTTTCAGATGATCCAGTGCTTGTTCGGCAGAACGTGCCTTGATCAACCAATCGTCCAGGTAGGGGTAGACGTGAATCCGCCCCTCCTGAGGTGCGCTGCCACCACTACCATTAACTTGGTGAAGACCCTCGGACGGAGGTCAATCTGAATGGCAGGACTCGAAACGGATAGTGTGAGTCGCCAACTACGAACCTCATGTATTTTCTGTGCTTGAGATGAATCGACACATGAAAATGGGCATCCTGGAGGTCCAATGACGCCGACCAGTCCTGAAGTTGAAGGGCCTGAACGATCTGAGAAAGGGTAACCATCTTGAACTTGTCCTTCCTGAGGAACTTGTTCAAGTTTCTTAAGTCCAAGATGGGTCTCAGTCCTCTGTCCTTTTTGGGGATCAAACAATACGGGGAGCACCATCCCTTGCTCTTCTCCGCTGCAGTTACTGGTTCTCTAGCACCTTTCTCCAGCAGGGTTAGAACTTCCTGCTGTAGGATTGCGTCTGAAAACTTCAAAGGGTGTCTCCATGGTGGATTGCTTTGAGGTTGCGTTAGAAAAAGAAGACAGTAACCGTGGGCTATTATTTCTAGAGCACAAACATCTGAAGTAATGGCTCGCCATTCTTGCAGATGCTGTGACAGCCTGTCTCCTACAGGTGTTTTGTGATGCAAGTCCTCAAAGTGGTTTTGTGACGGTTGTTGCAGCCGCTGATGGCAAAGAGGCTGCAGCTGGAGCTGGCTTTGCACGTTTTGCTCGTCCACCACGAGTGGCCGTTCTCTGGCCCCTTTGACTGGCCATTCCTCTCGCCTTTCCATATGAGGAGTAGTAACGATAGGATCGTCCCTTCCACGATTGTCCTGGCGCACGAAAAGGCTGAGGTTGCCTAATAGTAGCCCCTAAAGATTTGGCAGCTGCTTTTGAGGTCTGCAACCTCTCAAGGCTCTCGTCAGCCTTGCTGCCAAAAAGGGGAGACCCGTCAAAGGGCATGTTCAGAAGGCGGTTCTGTACGTCCGGTGTGAAACCCGACCTCCATAACCATGCAAATCTGCGCGTTACCGTGCTAGTGCCCATGGACCTGCTTACACCATCCGCAGTGTCCAATCCAGACTGAAGGGATTCCTGCATGGCTTCCTTTCCATCTCCAACGATGGCTAGGAACCCTTCCCTTTCGTCCCCTTCTGGTATGTGCTCCGCCGCCATTGCGATGCACTACCACAGAGTGTACAAAAACTTTGCCAAGGCACATGTGCAGTTGGCAGATTTTAAAGCCATATTCCCAGCTGAAAATACCTTCTGTGCCCAGCCATCCACATGCTTATCGTCCCTGTCTGGAGGGATAGAAGGGTACGCAAGTTTGTTAGAAGTTGTGGCTGCCTGTATGACCAGGCTCTCGGGAGTGGGATGTTTGGACAGATAGCCGGGGTCGCTACTGGCAGGGCGGTATTTTGAGGTGAGGGATTTATTCACCGGAGGAATAGAATCCGGAGTCTGCCAATTCTTGGCCAACTTATTTTGAAGGGCTACATGAAAGGGTAGTAACTGGGTCTTCGGTGGGACCATGGTCCAATATATCGGTCACATCATCCTGGATGAATTGGGCTGATGGTCTAGCCCATCCTAAGTAATCTACTACCTTCATCATTAGCTGACGGTATGATGGACTGGCATGCTCTCCTGGTTCTGGTCTGCCAAAGTCATTTTCAGGAGATGTGTCAATGCCACTTGCATTGTGTAATGATTCCACCAGGTCCCTCATCCTGCTTTCTTCTGAAATCAGGCATTCTGGGACATTTGGGGTTCCATATTCTAGCCCACAATGTACATTCTCCTCATCTGATCTTTCCTGTTCCTCAAAAATTGAGGTCAGGGACTTGGAAAAACTCCTTCCTAGGGAGAGCCTTGAAAACCTTCTCTGGGAAAGGAGGAGGAAGAGGTGTATTAAAGGGCTCTGAGGGCATTACAGGTCTTGTAACCCTGCCTTTCCCTTTTTTTGGCTGGCCTGGCTTAGCTGGAGCCTTTGGCGTCGAGGGCTTCAGGGTCGACGAAGTTGTCGATGTAATAGTGGTCGTCGACGGAGCCAGCTTCAAGGGCGTCAAGACGCTCTTCGAAGATTTGCCCTTCAAGGTGCGTTGGGTCTCGGACAGAGTCTGTGACCTCGAGCGGTCGACTCGACTCGAGCAGTCTTTTTCACTCGGCGTCGTGGAAGGTTCTCTATCCTTCCTTTTTCGATCACCCGGGCCCGAGGGCACGCGAGTGTCGGAGCGATGACGCTCCCGGTTGGCTTCCAAAGCAGGCACGGACCGAGGCTTTGCTTTCTCAAACACCTCCATCATTTTGACCCTGAATGCTTCCCACTCTTCGGAGGACGAATGTTTAGTGGGGCATTTCATCCTTTTTGGGGACCCGTCTGAGGACGTGGTGGAGGGGGACCTGTGGCGTCATTTCTTCGATTTTTTCGTCAAAGATGATGAGCGATGTCAATCGCTTTGGGACCTGGACCGGTGCCTTTCGTGTCGAGGAGATTTCTCCTTACGGGACCTCGACTCGACGCTAGAGGCTTTACGGTCGGAATTAGGACCTACCTGTAGTTTTCCCCTCCTTTCTCGCAAGGCTTTCCCCGTCATCGCCTGACACTTCGTACAGGCCTCCATGTCGTGGCCTTCTCCGAGACACCACAAACACTCTACAAACACTCTTGGTGCGGGTATGCGATCGACATTTTTGAACCGCACGACTTGCAGTTTTTGAAAACCGGGGTCGTGGTCGGCGTTGATAACATATTCGTTATTTACTATTCTTCCCAGAACTCGAGGCGCGCCGAATCTCCGAAGCAATGTGTACGGCAGAAAAACGGAACTGAGGTCAACGGGCGCCGCGCGTGCTACTTGTATACCCGATGACGTCACCCTCGACGGAGGCCTTCGAGGGACCATCGACTCGACTACATCGATGCACGGCGCCCTCTTCCGAAAAAATTTCCGAAGAGCGGCAAAGCTGGATGGAATATATCTAAGATGAGGAATACGTTGGAGGACACAATCCACTTGAAAGTGTCTTTTCCAAATAACAGCTCAATGGCACAAATGTCTCTTTCAAGCAATCTCTTCTTAAGACTGGCACAAGTGGATTCCAAGATGGCCGCGTAGTGACTAGAACGTCACGCCCCGGGCTCCCGTCCTGCCGAAGAGCTTCAGCCCGCCCGCCACAATTGCAGCCCTCCCCGGCACCCAGACTAGGTGGTGGCGGGACCCGCGAGCGAGAGGCAATGTGCGGGCTTGGTGTCAGCGCCTGTGGGAGACGCCTCCAGCGGTCCCGGGTTAGCGCCCTACTGCCGAGGCCCCAGCCCGGCACGGAGAGGAGGCGGCGGAGCCTTCAGCGCTGGGGGCGAGCGGGGAGAGCTCCGGGCGCGGGCCCGCCGCATAGCTGTGGGCTTCGCCGGGGCCCCAAACAGGAGGGGGCACGGTCGGTCCCCCTCCCCCGAAGTTCGCTGCAGATCACGATGGCTGAGGTACAGAGGCGCCCCGAGGAGGAGTGGGGGATAGGAGTGCCATATTGGGCCCTGAACCAGCACGCCGGGGCGGAGAGCCCCCGCTGGCCCCCCGGGGGCCTCCAGGGACACAGCGAGGTCACGCTGAAAGGGCACGAGGAGAGGCCCCCCGGGGAGGAGAGGACTAATCTGCGGACTGAGGAAGCCCATAGGGGCTGCACTTAAAGGCGCTTCCCCCGAGGCAGGTCTTGGAGTGGCGCGGCTGGCTCCCGGTGGCGGTGGCAGCGCCCGGGTGCTGCCTTGGGAGAGATACAGAAGGCGCCCGAATGCGGGCCCCTGCTGATCGCTCTGGGACCCGCTGGGGCCAGGGTACCTTTCTACTAAGGGAACAAGTTAGTTAGGGCCCAGAGGCCATCGAATCACATCGACTCCCCGGAGGGGGTCAGCAGTTGGAACCTCCACGCTAAATCTCCAGAGGCGGACACTGGTCAGCAAGGCACGGAGAGAGCGCAGTCGGAGCGGTGCCTTTTGTGGTGCCCCCCGGGTCTTGGGGGGACCCCGTTGGGGTGGGGTCCGGGTCCCGTGGCACGGCCCCGGGCGATCCCTCCTCGCCGATACATAGGCCCCCCCGCCTCACCGGGCGATCCCTGGCTTGCACTCCCCGAGCAGCGATGTCCAGGAACAAGGGAAAGGACAATATGGCCTAGGGGAAACCCCCCAGAAGAGCAACAGACGGCCCCCTCACGAAATTCTGGTCAAAAGACTCGGAACCAGCAAAGGCACAAGGGGGGGCACAAAGCGCAGGGGATAAGGAGGTCTCGGTCCCCCACGAGGACATGGACAAGCCGATCACTCAGGCTATGCTGTCCCAGTTTATGAGCGAAATGGTGGAGAAGATCACAGCAGCTGGGCAGATGCAAATGGATAAACTGCGCGAAGATTTGGCAGAAGGCTTAAGGGAGATCAACAGAGACATCAATAAAGTGGAAGAGAGAGTGGACATTAATGAGCGTGCCATCCAGGAGCTGACGGAGGATGCTAGAAAAGTGGACAACCTGCTTGAAACCCTGGCTGTGGCCACTCAAAATCTGGAGCTACAGGCCGAAGACCTGGAGAACAGGTCGAGAAGGGCAAATATTAGGGTTAAATCGCTGCCAGAGGACATTCCTGACCAGGAGCTGTCCCCAACACTAAAACAAATATTTGCGGACTTGCTAGACTCGGGTTTGGATACAGAAATGCAATTTGATAGAGTCCACAGGGTGGGCCTGGGATCCCAGGAACCAGGTTCGAGACCGCGCGATATGGTGGTGGCCTTCCATAGCTATCTGGTTAAGGAAAGGGTTATGGAAAAGGCGAGAAAGGCCACACGCATCACCTATAACGCCCATGAAATCGCCCTGTATCAAGACCTGGCGAGGTCTACCCTAATCAAAAGGAGGCGGATGGGGCCGGTTTTGTCATTTCTAAGGTCTCAACAAATCCGCTATCGATGGGCCCACCCGTTCGGCTTGTCCTTCGTCTGGCAAGGCGCCCCCCACAAGATCACGACCTGCGACCAGGGGCTGGCCTTGCTGGGTCTGGAGGAGCAGGACCCGGCCTTCGGGGGGGCGCAGGCCATGGGAGTGGTCCACGATCAAGCCAAGGAGAGGAAGGAGGAAAGTTCAGGGCCCTGACCCCGGGCAGACCAGCATCAAGGAGGGGGTGGGGGCGGACACCGGGTGAGGGGGGTCCTTTAAAAGTCACATAAGCATCTAAGGGATATGCGGCTTCCCGAAAAGTGAGGCCGGGGAGGGCCCTAGCGGTAGCAGTTCAGAATGGGGTGACGGGCTAGTTTCAAGAGTTGCAGGGAGGGGGGAGGGCAAGGGTCTTGGAATGGGATTGGGACATCCTGCTGGGGAAGTTTCTGGGTTAGTTATTGAGGTCGGCTCTCGTGGAGGAATCACGAGGGGGGCTTGGTGCCAGTCGGTCTCGCCTGGAAGGAGGGGTGCGGGGAGGTTGGAGAAGGTGGGGTTGTGGGGGAGGGGGATCAGATCCAAGGTTCAGGTCTTGTAGGCCCAATCATAGGCTCTAGGTGGGGGTGCTCTCTTAGCAGTAAAGGGGGGTGGGCACGGGGACCATTCAGGATTTAGAAGGTACTTCATGATCCTGTCATATGGCTAGCTCCGAGGTTTGGAAGGTGCTTTCCCTAAATGTGAACGGCCTTAACTCTCAGGTTAAGAGGACTAAGGTGGAGAGATTCCTCAGGCGGGAACACCCCCATGTAGTGGCTCTGCAGGAGACCCATGTTCGCTCTAGGGATACCCATAGGATTAGGTTTCGGGGCTACTCCCGAGTGATTCATGTCACCCAAGATTGTAAGGAAGGGGGTGTTTTAATTGCCCTGAGGGACGGGCTGGATCTGCATATCAGGGATACGCAGAAGGATAAAAAAGGAAGGTACCTAGCTGTGCTACTCGAGGGACAGGGGGAGGGTTTTACAGTAGCAACCCTGTATGCTCCCAATCAAGCTCAGGACGCCTTTATTCAGAACATCGTTACCCGCTTAGGGAAATTTGCTGGGGCGAACATCCTCCTAATGGGAGACTTTAACTTAGCTTGCGACCCCTCTAAAGACAGGAGTTCCTCCTCTTGGGACGCGCAGGGAGGTCCTTCTGGCGATCTGGTAAAGAAAATGTGTGATTTGGCACTGGTTGATGCATGGCGAGAACTTTATGGGGAGGCTGAGGGATACACCTTTTGCTCTCACGCACACAGATCTCCCTCGCAGCTAGATTATGTCTGGATATCGAAACCACTGGTAGGAAGAACCACAGCACTGGAGGTAGGGGCGATTTCCTTAGGGGACCACGCTCTTCTCACCCTGTCAATAACCACACCTAAAGGCCGCCCGGGTATTTGGAAATGGAGGTACCCAGCCACCTTGTTCAGGGATCCAATCCTGGTCGGGGAAATAAGAGCAGGAAATACTGGAATACACTGACTTCAACAAGTGGGAGGACACAAACCCTCAAACCTGGTGGGACGCCCTTAAAGCCACAGTTAGAGGCAAGATCATTGCAATCAAGGCCAGAAGGGAAAGGGAGCTAAGACTAGAGGAACAGCAGCTGGAAGCCAGACTTAAGGAAGTCATGGCGCACATGGACACTAAGTTGTCAGCAGCCACCAAAAAGGAATTTAGGGCAGTGAGAGGTCAGCTAAACCTAATCCAAACAAGGGTGGCCGAGCGCAGTCTCTTACGGCTCCGCCAAAGGTTCTATATCAAAGGCAATAAAGCGGACCGCCTGCTCACCAGAAAGCTGCGAAAAGAGGCAGGCGAAAGAACTATCTTAAAAATAAAAGGGCAGGGAGGGGTCCTTTTCACGAAGAATGACATTGAGGCCGAATTTACCAAATTTTACTCCGCCCTCTAAAGCTCCGGTAATCCGAAAAGTGCCGACCAGGAGGCATATCTACGCGAGGCAGGGGGTCGTCAGATTTCGTTGGGCGATAGAGAAGCGCTCGAAGTAGAGATCACTGCTGACGAAGTCAGAAGGGTCATTAGTAATCTCCCGGCAAATAAAGCCCCGGGCCCTGATGGCTATGGGTCGGAAGACACAAAGAAGTGCTCATTCCCATTCTTACCAGGTTATTCAATTCCATAGGGTCGACAGGGACTCTCTCCCCAATTCTATGAATGAAGCTAAGGTAATCCTGATTCACAAGAAGGGCAAAGACCCGATGGACTGTGCGTCCTACCGGCCAATAGCGTTAATAAACGTAGATGCCAAAATTCATTCACGGTGCTAGCCAATCGCTTAGATGCTATTCTCCCCAAACTAGTACACTGGGACCAGGCAGCTTCATAAGAGGCAGACAAACCTCAGATAATGTTATAAGATTGGCACACCTGGTCGAAAAGTCACAGAAAAAGAATATCCCAGCCCTTCTCCTGGCGATCGACGCCGAGAAGGCTTTTGATCGGGTGGAATGGGGGTTCCTGTTTGTGGCTCTGGGTCAGATGGGATTCGGCCCGGGGTTCATAACCCGAGTAAGGGCAAATTACCAAAACCCAGTAATACGTTTGACAATAAATGGCCAAATATCGGCCCCCATTTGGGTGAGTAGAGGCACTAAGCAGGGCTGCCCGTTGTCGCCGCTCCTCTACGCTCTTCATCTGGAACCGTTCCTGGAGACGGTTCGAGAGGCGGTAGATATACGGGGAGTCCCTTTTGGTGGGGAGGTTCACAAGATCGCGGCCTTTGCTGATGACATGATTCTGTCATTGACCATCCGATAACCTCCTTGCAAGCAGTGGCGAGAGAGTTGAACAGGTTTGGCCAAGTAGCAGGGCTAAAAATTAATGTCCACAAATCAGAAGCGCTACCTCTCACCCTGTCAACCTCCGAGGTCCAGGACCTCAAGAAGGCTTATAGGTACAAATGGGTTGACAACTCGCTAAAGTATCTGGCTTTCCGCCTGACCAAGACCATGGGAGACTTATACATAGCAAATTATCCTCCACTTCTTCAGAAGGTAAAATCGAAACTGGTGGACTGGGGGCCCCTTGAGATCTCGTGGTTAGGTAGAATCAACGCCTTAAAGATGGCAATCTTACCTCTGCTTCTTTATCACTTTGCTGCCTTACCGGTCTGAGTCCCAACGTCTTTCTTTAGGGCCCTGCAAAGAATGACCAGCCGCTTTGTCTGGAATCGTAAGCGCCCGAGGGTGGCGGCATCTACTATGAAAGCTCTGACCAAGAGGGGGGGGAGTGGGGGAGCCAGATTTTCGGGTGTACTATCTTGCAGCTCAGATTCGGGTAATCAGGGACTGGCAGAGAGATGACAGAGGGAAGGTGTGGAGACCAATGGATAGGGCGGTGGGGGTGAAAGACCTGGAAGGGGTACTGTGGATGCCGAGGCAGGACAGGCCGGCCAGGATGTATTGTAGCGATATAACAGCGACCACTGGGGAAGCCTGGGCTCAAGCTATTGTTAGGGCACATATCACCTCATTCCCCTCCCCGTACTCGCCCCTTCATGGAAATCCGCAATTCACTCCAGCGGCCACTAATGCGCCTAATTTTGATCCGTGGTTTCAGGGAGGCTGCCGGATGCTACGGGATATGTTGGAGGGAGGCGAGGTGAAAAACATTGAAAGTTGCAAGAAGGACTTCGGTCTGGGGGAGAAGCAGAGGTTCACGTATCTCCATTTTAGGTACTGGATCTCCCACCCTTTGGTGAAGCAGGCGGGGGCCCGTTCCCTCACCAGGTTTGAGAAGTATCTCGATACGGACACGGGAGACATGGGGGTGGTGTCGTCCATTTATAAACTTATAAAACGGGAAGAACCTTTACATCTTAGGAAATACATGGCCAAGTGGGAGCAGGATGTTGGGTCGGTCATAGAGGAACAGGAATGGGTTAACCTGTGGTCTCAGATTCCAAAACTCGCAAGATCCATTCAAATAAGGGAAATCTGGCTGAAACTGATGGTAAGATGGCACCTTGCCGCACTCAGGCTAAATAAAATATACCCTGCCGTATCACGGTTTTGCTGGAGGGAGTGTGGCGCCGTGGGCTCTTGGCCTCACGTTTGGTAGGAATGCCCTAAAATGGATCCCTTTTGGTCTCAAATCCAGCGGGCGATTGCCCAGGTGTTGGGAGTCGAGCCAGGTGGTGATAGAGGGCGGGTCTTATTGGGCCTTAGCGAAGTGTCAACAACTCTGCCTACTAGAGCTGACCGCAAACTGTTTGTGATAATGATGATGGCAGGTGCTTTGGTCCTGGCTAGGAAGTGGAAGTCGAAGGACCCTCCACAGGAACATGAGTGGGTTGCGAGGCTGTCGTCATTGCTGGTCATGGAGTGGTTCACCTACTCGATCCGGGGGCATCACATGCGGTTTATGTCGGTCTGGGCCAACTTGTTATCTTATCTAAAAAAGGGAGCGTGCCGTGCCTGGTGCCCCATGGCCATGGAACTACTGGGCATAATTCGCCCTCAGGACGAATCGGACCTGTGAAGACTTATATGGGCTGCAGCATTTATCCTTTTGAGAGGCCGTTTTGAGCCAGTGGTCCGGTCTCCTACCCGGGCGTCTGGGTCAAGTGGGAGTGTTTTAGGTTTTTCATTTTATGGTAGAAGACGGGCTGTCAACAAGACGCTTGGATCTCGGAGAGGGGGAGTGGGAAGGGGGGAGGGTGGGAGGAGTTGTCGGGGGTATGGGGTTTCTTGTGTTGTCTTAAAGTACCTGTTTTATTGAAATCTGTAAATAAAAACGTACTTGAAAAAAAGAATGGCACAAGTGTCTTTTTCAAACAATAGCTTAAGAATGGCAGGTACAACGTCCTTTGGCCGACAGTAGTATTTTCTATGGCATTTTTACAAAGTAATTCCATCGAAAAAACTCATCAAAATATATATGGGGTGTGTAAGGGGTTAAAAGGGATGGGGAGAGGGTCAGGTGGTGTTACTAACATAGGGAAATCAGGGACTGGGGGAGGGACCCCCTCCAAAATTAAAAAACAAAAGGCGATGGATTTTTTACCGAATAAAATCTATCGAAAAAACTCATCAGAAAAACTACTGTTGGTAAAACGACATAGAACCGAATGGCACAAGTGTCTCTTTCAAACAATAGTTTAAGGATGGCAATTTGGGTACCCTTGACTATCAGGTCGGCTCTTCCATGTGGAAGTGAGAAGGCGCTGCTGTGTGCTGCTGAGGGCCCTGTGCATGGCTGCCGTGGAAGCCGCAGACACGGGCAAATGCATGCACCCTACGTCCCACAGCGAGGCGACTTGACTTGGAGACACCGGCAGGGGCTGACCCAGACTTGGGTGATCGTTGGCTGAGAAGCAAAAGCCGGCCTGCACGTGCCTCCTTCGCCATGCCGCTCCAGCGCTAGCGAAGAACAGAATCCTCCTGTTACGGGCCCTGGTTGTGCAGCGGTGACATACAGCCCGACCGACCGGCGAAACCTGTGCCCCTGAGATCATACAGCGCACGAGACACACGGGGCGCATTGCGCGTTCAGAGGCTGACCGGCCCCCGCAGGGGGCGCTAGAGGGACAGCCTACATAGCGGGCTGTCCCTTCTGGCCACCCCCTTCCGGTCTCTGGTCAGGCCTCTCTCCTCTTCCTCTCCTCCTCTGAAGGGGAAGAGGCATTCCCAGGGGGACCTGGCTTCCGGTCAGGTCCCCCTGCGGACACTTATAAGGGCGGGAGCTGCTGGCCATCAGTCTCTTTGCCCAGCAGCTCCCGCCCAGTGTGAATTGACACCCACCCACCCACGCCTGAGAATATAATGCTGAGGTTAAACAGGTTGAAGATTGGTAAGTTTTAAAACTGGAGTAATACGTGCAGACCGGTGGTAGGAGTAGGGTGAAGCTTTCGCATCATCAGTAGAATTAGTAGAGTGCCATAGTAGAAGTATTGATAAAATAAGTTAGTGTGTTGTTTGAGTTGTTTCTAATATTTTCGTTTCTTGTTACAGGCGGAGTATCGGGGCGGTCCTAGCCAATGAGGTACTTCACGCTGCAGCGGCTCGGGATTGGCCCGGCTCGAGCTGATCCCTCGACGGGCACTGACTCCCTTCCTTAGGGCTTTAGGCCAACAATCATCCTGGTCAGTGCCCCTGGTTCCTGCTGGCTGTGCCAGTGTAGCTGGAATAACCAGCAGTTTTGTCAGTTTGGCCAGTGGCTAAAGTGGTGACATGGTTCACCCGTATCTGACTGTTTGTAATGTGGCTGGGACCGTCCCAAGTTGTCTTGCTCCAAAATAAACTGTGACCTTGTGCTTTTTCCAAAGAACTTTAATACAGTTGTCTGTGTATTCATTTATTCATTTCATTGTGTTATGATAATGACCTAAGGAGGTGGGGGTATCCAATGGGGATCTCCCCGCTATGTTGCTGAGGCCAGCACCAATACGTGCGAAGCCAGTAGCAGAGACTGGCCGACAGACCTGCAGCAACCGCATGGATCTCCTTTCCACTCACCCTCCTGAAGTCCGATTGATGTACACAGGGTAAAGTAACGGCGACAAGACCTGAATTCAGCACCTCTGACCCTGGAAAGACACAGGAACCAGCCGCGAACGGCCGAAGCGTGATTCCAGAAGCAGAGCCAAAGGAATATGCTGCGGTGCAGCAGGGGCCACACACCTATGGCCTGAAGGCAAGCTGCCAGTAAAGAGAAGGCGATTGACATCAGGCAGCTGCGCAGGGGGTGTTGGCACTGCTCTGCCATGCGCGGCCTGGGAGTTTGCAACGCACTGAGGAGCAGGATCTATGCTGAGCAGTGAACACGGCGGTGAGCCCACCCACGGGCAGCGCAATACTCGGGAAATGTGTGCTGACCACCTCTATGGGGGCACTTGTACACCCTTAAAAGTAACATACACACTCGGCTGGCTACAAAAGAATAATTGCACAGTGCTGTAAACGCTTCTCTGCTGACTGAGTTCAAGGCAAGTGGCGCATGTCTGTGCGGAATACATGAAAATAAGCATCTCAGGGCAGGATCCACTGCAACGGATCACACCTCCACAGTGATCTGTGACCCCGACACCTTAGGGTTACGCCCACCACCATTGATAATCCGATGGAAGTCTCCAAATAGGAGGAGTGAGAGAGCACACACGACAGCCTAGTGTATTCACAAAGACAGCAAAGCGGCTTGCAACCAAAATTGCGAGGAAAGTTAGAAAGGAAAACAAGGTTGATAGGAGCTGCCGGAAGCACCTCCCCCACGTGAACTGACAGTGATAACTGTGCCAGCATTCTGCTGCCGTGGGATCCTTGCACCCGTGCCTAGTGCGTCTTTATACTAATACCAGTGATATCACATAAGTCCTGCCTTGCTATTGGCGTTCCTGAGCCTGAACTGCATGACAAACGGCTGTTTGTAGGAAATAAATTGTTTAAATACATTGTAATTACTGTATATCCTGGCATGGGTAAGGACAAGGCCAAGAAAACTACCACACAAAGCAAGATGGAACAATACACGATGCTCACCCCAACCCCTCCGCCAGGGCAGGCTAAATCGGATGATGCACAAGACGTCGACAGCAATCTCTCTCAAAGATGTGATGAATGCCATAGCCGGCTCGCGGACCTCAATGGAAAAAAAAAATGGACAGTCTTAGCACAGAAGTGTTCCTCTTGCGTCATGACTTGCAGAAACTTACCTCCTGCAGAGGAGAGGCTGAAATCTGCATATCGGAAACGGAAGATGGCTTGAGAAATATGGGTCAACAGATGACTGGTGTAATGGAACGCATTAAAACACTGGAGGAGCGAGTGGGGGAGGGAGAAGGGTGATCGCGGCGCAATCATATTTGGATACTTGGGCTGCCAGAGAAATCTGAAGAACCAAGCATGGAACTATTCCTTGAATAATGGCGATCTGACCTGTTTGCCCCGAAAACTATTGAAATCTTTCTCTCTCGAACAATCCCATCGTGCACCGTCTGGCAGAGCAATTACTGGAGCGTCACTGTGCACTGTGATTGCCAAAATCCTTAACTACAGGGATTGAGACGCCGTGGCTCCAGATGGCCAGGGCCAAAGGTTCCATAACTTATAATGGCTCTAAAATCGCGTTCTTCCCGGACTTCACTAGGGAAGTTCAAAAGACACGGCAATCCTTTGACCCACTTAAAAAATGCCTGCAGACGCTAAATGTTAAATATGGACTGTTATTCCCTGCGCAACTGAAAATCTACCACAATGGTACGACTATATATTTCACGGATCCCAAGGAAGCGTGGAATTGGGTGGAATGCCACCTGGAGGGAGACTGGAGACCAAGGAACAGACATTCAAGAAAATGGACGAAACAGACCACGCCCGGACAGATCTCCACGCGCACGACCACAGCAACAACCAGAGGAGACGCCCCAATTAGACAATGAATGCAGTGGACAATTGATCCACAGCAACCATACGGTTATCTCCAGAAACCTGATGCAACGCCAGCTTTAAGTTCACATTGTGTCATTGAACACTTCTGCACCTAAGATGGCTGGCGGTCCACAAAAAGCCACCCCCGAGTGCTTCTTTAAGGGGAAAGTAAGCGACACTCATTTACCTGCTCCTCTACAGTGTCCTTGATGCTGTGTTGATAGGGGCCAACGAGAGCTTGTTTTATTTGTTAGAAGGTTTAGCTCTTGATGGGGCGACAGATGCTTCAGTTGGGGATGGAGTATAGGGAGGGGGGAATGGGAAATGTGTTCCTCGTTCTTTTGCACATGTTCTTTTGCGCACAGGTTCAATAGCTACACCACATATACGCAAGATTTTGGCAGTTCACGATAATGCACATAAAAGCACATCCCTCACAAGGTACACGACTGCAAACGGCAGCACCCACGCAAGTAATGGCACCCCCCCGCCAGAACTAATACCAGACATCAGATTCCTGACATGGAATGTCAACGGCTTAGGGGCTGGTATCAAAAGGTGCTTGGTGATACAATTCATTAACAGGCATGCACCTGACGTAGTACTTCTTATCGAAACCTACCTAAAGGGCACAACATGCACCTTTTCAAAATAATCAACTACAGCACTGCGCTACATGCAGGCTTCTCTATGGGCCCTAGAAGGGTGCTAGTCCCGTTACATAAAAGACTCCCTTATACAATCCCCAGTGTGTCCCAGAATACAGGGGGGAGGTATGTATACAGAAACGGAATATGGAACCAATCCCTCGCAATAGTGGTGATTTATTCTCCGCCAGCACTTATGCCAGCTTTAATTGAAGATGTCATGCCTATTGTGACCAATAATGTTGCAGACACCTGGATAATAGGGGGAGACTTCCATGAGGTCATGAATGTTGAAATCGATCGCACGCACTATGAAGGAGAAACCCCGCAATCCACACTAAACTAGTCACCTTTGCCTCTGCACTGGGTCTGAGAGACGTATGGCGGGATTTGCATCCAGAATCGCGCGAATATTCGTATCACTCGGGTGCGCACGCTTCACTCTATAGATTAGATTACTTCTTTCTGCCTATACAAGATATTCATAAGGCGAGTAGTGCAACATTGCTCCCTCTGGGCATATCGGACTACTGCCCGCTCCTGATGGACATTGAAACGGAGAGACGCCACCACCTTCCGACATGGCGTCTCAATAATTATTACCTGGGATTCCCGGACCTAATAAAAAGATACGCACTGCCACCGCCACATATTTTGAGCTGAATATAGGATCAGTAAACAGCCCTGGAACGCTTTAGGAGGCTTATAAACCAGTCATTCAAAGGGAGATCCTGGCATAGACATCAGCACACAAAAAGGCACAACGGAAAGATATAGAGCATGCTGAACGGGAAGTGAGATGCTCTGAGGCACAGTACGGGAGCGACAACTCACCGGAGGCAAATAGAGCCCTGATTCTTGCACAGAAAAAACTGCACAACATAACATTAGATTGTGCCAAACAGGCACATAGAGCGATGAGAGCGAGACTATATGAGACAGGAGATAAGCCCGCAAAGTTGCTGGTGTGGCTAGAGAAACAAGACAAGGGGCACCAGCAGGTCAGACACATTAAGACTGCAAATGCAGAGTTGGTGTCCATGTCATGGTCATGAAGTCAGGGGCACAGGCATGCAGGGGTCGCATGCACAGGAGACCTGGGTGGACACTGTCCTGGCGCAGGCGCGCCAGGCTCATGAACAAAAGTAAACAATAACATCCATTTAACACCAAAAACTTTTATTATGGACATGGCACTTCAGATGCATTAACCTTGAACATTCCATCCATTAAGCAGGATGCATTAACCTTGAACATTCCATCCATTAAGCAGCCCCAAGTGTATTCTTGGGTGTGGCTGCTAATGGATTGCCTTTGCACGTGCACACTCTCTAGGAGTTGCAGGGTGTGACTGGTAAGCCGGCCCTAATGGGCGTGCCCACGATCTCAGCTATATAAGCTGCCCTGATCCTCAAGACAGACGATTTGCGTTATTCTGCACTTGTAAGCAGGGGTAACGCTCACCGTCGCCCGAGGTCAGACATACCTTTGAAGATCCTGCTTCCTGGACATCCTGCTTCCTGCCAGCATACTTACCAACTGGGGGAAGCTGTTCTTACCTGTACATCTCTTCAGCGAACCAAGTATTCATCTTTACACTTTCCAGAATGCCAAAATCTTCATCTTGGCACCGCAGCAGGACACGCTCCATTGTCGACAGCAGGGCCTGCAAGGAAAAACAGAAGACAAGGTTAGACACTGAAAAAACAGTCACTTTAAGGTTGCGTTTCGCCATACTTTGTGCTTTTTCTTAAACCATCACTTACCTGCTGTCGAACATTGTGGTAGCATCCATCTTCCGTCTGGCCGCTTCTCGCGTCTCACAGCTGCATTGAGGCTGCATTTCCATCTGAGGGAAGAAAACAGAAGAGACATTATTGCAGGCATAAATGGTAGCAACATATAAAGACATTAAACAGAACGAACAGCATCACAAGAGCTCAAGAAAGACTTACCAATCATAAGGAGAAGCATAGTCGCAGCTCGACTGGACTAATCCTCATCAAGGATCAGTGAAGGAACTAGATCCTAGCAGGACAGAGAGCTTATCTTCCATAATTCACAGGTGAGCTTTATGGGCCGGCGTATGCTCACCGAAACCGTACTTTGGGGTGACGGGATCGAAAGGTACAACAATCACAGATTGCGCACTCACACACTTATCTCCACGCAGGAGCAGTATCACCACGTACCACTGCTCACAGCTTATCTACTGAGGGAGAGGCCTGAAGGGGGTGATTCAAGTTCAGGGAGGGCTGCAACCGTGCCCTAACGCCTCTGCAGAGACCAGGTGAGTTTAACAGTCCACTGACCGAGATATCGCAAAATGCTTTGTGTCCTACTATGCAGAGCTATATAGTGCCCCCACTACCCCCGTATACACCACAGTACTAGATGAGATCAATTTCCCTTCATTAGATGATAACCAAAAAGCCCTGCTTGAAGGGAGCATTACGGAGGAGGAAATAACAGCTGCAATCTCACAGCTCCAAACTGGGAAAACCCCAGGCCCAAATGGTCTCCCAATAGAAGTATGGACAGAAAATAAAAGGGGATAGCATAGCCCCACACCTGTTCGTTATGTTCACTCATTCGAAGGAAGGGATACTCCCGCTGGATCTGCGAAAAGCCAGCATAATTTTAATACCGAAGGACGGTAAACCACTGGATGAATGTAGGTCATATAGACCGATATATTTAATAAACAGTGAAACCAAGATTCTGGCCAAAATACTTACCACTAGGCTACAAGGTGTGATCACGTCCCTGATCCATCCGGATCAGTATGGCTTTATGCCAAGGAGATCCACACGGATGAATATCTGTAGGCTCCACTCAGCACTTGAAAAAGCACCCGCCCTACAGGAATCGCTAACATTGATTTCGAAAAGACTGTTGATTCAGTTTATTGGGAGGCGCCGTGGGTAATAATGCGGAAAATGGGCTTAGGAGAACAGTACATAGGCTGGGTTCAGCTATTATATAACTCCCCTGAAGCAGAGGTGAAAGTGAACGGATGGCCCTCACATACTTTCAAACTGGGAAAAGGGACAAGACAAGAGTGCCCTTTATCGCCCATGTTGTTTGCACTGATCATCGAGCCCCTGGCGATAATGTTCAGATGCACAGACATGGTTGGGCTTCCGCTGGGCTCCTGACTGGGAAGACAGTCTCCCTATATGCTGATGACTTGCTGATCTACCTAAGTATTCCTACCTAAGTATTCCTGTGCTATTGTCACACAGATACTGGTGCGATATGGAGAGTACAGCGGGTTGAAGGTGAACTGGGGCAAATCAATACTGTTACCTATCAAAGGAATGGACTGTATACCATCCCGGGACCCCCCATATCGAGTTGAACTAGAACGATTCCGGTATTTGGGTATTCAGATTACAGCTAAACTCGAATACTATATACACCCAGAAACTATTCCCGATCATGAATAGATTCACAGAGGATGTGGGCCACTGGGTCGCGCTGCCACTGACATTACTAGGCAGAGCGGCACTTTTTAAGATGCTGCCTCGCCCTCGCTTCTTATACATTTTACAAAATGCACCATTACACATTCTCACTGCTGAATTCTGTAAAATTGATAGAACACTGCAGAAGTTACTGTGGGGGATTGGGGGGGGGGGGTGGGGGAAGGGACACCCAAGAATAGATTTACGTACAATCCAGCACTTAGTGTGGGAAGGAGGGATCGGACTTCCAAACGTACTACTGGGCAAGTCAGATGGCGGTTATAAATGACATGTTACATGGAAATACAGAACTACCGCATATCCGAGCGGAAACTGCTGCGAGACACGGCACATCCCCACTAGAAAGCCGCTATCATTTCATAAGCCACCCACCTCCTCGTACCATGGCAACCCACACAACACAGATATGGGTGGAAACACACAAACACATAGGATGGGGCAAACAAAATTACTCTGATACAACCAATATGGAAAAACACTTTTCTTAATGAGCCCCATAAAATTCTGGAGATGGCCAAACTGGGAATCGGCGGGCATAGCGAATATCAGTGACATGATAGAGGAAGGCAAGCTTGTACAATTTTCAGACCCATCATCCCGTTTTAACCTCCGAGTGACTGAGCAGTATCACTTCACGCAATTGTCCCATGCAATCCGCACTTATTTGCCAGACCCTGCCAATTTACCTGAATGTACACCAATAGAGAGAAGAACAAGTTACTTACCAACCGGTAACGTTCTTTCGATTGGATGTTCCTCCAACGTATTCCTCATTTTAGATGTATTCCATCCAGCTTTGCTGCGCTTCGGAATTTATTATTATTTTTTTTTCGGCAGAGGCGCTGTGCGTCGATGTCGTCGAGTCGATGGTCCCTCGAAGGCCTCCGTCGAGGGCAACGTCATTGGGTGTATAAGTAGCACGCACAGCGCCCGTTGGCCTCAGTTCTGTTTTTCCCCTCTTTTGTATCTGTGATCTTGTACCGTGTAGATTGTGCCGGCAGACAGGTATCAGCCTTGCGAGATTTGAGATGGCAATAACCCGGAAAAAATCTACAGAGGGGTCGGTTGGGAGGGCGATGAGGAATACGTTGGAGGAACATCCAATCGAAAGAAAGTTACCAGTTGGTAAGTAACTTGTTCTTCAAGTGGATTGTGTCCTCTAACGTATTCCTCATCTTAGATAGGCTCCAAAAGCAGTATTTTGCATAGTTCCTCTGGAGGAGGGGTCAGATTTTTTTCACCAATGCCTTTAGATGGCGGAATAAAGCACTGCTTTTCCAAAAGTCAGCTCCCTAGACTGGGAAGCATCCAGGCTATAGAATTTTGAGCAGGTGTGAAGTGAAGACCAAGTTGCTGCTTCGCAAATAGACCTTATCGGGACACCTCTCTGAAGGGCTGTGGAAGAGGCGATGCCTCTGGTGGAATGAGCCCTTGACCCTTCTGGTGGGTCCTTTTGTGCTAGTCTGTAGCATTCTGAAATACAAAGCACGATCCAGCGTGAAATGGTCTGTTTTGTTACTGATTGACCCAGTTTTCTTCCTGTGTAGCCTATAAACAACTGGTTGTCCACACTAAGACTAGAAAGTCTAGAGATGTAAAAGCTTAAAGCTCTTTTTGGGTCCAGTCTGTGTAATCTTTCTTCCTCCTTAGAAGGATGAGGTGGAGGATAGAATGAGGGTAAAACCATTTTCTGACTTAAATGAAAATCAGATATTACCTTCGGTAAAAATGATGGTTTAACCCTCAATACAACTCTGTCCTTATGGAACACAGTATAGGGTGGCCCAGAAGACAGTGTCTGCAATTCTCTCACTCTTCTTGCTGATGTTAGAGCAAGTAAAAAGGCTGTTTTCCATGTTAATAATCTTAATGGACACGTGTGCATAGGCTCAAAAATTTAGATCTCAAATCGGTACTTGAAATGGGTGAGAAGGAAACACATTAGTGAGACCTTTTAAGAATTGTGTTATCAAAGGAATTTTGAAGTAGGAGCATTCTTCCGATGAGCGCTTGAAAATGGAAAGCGCTGCAAGGTAACCTTTTATTGTTCCGATATTCAGACCTCTATGTGCTAGGGTCAGAAGGATAGATAGTACTTCCGGAATAGAACATAGAAAAGGAACGACATTCTTTTCCCTGCACCAGTTGCAAAACTTTTTCCAACGGTACAGAGACTTTGTTGCTGGCCTTCTTGCCGAAAGCAACACCTCCATTTCATCATCTGGAAGGTTCCAATCCCTGTATCTCAGCCTTTCAGATACCAAGCATGAAGGTTGAGTGTTCTGACCTCTGGGTGGAGAACCTGACCTTCCATTTGAGAGAGAAGGTTCTCTCTCTGAGGAAGACGTACTGGAGGACAGATGGACATATCTAGAAGGTCCGGATACCACGTTCTCCTGGCCCAATCCGGAGCAATTAGGATCATGCGGTTCCCGAATCGTCTCAGCCTCCTGATGACCTGAGGAATGACAGGAATCGGAGGGAACGCGTACAATAGTAGGAAATTCCAATCCACCACGAATGCGTCCCCCAGGGCTCCTCTCGGGGGAAATTCGCTTGAGCAATACCTTTCGCATTTTCGGTTGGTACTGGTTGCGAATAGGTCTACCTGAGGGGTTCCCCAAAGGGCGAAGATCTCTTGAATGACTTCCTGAGCCAATTCCCATTCGTGGGACACCATGCTCTGCCTGCTCAGAGCATCTGCCGTCATTCTCTTCCCCGGCTAAATGAATTGCTGTTAAAGAGATTCCTTCCTGAATCGCCCAATACCAGAGCTGCATTGCCTCTCTGCACAGGGGTAGTGACCCCACACCTCCTCTTTTGTTTAGGTAGTGCATGGCCACTGTGTTGTCCGTCATTATCAGGACATTCTTTCCCCTGACAGATGGCAGGAAGGCCTTCAGCGCTAGTCTGATTGCCCTCAGCTCCAAAAGGTTGATATGTAGTTTGACTCCGATGGAGACCAACGACCGTTTATTGTCAAATAGTTGGCATGTGCTTCCCACCCCAGGAGTGAGGCGTCCGTCACTACTGTGATCTCCGGCCATGGTTGCCAAAAAGGTTCTCCCTTTAGGATGTTCTCTGCACAGGTCCACCATAGAAGGTCTTGTCTGACCTTGTTCGGAATCTGAAGAAGATCCGTTATTTGACCCGAGAACTGGGACCACTGAGTCTTTAGGGCCCATTGAAGGGATCTCATCCTCAAGCGTGCCTCTGGCACCAGAAAGATGCAGGATGCCATGAGGCCGAGCAACCTTAAAAAGTCGAAAGCCTGGAGATTTTGGGCATTTTGGAATTTGGAAACCATCTGAAGAATACCTTGAGCCCTAGTCTTGGGAGACTAGCTCTTTCCCAAGGATGTGTCTAATACAGCTCCTATGTACGGAAGCTGTTGGGGAATTGAGGGAGAAGCCCAGTTTGTGGAGGAAGTGGCAGGTGACTTTCAGATGATCCAGCGCTTGCTCGGCAGAGCGCGCTCTGATCAACCAATCGTCCAGGTAGGGTAGACATGAATCCCCCCCTCTCCTCAGGTGCGCTGCCATCACTACCATTAACTTGGTGAAGACCCTCGGGGCGGAGGTCAACCCGAATGGCAGGACTCGAAACTGATAGTGTGAGTCGCCAACTACGAACCTAAGCATCCTGGAGGTCCAATGACACCAACCAGTCCTGGAGTTGAAGGGTCTGAAGGATCTGAGAAAGGGTAACCATCTTGAACTTGTCCTTTCTGAGGAACTTGTTCAAGCTTCTTAAGTCCAAGATGGGTCTCAGTCCTCCGTCCTTTTTGGGGATCAAAAAATATGGGGAGTACCAACCCTTGTTCCACTCCGCTGCAGTTACTGGGTCTATAGCACCTTTCTCCAGCAGGGTTAGAACTTCCTGCTGTAGGAGCGGGTTTGAAAGTTTCAACGGGTGTCTCCCTGGTGGATTGCTTTGAGGTTGCTTTAGAAAAGGAAGGCAATAGTCTTGGGCTATTATTTCTAGAGCCCAAACATCTGAAGTAATGGCTCGCCATTCTTGCAGATACTGCGACAGCCTGCGCCCTACAGGTGTTTTGTGGTGCAAGTCCTCAAAGTGGTTTTGTGGCGGATGTTGCAGCTGCTGATGGCAAAGAGGCTGCAGCTGGAGCTGGCTTAGCACGTTTTCCTTGTCCACCACGAGTGGCCTTTCTTTGGCCCCTTTGACTGACCATTCCTCTCGTCTTCCCGTATGAGGTGCAACGACGATAGGATTGTCCCCTCCATGATTGCCCTTGCGCACGAAAAGGCTGAGGTTGCCTAATAGCAACTCCTAAAAATGTGGCCCCTGCTTTTGAGGTCTGCAACCTCTCAAGGCTCTCGTCAGCAATGTTGCCAAAAAGGTAAGACCCGTCAAAAGGCATGTTCAGGAGGCGGTTCTGTACGTCCGGTGCAAAACCCGACTTCCGTAACCACGCAAAGCTGAGAATGACTGTGCTAGTGCCCATGGACCTGCTTACACTACTGCAGTGTCAAATCCAGATTGAAGGGATTCCTGCATGGCCTCCTTTCCATCTCCAACGCTGGCTAGGAAACCTTCCCTTTCTTCCCCTTCTGTTATGTGCTCCGCCGCCATTGCGATGCACTCCCACAGAGTTTACGAACATTTTGCCAAGGCACATGTGGAGTTGGCAGATTTTAATGCCATGCTACCGGCTGAAAATACCTTCCGTGCCCAACCATCCACACGCTTATCGTCCCTGTCTGGAGGGATAGACAGGTACGCAGGTTTGTTGGAAGCTGTGGCTGCCTGCATGACCAAACTCTCTGGAGTTTTTGACAGATAGCCGGGGTCGCTACTGGCTGGGCGGTATTTTGATGCAAGGGATTTATTTACCGGAGGAATAGAATCCGGAGTTTCTCAATTCTTGGCCACCCTGTTTTGAAAAGGTAGTACTGGGCCTTCAGTGGGACCATGGTCCAATATGTCTGTTAAATCGTCCTGGACAAATTGGGCTGGTGGTCTAGCCCATCCCAAGTAATCTACCACCTTGGTCATTAACTGACGGTAAGATGGACTGGCATGCTCTCCTGGATCTGGTCTTCCAAAATCATTCTCAGGAGAGGTGTCAATGCCACTTGCATTGTGTAAAGACTCCACCAAATCCCTCATTCTGCTTTCCTCTGAGATCAAGCATTCTGGGACATTTGGGGTGCCATATTCCAATCCAAAAGGTACATTTTCCTCCATGGATCTCTCCTGTTCCTCAAAAATTGAGGTCAAGGATTTGAAAAACTCCTTAGGGAGAAGCTTGAAAACCTTCTCTGGGAGAGGAGGAAGAGGTGTAGTACCAGGCTCTGAAGAAATTACATGTTTTGTAACTTTCTCCTTCTCTTTTTCTGGCTGCCCTGGCTTGGTTGGAGCCGAGAGTTTCGACGTCGATAAAGGCGTTGATGGCGTCAATGACATAGTTGTCGTCGACAGGGTCTGCTTCGAGGGTGTCGAGGCGGCCTTTGACGGTTTCCCTTTCGAGGTGTGAAAGGTCTCGGACGGCGTCGGTGACCTCGAGCGGTCGACTCGACTGTTTATCAATCGGCATCCTGGAAGGTTCCCTATCCTTCCTTTTACGATCACTCGGGCTCGAGGGCGCGCGAGTGTCGGAGCGATGACGCTCCTGGCCCGCTTCCGAAGAAGGCACGGACCGAGGCTTCGCCTTCTCAAACACCTCCATAATTTTGACCCTGAATGCTTCCCACTCTTCGGTAGATGAATGTTTTGTGGGGCATTTCTTTTTCGGAGGCGACGACGAGGTGGAGGGAGACCTATGGCGTTGTTTCTTCGACTTTTTCGCCGAAGACGACGAGCGATGAGAATCGCTTTGGGATCTAGATCGATGCCTTTTGCGTTGAGGAGATTTTTCCCCATGGTGTCTCGACTCGACGCTAGAAGCTTTTCGATCCTTCCGACCTACCTGTAGCTTTCCTCTCCTTTCTCGCAAGGCTTTCCCTGTCATCGCCTGACACTTCGAACAAGCCTCCATGTCATGGCCTTCCCCGAGACAACACAAACACTTGCGGTGCGGGTCCGTGATCGACATTTTTGAGCCGCACGACTTGCATTTCTTAAAACCCGATCTCGGGATCATGGTCGGCGTCGATGACTAGGACATAATTACTTCTCGTTATATTATATTTCTTGACAGAACTCGAGGCGCGCCGAATGTCCGAAGCAACGTAACTGTGGAAAAAACAGAACTGAGGCCAACGGGCGCCACGCGTGCTACTTATACACCCGATGACGTTGCCCTTGACGGAGGTCTTCGAGGGACCATCGACTCGATGACATCGAAGCACGGCGCCCTCTGCCAAAAAGAAAAAAAAAATTCCGAAGAGCAGCAAAGCTGGATGGAATACATCTAAGATGAGGAATACGTTGGAGGACACAATCCACTCGAAACAGTTTTGGCTAGTGTCAACATTAAAACTACATCAATCATGTATAATGCAATTTCCTCCTTTGCTACAACAGAACTTAATAGCTTGAAATCCAAATGGGAAAGGGACTTTGGCCCGCCGCTACCTGAACTGGGCCATAACTTTAATGTATTCCCGAGAAACTGCAATATCAGACAGGATCAGGCTTATACAACTGAAGGTGCTACATAGGGTATACTATCTGCGAGTAACACTATCATTGGGTCAGGATCACAGATTCCAAATGCCTACGTTGCAAACAAGAGGAAGGCACCTTCTTCCACATTCTGTGGGAATGCCTGCATATTCAACCCTTCTGGCAGAAATGTTGCAAAGACTCTCGACGGTAATGAGCCAATCAATTCCCAGGGAGCCCAAATTGTTATTGGGGATTGAAGGGGAAATAACCCATTTTAAAAAACTCTTGCTTTCGACAACCACTGGACTGGCCAAGAGAAACATTGCACAACTATGGGGTTCAGAAGTTAGCCCGCAATATGACCAATGGGTGGCAGACGTGGACGCGAGTATAGCAATGGAGCACCGAGTGTACACAGCTAGGAGTTGCTCCGGGAAGGCCCACAAAATCTGGCAAAAGTGGGAACAGATTACATGATGTGCGAAGGGTGTCCTGCCAACATTATAGAGAGCAAACGGACTCTGAATTGCACAACAAACGTAAGGACCCATGGATGACGGAGTGGATGAGTTCAAAGTCGTGTTGCAAGTTGTATTGACCTGTGTTGTATTTATGTGCCTTATTGACCTGTGTGTTGTCTTTGTTCAATGAAAAATACAATAAAATGTATTTAAAAAAAAAAAGGATGGCAAATTGTCTTTCAAATAACAGTTCCTTTTAGGATAACACAAATGTCTCTGGTATACATCTTTACCATAATTGTGACTGGAACGGAACAGCTGTGTTTCAGTGCGGCTTGATTCAGTTGTACGTGGAGTGCTGTGCGTGAAACATCTAGGTGTTTTCCTCTAGCTAGGTGAACGAGACTACAGGGGAGGACAGACAAGGACGCTAGTTGCCTAGGGTTCCCTGTGGGTGCCTTTGGTGCCCGGCACCAAGGTTTTTTGGCTTTTTGGTGCCCTAGTGGAGAGTGGGGAGCGGACTTAATTGCACCCAAAGATCCTGTGCGACACGCGCAGTCCGTGCGGCATAGGGACCCTGCGCGGCTCTGACTCTTAGATTACACATTGAAACCAAGGCAACTTAGACCTAGGTAAAAGTTCTTTAAGGAGTTGCTGTGCTATACTCTCTGTGCCAGTTACGAGTGTCTATGAGCTCATAAAAGCATGCCTTATACAGCTGGTGCTTGCTGTAAGAGGAGGCTGCATGTTGTTGGTGAACGCAACCCTAATACAGTTGCGACCTTAGAGTACTATAACCAGTGTGAGTGCAATGAATTTTACCCTGTGAGGAGGAGCTTTATATTCCTCAGCAGTTGAAAAGGGACACACTGGCTAGCTGGTCAATACAACCGCAAAAATGTTTAATTAACCTTTTTTGGTAAGGGGTATTTCTCTTCACTAGCACATAAATGTGATTAATTGCAAGACCGGCTTCTGGCCATCCCCACTGGAAAAGTAAACTAAAGAGGTGGGTCTAATAACGTGAACGAATTACCTCAATCTTAAAACCATAGAGACGCAGGGTAAAAGGGCCAGAAGCCCAACCAAGAACAAAGGCGGGGCAAACAAAGCTCTGAGGGAAAAAAAAGGAGGCGTGTATTAGTACAATGCCACAACAGAACTCGCAGCAAAAAATAAAATCCTTTTTGCTACAAAAATAAGCTCAGGAAATGCTGGACCTCAACACACAATGCCCCGACATGTCAGAACAAGATTCGATTATATAAATAGATAACAATGGATCCCTATTAAAGCTATATAAAGTGGCTAAAAGGAATTCCGTGATGCCACCCCCGACTTGGAAAACTTCATGACTCCTTCTGAATCAGCTATTGATGAGACGGAGGATGATGAGTCTAGCATGGCATGTGAAGTAGAAGAAATTGGGGGAAGTGGGACCTTGATGAATGAACAATGTTCAACAGGCATTGTTAGGAAGAATTCTCATAAATGTGCCAATTGCCTTGACCTTAGAGACCCCCAGCAACTTTGCTGGATTTTGAGGACTTAATTGTTTTACCTGGAGTGAGTGTGAGCCTTTTTTTCCCCACTCTCTCATGTATTTTGATGTGCGTTTTACTCTTGTGTTCTTTGATTATGGGGGGTTTAGATAACTCCACAAGCATCATCTTTTCATGTGTGTCACACAGCACCCTCAGTGCAGTGAAACAGGAAAGCCTTTTAGGCTGTGCCAAGGTTTAAATACCTTCACTGGGATAAACTACTGTTTCCAAGAGAATGTGAAGTTAAATTGACTTTACTAGTCTTTTTAAATTCCTAGACCCAGCACACACTATCTTACAATAGAGTGCTGGAGGGGTTACCTAGTATTCCCTATGTCTAGAAACTCATGTAGCAGTCAAATGCTACCCTTTCCCATCGAAATGGCTAGTGGCAGTGGTTTTATAACGAACTACCATGATTGTTCCTGACCGCGAACACTGGTAGCTAAAAATCACGGGAGCCATGTTTACGATGGCGTCTGAACCCCCTTTGTTTAAACAGGTCCCAGTCTTCTTTTTTCACCATTTCTTTTTGGAAAGGTCCTTCTAGTGTTTGTCTCTGTTCGCCAAACTAGGTTTGGTCCCTTTGTTTCTACACCTTTGGCGGGCTTCAGGACTGAAGACCGCCTCTGGGCTCAAGTGTCTGGGGTGGGCAGGAAGTGAGGGGGGTGCCCGAAACTCCCTGGGTTTAGTCTCCTAGGAGACCCAAATGCACTCTGGCGTGATTGGCTGGCTGACTGTCCGGCAAGGACATCCACCCTGCTGGATGAGTGGCAGCTAGGCTGGAATGAATGGGAGAAAACTGTTTAAAAGGCGAGTCTCCTGGACTGGAAAGCAGAGTCGACCATTGGAATGAAAGAACCGAAGACGACTGGAAGAGGGCGGCTGCTGCAACTACTGGACAGTTGGTTTGCCCGGTGGAGCCCTGCTGCAGGTCCGAATCGCTAAGTTCACCTCGACAGAGAAGCCCTTCAAGGACTACTTCTTCCTTTGAGTTGGTAGGACCAATCAACTCGTAAGCCACCTGGATACCATTCTCGGTGCTGGCTAGGATTAACCAGGGGGACGGACACCAGTTTGTGTGCTTGAAGAACAGCAACCGGAATCGAAGATTTGCCAATTTGCCAGCTTTGCGACCAGTCCCCGTGCAGTGCAGGAGTCCCCCGACATCCTCCCTCTTGTCCCCATGACTGAGGCTCAGGAACAGCGAGATCTGCCAGGAACAGAAGTCTTCGGGCTGCATCTTTTTCTTCAATATAAGGTACTGTGACAACCCGACAGAGCACTTACCTCTCACTGCGAATGTGTGTACAACTTTGGCAACTTGCAGGCCTAGTCAGCTTGTGCCCGACATACGAACCTTTCTTCCATGAACTATTTCTAAGAACCGTGGCAAAGACTTGTCCATTTTAAATACCAGAACCGTTTTTACTTATTTGAGACACTAGTCCATTGACTTTGCCTACCTATTGCATTGAATCGACTCTGCTGGTAAACTCAAACTATTTGCACTGTTTTAGAGTAACTAAGGAACAAGTTACTTACCTGTAACTGTTGTTCTCCAGCATGGGTCTGGCATGGATTCAAATGCTCATGAATATTCCCCGTCACCAGGCTGGGAATCCTCAGTAAAGAAAAAAATCAGTTTGTTTCGTTTCTGAACTGTCTTTCTACTAATAACCAATCGCTGGTCTCTGGGTCATACTGCCCCCAGCCAATGACTGCCCTCTACCTAAGCCCCTCCCCCTGGCAGCCATCTTCAGATTTGGTAGCCTGTAAAGTGGCAGTAGGACCAAGAGAAGAGCCGCAGAGAGGTTGGAGGGAGGGTTTGCATGTGAATCCATGCCAGACCCATGCTGGAGAACAACAGTTACAGGTAAGTAACTTGTTCCTTCTCCAGCATGGGGTCTGGCATGGATTCACATGCTCATGAATCCAAGAATACATACCAGTACACACATGCACAACCAAGGGAGGTCGCAAGGCTCAACATTAAGCATCTCTTACCTCCTCACCAGGCTCACCTTCAAGCGAACAGGTTGCGCAGCACTTCTTGGCCGATTCTAGACTCCTCCCTGGAATCCTGGTCGATGCAGTGTAATCTCGTGAAGGTGTGCGTCGACCTCCACGTAGCAGCCCCGCAGATGTCCAGCAGGGGCACACCATACAGGAACGCTGTGGTAGCAGCGATCGCTCTGGTTCAATGGGCTCTCGGACGGCCGGGCAACGGTCGGTTTGCCAACCGGTGACAGTGTATGATGCAGCCGGAGAGCCATCTGGAAATGGAAGCCTTCGAGAGGGCCTTCACTTGGTTCACAGGTCCAAAGTTCATAAACAGCTGTGATGTCTTCCGAAAACTCTTCGTGTGGTCCACGTAGAACTTCAGCGCTCTAGCCACATCCAGCGAGTGCAAAGTCCTCTCAGCCGGCGACGGGAAGAAAACAGGTAACACCATGGGCTCATTTAGATGGAAGTCCGACGGCACCTTCGGCATGAAGGAGGGGTGCGTCCTCAGCACTACCCTCTTCTTGTGGAATGTGAGGTATGGAGGTTTACAGGAGAGGGCCTGGATCTCTCCCACTCGTTGTGCAGAGGTGATGGCCACAAGAAACGCTGTTTTCCACGACAGGAATTTCAACAGTGCCGAATGCAGAGGCTCGAATGGCGGGCCCACGTGGTCAGCATCACGTTGAGCTCCCACGCCGGGGCCTTCACCGGCAGGAACGAGTGGAACAGTCCTTTCATGAACTCCTTCACAAGGCGGTGAGACCACATCGACGACCGCCCCAGAGTTCTGGTGTAGCAGGAGATAGCCGCCAGATGGATCTTGATGGAGGCATGCGCCAGCCCCGCCTTGGTCAGCGATAGCAAGCACGGCAGCACTTGAGGGGCAGTAATCCATAGAGGGTTGATTCTGTGCATGGCACCACACAGAGAACCTCTTCCATTTATGCCCGTAGCACTTAAGAGTCGAGTACGCCCTGGCCTTTGCAAGGACCTCCTTGCAGTCTGCCAGGATATCGTAGCCTCCTAACTCTAGTGCTGCAGGAGCCAGGCCTGCAGGTTCAGCGATCCCGGGTCGTGATGCAGGATGGCGCCTCCTTCCCTGGTGAGAAGATCTGCGTTCGTCGGCAGTTTGACTGGGGGGACGCTGACAAGTCCAGAAGGTCCGGGAAGCATATCTGCCTCAGCAACGCCGGTGCGATGAGCATCATCCTGCACTGGGACCATGTGAGTTGACTGATGAATCACAGAAGCAACAGCAACGGTGGGAACGCATATAGGAACAGGCCGTCCCAGGGGAAGGAGAATGCATCGGCCATGCGGCTGGGGAAACCTGGTGTCGAACATCCGGCACCATCTGGGGATTGCCCCATCGTCGGAATAGCAGATCCACTTGATCCTGCCGGAGTTCCCACTCGTGGCACGAGCGCAGCTCCCTGCTGAGCAAGCCAGCGACACTGTTCTTTACTCCTGCCAGGTGGAAGGGTACCAGTAACATCCCGTGGGCAACGGCCCAGTGCCACAGAACCTGCGCTTCCTTGGATAGGGCTGGGGATCTGGTGCCCCCTTGCTTCCGGATATAGAACATCGTGGTGGTGAGTGACCTCTCATCCGGGAGCCAAAGCCCTTATGCGTGGAGATCTCCAGTGTGTGCTCCCCATCCTTCAAGGGAGGCGTCCGTCGTCACCGTCTCCCGATGTGTCGGGGTCTGGAAATCCATACCCGCCGCTAGATGTGCGCGGTTGCCCCACCACCGGATTGCTTGGCGGAACTACTCATTGAGGGAGATCTGGTCTTCGAAACTGCCCACTGCATGCATCCAACGGGCGTCGAGGAACTCCTGCAGTGGTCGCATCCACAACCTGCATAGGCGCACAAGGTAGATGCACGATGACATCATGCCGATTAGGGACTTGATGGACCTCACCCTGGCCGTATCCATGGTGAACAGCCATTGTACCTTGCCCAGGAAGGCCTTCGTCCTTTCCTCCGACGGCAAAGCCAATCATGCCAGTTTGTCGAGTCTGGCTCCCAGGAACAGGGCGTCTTGCGACGGTACCAAGTGGGATTTCGCGAAGTTGATCGAGAATCCCACATCCGCGGGAAGTTGGACGGTCTTCGAAGTGTGATCGACGGCGAGTTCCCTTGACTTTGTTCGGATGAGCAAATCATCCAGGTAGGGGAAAATGTGGATCCCCTGCAGGTGCAGCCGTGCCGCCACCGGTGCCAGGCACTTGGTGAAGACCCTGGGCGCCAACTTCAATCTGAAGGGCAGGGCCTTGAACTGGTGGTGTCGCCCTTGGACCATGAACCGTAGGAACGCTCAATGTCCTTTGAGTATGGGGATGTGGAAGTAGGCATCCTCCAAGTCCAGCGACGATAGGAAGTTGCCCTCCTCCAGCTGTCCCAGCACGTGCTGCAGGGTGACCATCCGGAATTTCTGGGACTTGATGTATTTGTTTAGACGACGAAGGTCCAGAATGGGTCGCCAACCGCCAGTCTTCTTTCGGACGAGGAAGTACCGCAAGTATACTCCGGAGCCTCTTCGGGACGAGTTGTATTACGCCCTTTTTTAGCATTGCTCGTACCTCCAGAAGTAGCTGTGGCACGTGGTTTTTCCTTCCTAGCCACAGGTGGTAGACGGGGACACTTTCTTTGGAATTCTAGAGTGTGCCCGTGGGCCAGCGCGTCCAGCACCCAATGGTCAGTGGAGATGGACACCCACGCACTGACAAATTTTGCCAGCCAGCCTCCCACCGGGGTGCTTGGGTGGGGGCCCCGACGTCACGGCCGGTTCAATCTTGCTTCGCCGAGGCCTTGCCGTCTTGGCCTCCTTTGCAACGACCTCCTCCGGCCTTGCTGCGGCCTCTGTAGGCCTCTTGCGACCATGAGCGGGCCGCTTGGCAGTACGACGAGGAACCGCCACCAAATCCTTTGGAGGCACCTTGAGACTTGCCTCCGAAAGGACTGCCGTCGTTGGTGGAGAGAACCCAAGGCCCAGGCCGTCTCGGTGTCCGCCTTGATGGCCTGCAGTGACTCGTCCACTTGCTTGAGCCAACCGCTTCGGCGAAGGCAAACGCCGTTGCCCATCTGTCGAAACCAGGTGTCGGCGATGTCCGTGGCCACCGTGATCGGACGCCACCTCCCCTTCCTGTAGGATTTCAAGGGCCTCCGCTTTCTTGTCTGGCAGGCAATCCAGGAGGGGAGCCATCTTAAACCACAGCTCCCTGTCGTAGCGTGCCACGATCGCGAGGGCGTTCGCTGCTTTGATGGTCGTTGCCGCCGACGAGAGGACTCGTCGTCCCATGGCGTCCAACTTCTTCCCCCTCGCCATCCGGTGGGGAAGGGGAAGTGGAAGTGGATCCAGTCGCCCCTGCGGATTTCTTCTTGGCCGCTGCGGAGACCACTGAATCCGGGGACGGCTGAGCTCTAAGGCACATCGGGGCGGAATCCAGGACCCGGTACTTCTTCCCATACCGGTCCCTCTTCGCAGGAGCCATGGACGAGTTCCTGAGGCTCAACAGTCCTTCGTCCCAGATGTCGTCCAATAACGGTACTGAGAGGACGGTCTTCCTCTTGGCCTCCCGTCGTTGGTAGAGGAAACCCGCCTTCTTCTGCTCTTCGGGACAAAGCTGGAAATGTTCCGATGCCCTGGCGATCATGGCGTGAAAGGAGCCAATTTCGTCAGGATGCGAGGCCCGGGCAGGGGGTGATGGGAGATCCGTCCTGTCGTCACCACCGTCGTCGTCCGCTGCCGTCTCCGTTCCAGTCTCATCCCTCGGTGGAGGGGGAAGGATGTGAAGGCTGGAAAGGAGGGGGAGGATGGATTCGCCTGCTCTTGTTCGGTGGGCTTCCCGACCGTCCAGGCGCCGCTGGATCGTCCGCTGGGGATAAGGGCAACCTTGTCTTTATCTCCATACACAGGGTCTGGATAGCCATTGTTAGCTAGAATCCTGTGCAGTTCCCTTAGGGAGCACTACAGAAGATTAAGACTACAGGTGAGAGCAATAAATCCCCTTTGGTATCAGTCTGTACCACAAAGAATTAGTTGGTAGCTGTGCTGAGCAGTCAGATTTATCTCAAGAAGCAGATGAGCAGTATTCAGGGTTTACACATTAGGCCTACAGTACTATGGGACAAGGAACCACTGACCAAAATTTTGTATTAAAAAGTATATGGGATACATTACTCACCGTAATCGTATTTCTGATGCTCGTTTCTGCTTAGATTCACATGCTGTGCATAGGCCGACATCTAGTGGAAGCTGCAGAGTATTACAGTTTGTTTTTCGAAACTCAAAAATGGGCGTCGACATAGGGCGTGCCAGTAATACTATCCCTAGTGTGACGTCCACTGTACCCAAGATCCCTCACGTGTCTAGGATCCTCAGATTGTATTTTTTCTGACATGAGGTAGCATGAGGAGTAGCGTGAGTACAGATAATCCAAGCAGATAGATAGAAAGGTAAGACTACAAGCAACCATGCGCCTTCTCTCAGAGGGGAGGAAGGGTGGCTCGCATGTGAATCTAAGCAGATACAAGCATCAGAAATACGATTACAGTGAGTAATGTATCCCTTCTGAGGCTTGTGGAATCTGCTTAGATCACATGCTGTGCATAGATTAGCGAGCAGTACCTGAAGAAGGAGGTGGGATGTGAGAAGGGTCATGAGCAAATAAGTGTCTTAGAACCGCTTGTCCCACTTGTGTATCTGCCTTGGAATGGGTGTCAATGAAGTAATGCTGAGTATAAGTGTGAATAGAGCTCCAAGTAGCTGCTTTGCAAATGGTGTCAAGGGGTACATTTGCAATGAAAGCCAGAGTGGCCCCAATGCCTCTAATAGAGTGGGCTCTTGGCGTGAAAGGCAGAGTTCTTTCAGAGAGTGAGTAACACAGCTGGATACAGTTAATAATCCACTTCGAGATGGCACCTTTAGAGACGCGATCCCCCTCTCTGCCTGTAGCTACGGAGACAAACAGTTGATCTGTTTTCCTTAGCGGTCTGGTTTTATTTACATAGTAGAGGACCGCCCTACGCACATCTGGGTGTGTAGTTTCACCTCAGCTGAGCTTTGAGGATCCTGGAAGAAAGCCGGAAGCTCGATGGACTGGTTTACGTGGAATTTAGATATAAACTTAGGTGAGAACCTAGGGTGTGTGTGTAAAACCAATTTGTCTTTATGGACAGTAAAGAAGGGATCCTGCACTGACAGAGCCTGAATTTCACTGACCCTTCTTATAGAATAGCTACTAAGAAGGCCGTTTTATAAGTCAGGTGTTTGAGACTGCTTTTATGCATGGGCTCGAAAGGAGGGCCCATGAGCTTAGATAGCACCACATTAAGGTCCCACCCTGGTGGTGGGTTTGAAATAGGAGGGTGAAGTCTCTTTACTCCTTCCATGAAGGCTTGAACTACTGGTACTTTCCACCACGAGACCTTGTTATGGGAAGTGGTGTATGCCGACGGGGCTGCCAGGTGTACTTTCAGTGAGTTAAAAACCAATCCTGCATCTAGCAGGTGGAGCATGTATGTAACAATAGTGGAAGGAGTGCAATCAACTGGGTTGATTTGTCTACTCTGGCACCAGATAACGAATCTCTTCCACTTGTCAAAGTAACAGTGCCTTGTGTTTGGTTTCCTAGATTCCTTTAGGATGTCCATACACCTCTGTGGTAAATTGAGATGTCCAAACTCTATGACCTCAGGAGCCATGCTGCCAGGTTCATTGAGTTGGGTTGCTGATGCACTGTTTGACCTTGGTGCTGGGACAGTAGGTTGTACCAGGCTGGAAGTTTGATGGGCTCGCACACCGCCATCCTGCGTAGGTGTGGGAACCACGGTTGTCTTGCCCACATGGGAGCAACTAGGACGAGCGTCATCGACTCTCTGTTCATCTTGTTGACCACCTTCCTGATGAGGAGTTGGTGGAAAAGCGTACGCAAACATCCCTGACCAGTTCATCCACAGGGCGTTCCCCTGGGAGTTTGGTTGGGGGAACCTGGATGCAAATTATGGGCATTGTCTGTTTTCGCTTGGGGCGAATAAGTCTATAGTGGGGAAACCCCACTGAGAGAAGATATCTTCTACGACCTCTCTGTGTAGAACCCATTCGTGTTCCTCTGGGAGGGAGTCTCTGCTCAGAGCATCCGCTAGGGAATTGAGCTCCCCTAGAACATGTTGTGATGACAGGAAGATGTTCCGTCTGAGTGCCCATATCCAGATTTTCTGGGCAAGCTTGGACAGATTGGCGAACGAGTCCCTCCTTGCTTGTTCAGGTAGAACATGGCTGTTGTGCTGTCCGTCCGGATTTGCACCGACAGGTTTAGTAGGTGGGGCTCGAACGCTTAAAGCGCTCTGAATACTGCCAGAAGCTCTAGCAGGTTGATGTGATTCTTGGCGACTGAGGGAGACCAGAGACCCTGAGCTGTGTGGTGGAGATGGTGAGCTCCCCACCCCGTCAGACATGCATCGGTAGTGACTACTGCCTGTACTTCAGGATCGTAAAAGGGTTTTCCCTTTGCAAAATTCTCTCTTGTCCACCAGTGAAGGCTTTGTACTAGTGTTGGCGAAACGACCACTAGATCGTCCCACTGACCACTTGCCTGAGACCACTGTTTCGCCAACCATTCCTGCATGGGACGCATGTGCAGGCGCGCGTGGGGGACCAGGTAAATACATGACGCCATCATGCCCAGCAAAAGCATTGCTTTGCGTACCGTTATTTGGTGACCGGACTGATATTGCGGAATTTGCAGTAGTATATTCTGAATTCTTTCCTCTGAAGGAAATGTCAACCCCTCTTGAGTATCTAGGATTGCTCCTAGGAACTGTTTGGAGGTGCTTGGCACCAGGCTTGACTTTTCCTCGTTGATCGAGAAGCCTAATTCGTGGAGGAGGTTGATAGTCCTTTGAATGTTTGTCCTGCAAATTACTGGGGTTTCCCCCGTTATGAGCCAGTCGTCCAGATAAGGGTACACCGGGATTGCCTCCCTGCGTAGGTGTGCAGCCGCCACTGCCAGTACCTTGGTGAATACCCTTGGTGCCGAAGCTATCCCGAAGGGCAGTACCTTGAATTGGTAGTGCCGACTGTCCACCTTGAAGCGCAAGTACCTTCTGTGCGCTGGGAACATGGAAATATGAAAATAGGCATCTTTCATATCCAAGGTTGCCATGTAACCCCCCTTTTTTAGGAGGGGGATTACCTCTTGTAGCGTAGTCATACGAAACTTTTGGGGCTTGACATACTTGTTGGCAGGCCGTAAGTCCAATACTGGGCGCATTGTCAAATCTTTTTTGGCAGAAGGAAGTAAGTTGAATAAATACCCTTGTTTACCTGGTGTCCCGGGACGAGTTCTATCGCGTCCTTTGCTAGCAGAATGGCGATCTCCTCAAGGAGAATCTTCTGATGTTCTAAAGAGTGTACTCTTTGTCGTGGAGGAGGGTTCCGGGGACGCTGCAGTAGTTCTATACAGTACCCTGCGGATACTGTTGACAGCACCCATCTGTCTGATGTGATCCCTTCCCAAGCCTGGGTGAAGTTGGAAATGCGTCCCCCTACTGGGGTTGCGTGAGAAGGGACCCTGAACTAAGCGTCACTGCTATGGTGTAGGCGTTCCGCCTCCTTTACTGGGGCTGCCTCTGCCTTTACCACGTCCTCTCCTATTACCCCTGCCGTAACCCTGGGTAGACTGTTGGCTGTTGTTCCACTGTGTACCCTGCCCCTGGGAATAGTTAGATCCTCTCTGGGAATTTTGGCCGCGTGGGCGACGAAAATTACTATTCCCTCTCTGGTTAGGGGGTTTATTGGTTAACTGGCCAAGGGACATGAGTGTCTCGTATTCGTCCTTGGCATTTTTCAGCGCGTCCTCGACCGCCTTACCAAACAACAGATCAGCTTCCACCGGTTTGTCCAACAATGATGCCTGGGTTTCTGCCTTAAAACCAGACTGCCGTAACCACGCATGTCTCTTGATAACAGTACCTTCTGCTATCAATCTGCCTGTGTTGTCTGCAGCGTCAAAAGTTGCTTTTAAAATGCAACCAGACACGGCTCCATCCTCTGCGGAAATTCGTGCTAACTGGCCCTTTGGGGGTTCTGGTGCAGAGGCTATGAGTGCCGCGACTTCTTCCCACTGATGGCAGTTGTAGCTGGCTAACAGGGTGGTGGAGTTTGCAATCCTTGCCTGATAGGCGGACGTTGAGGCTACTTTCCTGCCGAAACCATATAGTTTTTTGCTCTCCATGTCTGGAGGAGCTTTGGACGATGACGAGGGTGTTTCAGCCCTCTTACGAGTGTTAGTGACAACTAGGGAGTCTGGCTTCAGATGTCCTCTTATATAGAGAGGGTCAGACTGGGCTGCCCTGAAATGTTTTTCAACTCTGGGATTGTCTGCTCTGGTGAGGTTCGGGTTCACCAGGGACGGGTCTATTCTTCGGTGAATAGACTTAAGGATAGGGATGGTCTGGGCAACAGGCCTCCTTTCTCCCACTAACTCCTCGGCGAAGTCCCTCTCTCTGGACACTGTGGGTGTCAATATGGAAATGTTCTGCTGCACGTGCGAGAACCTCGTTCAGGAGGGGTTGGTTATCGACAGGGGAGTCGGTAACCAGGGCTTCCTTCTCTATGGGGAATCTACTCTGTAGGTTTCAGGGTCTTCCTCTTCCTCTTCTTGGTCCTCATCATCCCCATAATAGCCCGTCCCGGTTTGCTCTTCTACCATGCCAAAATCTTGTTCCTCACCAAGGGAAGTCTCTCCTTGATACAGTGAGTATGGCCGTGAGTATGGTTGTACCTCGAAGGGGTCTGTAGACCTCATCGGTGTCTCAAACCGGGGCTTCTTACTCGGGGGGATAGGATCATTAGAGCCTGAGGGTGTAGCCCCTTGTGGATCATATGAAAGGAAATGGTCTGGATTTTTATCGTAAAAGTCTGCCAAAGAAGACATCCTTGACATGAGCCTATCTATGTCATCACTCGACCATTTTTTGGAACTGGGAATAACTCTCTCAGAAAGTCTAGGAGATTTATCTTGAGTAGATTTGCTAGTTTTAGAAATATCAGCAGACCTGGTCTTGTCTGTCTGTTTAGGAGGAATGGAGTGTTTCACAGGTGTGGAAGAGTGCAGAGGCTGCTTCTTCTGCTGTTTTTCCCCCTCCCCGTGAGTGGAAAAGTGTTTTCCCTGTCCCTTTGTGGCTCCGGAGGTTTTCGACGCCTGGCGTCGAGGATCGGGGGTAGAGTCCCTGTCCTTCGAACGTGGGACCACGCTGATCTTGTCTGCGGGCTCCGACTCCTGGAGCGCAGCCTGGGGGTGAAAGTCGTCTTCGTCCTCCGACGATCGAACTTCTGTTAGCCTAGGGAGCGAGGCACTCTTGGCAAGAGTGGATGATTGCCTGGAGTCATGCGGCGATGTCGATCGAGAACTCCCAGAGGACATCGATTCGGACCATTCTGTTTGTGCCTCTTTCCGAGAACTCGACGTCGTCGAGTCTCGGTTGGACTTCGTGTGTTTTGTGTGAGTGGTGTGTGAAGCGCCTGTGTCGCCGGGGTCTTCCCCATAGCCGCCCTGTCGGACGACCTTCCGAGGTCGGGAACCTGCGCTCAGCTGTCTTTCGACACCGTAATGCCCTCGCCGTCCAAAAGCACGGCGTCGCTGCCATCGCTGAAGGCGCCCTACGCTGCCATGGCTGCCTGCCTGGCGTGGTGGGCCCAACGCTTCTTCGAACGGTCCTTAAGTGTCTTAGGTTTAAACCTACTACACGCTCTGCAGTTCGCTTCGGGGTGGTCCCTCGGCAAGCAGAGATTGCACGTGGCGTGTCTGTCGACCCAAGGGTACTTGCGATTGCACTTGGGCAGAATTGAAAAGGGGTAACCTCCATACGCACCTTGAGGCAGCGGGCTGTTAAGTGTAGGAAATGTATAAGGTGTACCTATATACCAAGAGTGTAGAGTATGTACCACCCCCCACTCTCCCTACTTGCAGGGCCGAGGCCAGAGGCCTTCCGAGGCCCAAATCCGTCGCGCAGCAGGCGACGGTCGATTTCTTCTCCAGCCGGCGTCAAGTGTCGAAGTTTGACGTTGGGCTGGGGAAAGGATATAAATTAATCAATATTTTAGCAAAAGTATGGCTAAGGCCAGGGGACTCCGCAAAATGCTTCCGACCAGTATGGCGGAAAAAAACAATCTGAGGATCCTAGACGCGTGAGGGATCTTGGGTACAGTGGACGTCACACTAGGGATAGTATTACTGGCACGCCCTGTGTCGACGCCCATTTTCGAGTTTCGAAAAACAAACTGTATACTCCGCAGCTTCCACTAGATGTCGGCCTATGCACAGCATCTGATCTAAGCAGATTCCACAAGCCTCAGAAATATATTTATTTTATACACTTCTAATAAAACACATGTATCACACTCATCAAGCAAGTTAAATTAAGTCAAAGGAAAAATATACACACTCCCAAGTTAGATTGTAGACCAAGTGAACCAGAGTGAAAACTGAGCAAAACGGCACAGTGAAAACCACACACAAGGGGTGTTCTAACAATTTCTCACAAGGGAGGGAAAACACAAGTTATTCAGAAATACCTTCTTACACACCGTAGCAACACTTCCCATAAGTTTGTGAACCAGTTTAAGCAAGACAGTGCATCAGTATAGGCAATACTTTAAATGAAAACTGAGCAAAACGGCATTTCACAAGGTTTAGCAAAGGGAAGGAAAGGGCAGTTGTAAGAAATAGGTGCACCACACAGTTCTTGATGAGAATCGATCTAAAGAAGGCAGATCTAACAAATGTAGCCAGAGTCAGTAGGTCTGTGCCAGAGTCAGTTGTACAGGGCAAGGGCCCAGGAGCAAAATGTTCTTGTAGCTGCAGTCAAGTCTTTGGTTAACGATTTTGAAAAGGTGGATGCAGACGATGAAAAGACAATATTACGAGAGAGGGGCGGCCAACCCAACAGGTAGGTAAAGGATTTAAAACACCTTTAGTGCTACCGCGCAGAAAGGGCGGCTTGGCGGAACAATGTACCTTTAAATAAAAAATGGCTCCTGCGGTGGCGGTTGTTCCTGGTAGTTCCTGCAGTTCGGGTGATCCAGCAGAGGAAGAGAGGCTCTCGTCGTGGAGGAAGGTTCGAGTTACTGCACTACCCAGGGATGAAAGCAGGCGCGGTACTGCCTGACGAATAAAAGGTATGCTCCTTTAAATCGCAGTCCGGGTGGACTGGTGTCTGGCTATCCGGCCACAGAGTACAGGGTACTGGCGATTTCGACCAAGGCAGGTCCGGGAAGGCGATTGGCAAACTGGTTGGTCCCACCAGCTCAAGGGAAGAAGGCTCTTGCAGGTGAAGATCTCCTCTCGTCGTGTGGAGAAAAGTGGTGAGACGCTGCAGCAGGGCTTCACCGGTGGTTTAGTCGCAGAGGTCTTGGGCTTCTCTCCTCTTCGGCTTCTTAGTTCCAGTGGCGACGTCTTGCTCTTCCAGTCCTCAGGACCCTGCTTTTATGCAAAAAGAGCCCCATTCATACAGCCTAACTTTCACTCACACAGTGGAGTGGTCATCTTTGGCGGGAGACCTTCCAGCCTATCAGGATAGAGTGCGACATGGGTTGCTGAGGCAACCCTGTCCAGGGGTCCTACTCGCCCTCCCACAGAATGGACCCAGCCCAGACTCAGTGGCGCCCGAAAGGAGGGCTTCTGGGCAGAAGCCAGCCAAAAGGACGAACAAAGGATCCCCGACCTGGGTTAGGAGTTTAGAGGAAGACACGAGAAAGAAGTTATATTAAAGTTCTGGCAAATAAAACCTACCGGAGTAAAGTTAATATTAAAATAAACCAGCGGTATGTCAGAGGCTGTCAGAAAAAGTGGTAGCCTCGAACAAAGGGAAAATCCCATAGGAAAATATTTGCGGTCGAATATTTATGGTAGTAACCACTGCCAAAAGCCAGAAACTTTAGAGAGAGGGACTTTACGGTACCTCCTCGAAAATGAACCTAAGGGAAACACTATTAGCCTTTTCAGTACCTCCATAGTAAGATGGGTTGTACTGGTTAAGTTCATAAAACTTGACTAGTAAAGTCAATGGGGAGTTTACATGCCCGGGGAGACAGTAGTCAGTCCCAGGGTATGGAGTCTATGTTTGGGGGTCGCTACGACACCCCTGTGTCACTGCACTGAGGGTGCTGTGTAACACATGTGAATAAAGATGGTTCCTATAGGGGTGAGAAAATCCCATAGACATTAAACGCAAAAATAGCCTAGAACACACATAGCAAAAATGCCTAAGAGTGGGAAAAAGAGCCTCACTCTTAGCAGGTAAAAAGAAACAAACCCGTTCAAATCCAGCAAAGCTGCTGGGGGACTCTATAGGTAAGGGAAATTAGCCATAGAATGAGAATTCTTCCCAACAGCCATCAAGATTGCTCCCGAGTTGTCCTGTGGCATCGGCATCAGTTGCAACGGCTGGGGAGTGGGGTCCTCCGTCTCCTCCACGGCCCGCGGCTCCTCGCCGGCTCCACCGTTGCTCTCTACGTCCGCCTCGTCGGGATCCCTCCCATAGGACCAGACTTCCTCGAACCTCTTGTCCGGGATCTTTGCGATGCCAGCCAGCTCATCTTCGAAAGTGGTATCGGTGTCTGTTATGGCTACCGCGCCCCCCCCCCTCTTTCTCCTCCCGGGGTTTCACAGGGGTCTTCTTGATAGGCTGAAAAGATGATTCCCTCTGGGGTGGCAGGGAAACTCTAGGCACGGCAGTCGTCTCTACTGGGGAAGCCTCCACAGGCTTCGCCAGGGCCAGGCTTCGCCAGGGCCGCCACAACTCCTTCGATCGAGGCCTTAGCCGGGTGAATCAGGTCCTTCGCGTCCTTGGGCAGGCCCGAGGCCTTCACCTTGGGGGGAGGGTCGCTGCCTCGCTCCCCCTCAGCTGTCGCCGTCGGGATCAACCGGGGCTTCTCCCGAAGCTTACCCGGGTTCTCCGACTTCCTCTTCACCGAGCCAGAGCGTTGGCTCGTGGTTGATTGCGTCTGTGACATTGCGCCCTGCCTGGCAGCCAAGGAGCCCGAACCATCGGCGCTCTTGGTGCCCTCGGACTTGCAGTGCTTTGCCTTTTGTTGGGCCCCCGTCGCCGGAGCGCCTCAAAGGTCTTAGAAGACCGCTCGGACTTCTTCCTCTTCTCACCTGCTGCTGGGCTCTTCCCCTCCAGCCAGTTGGATCGTCCAATTCTGACATGTTCTTACAAAACACACAGTCCTTCTCCACGTGCAGTTTGTCGTCGTGAAGGCAGTAGAGGCACTGGGAGTGCTCAACCTCCTTGAAGACATTCTGCAAACCGCATGCCAGGCAGCTCCTTAACAGCTTGGATCCAACAGGTGTCGTGTTTCCTTGTTCCTGGGCCATGAGCACGCGGGGTAGGCCTCAAAGATCTTCCGGAATCCTCCAAGAAGTGAAAACTCAACGAAAATTCGCCCTTGAGGGGCATATAAAAATTCTGAAACGGGTCCCTGTTGATCGGAAGTAGAATCGGTGGAGCTTGAGGCTCGATTGACCAAAAATATAACAGCGAACCCTTAAAAAAAAAAAAAAAAAACAAAATGCAGTAAAAGCTCCAGAGCTATAGCACAAGGACTCCTAACAATTGAACGTGCGGTAAAAATCTGAAGTAGGCTGCCAGGGGAGGGGCTTAGGTAGAGGGCAGTCATTGGCTGGGGGCAGTATGACCCAGAGACCAGTGACTGGTTATTAGTGGAAAGACAGTTCAGAAACTAAACTGAAACTGATTTTTTTCTTTACTGAGAATTCCCAGCCTGACGACGGGGAATATTCATGAGCATGGGAATCCATGCCAGACCCCATGCTGGAGAATATTAGTTTTATTAACTTATGCCTTTTTGCTCCTACTTCAATGCTATTTTTGCTCCTACTTCAAGAGAGCTTAACTGCTTAGTAATCAGTACTGTAGTATAATTTTTGTATGATATTGGTTGCCTCCTCTAGTGAATGCTTTATAAATGATTGTGTAATAAATAAGTGTTTTACCAAGAAACCTTGAGTGTAAGTGTCTATCTGAATACTTGTAATTATAGACCTTTGTATAACACCCTTACAAGCTCACATTCCCTCTTGAGATAAGCCTGGCTGCTCAGCTCGCTACCAAAAAACTGGAGGTACAGATTTATACCAAATGTTGGTTTTGCTTACACCTCTAGTCCTAGTTGTGTGTAGTGGTCCCAGAGGGTACTGCATACAAACTTTGCCTAACAGGCATTTTATAACTTTTATTTTAACTTGTACAGGTACATAACAATAACATCATTACAAGGATTATACATCTTACATTCCATCATTACATCTCAAGGTCTACTGTACATTGTTGTAACACATTTACGTCGTCCTCTTCAACGATACTGTCTGCAAGATACTGTTTGTATCTACCCCAAATGTTTCTGGGGCGAACCGTGTCATGCATTAGTTCAATGTACGTTTCTTCGTTGTCATTCGCCCAAAGCATGTCCCTTTACCAGTCGTTCTTGAGGAGCGGGTTGCTATTTTTCCACTTTCAGTATAGCCAGTTTGGCTAGCAATAGGGCATGGTTTAGTAGCTTACGCCATGTGGGGTTCACCTTCCCCAAAGAGCCCAGCAGACATACCTTAGGGGTCCTATCAATGGGTTGATCTGACACTGCATCCAATGCATCACATACATCCGCCCAATATTTGTTTAAGTGTGTACACGACCTAAACATGTGAATGGTGTCAGCCTCCTCGCTCCCGCATCTGGGGCATTTGCCATCCATTGAAGGGTATATGCGTTTCAATTTGGCCGGTGTATAATGTACCCTGTATATAATTTTATAATGTATTAGTATGAAACGTGCATTGCAGGATATTTGTTTTGTCATCGCACAGATTTGCGACCACTGGTTATCTGTGATAGTGTGCCTCAGTTTGTTTTCCCACCTTGCTCTTGCTCCTTGGGGTATTGGGGGCCGGGCTGTTATGAGTTTGTATAGTGTTGAGGCAGACGTCTTGACTGCCCCTGCTGTAAACATGTAACCCAAACTGAGATGTATCGTTGGTTCTTCCGGGAATGCTTTCCACACCCTCGCCATGGCAGATCTCATACGTAGGTAGTACATTTTCTGCCTTGGCATACCTCCCACTTTTTCCACAATTGTTTCCCATGTTATGGCTCCCCAGTGTGTGGCTATCTCTGTGTCTAATGTGGGAGGAATATAGTGAGCCCCCCAAAGTGGCATATTTGGGTTGTACAATGCTTCTGTCCCTTGTGATTCAGCAATCTTGGCCCAAGCTATGTACGTCACCAGTACCGGGTCTACGATGTTGTGTCGTCTGGGGCGTGTTGTTACCACTCTATGAAGGAGTTCTGTTGGGTTTTTGGCCTGTATGTCATTTGCCGAGTGCTGTGGGTTAAGATAAGTGGCTGCCCACTGCGATGCATAGTGTGCCTGCACTGCAAGATAATAGATTTCGAAATCCGGTGCAGTTTATCCCCCATGGGAGTATTGGTTAGAGAGTGTTTGCCAGCTTACTCTTGGTTGTCCATTCCACAGCAATGTGGTGCATGCTCACTGGATTTTCGAAAAGAAAGCTCTTCCTGGCCATATCGGGACGGTGCTGAATAAATAGAACAGTTTCGGTAAAATTATCATCTTGATGAGGGCTAGCTTGCCCATCATCGATATCGGCAGGGATCTCCACCGCTCCATTTTGACACAGAGGGTGTCCGCTAGAGTTTTGTAGTTCATTGTGTGGGCTGGTTGCGCTGTTCTAGCTACATACAACCCAGATATTTGACATGAACGGGACTCCAAGCAGCCCATGGAGTTTAGCTTGTCTGTCAGTGGTCTCTGTAAGGGGGAATATTTCAGATTTAGTAGAGTTTAATTTGAGACCAGAGTATTCTCCAAATGTTTTAACCGTCTCCAGAACCCTACCCATGTTACGACCAGGATTTTTTTTTTTTTTAATTTTATTTTTTAGGTATAACAGTATGTTATCAGCATATAGCGTGATGATCTCCACCCTTCCCGCCAGCTGAAGTCCCAATTTGTTCTATCTGGCACTCAGCAGGTCAGCTAATGGCTCTATTACTAGCGCGAATAGGAGGGGGTGGAACAGTGGGCATCCCTGACGTGTGCCTCCCAGTAGAGTCAATATTGACAAAAGTTTGCCATTGACGCATATTCTTGCATACGGGTACCTTGACCCATTTTATAAAATTACGTCCAAATCCATAATTATGTAAAACTCTGAATAGAAATGGCCAACAGACTGTATTGAATGCCTTCTGCATGTCTAATGCAAGTGCTACTCCCTGCGTCTCCTTCCGGATTGGGTCATGATGCCTACCCCCGGGCATCCGGATCAAGCCCATCAGCCCCGGGAGCAGGCATCCAGACATTTACAAAAACCCCAGCAGCCCCAGCTAGGGGCTGTCTGGGTTCAGTCCTGGCGCCGTAGGCACCAGGCTCATAATAAAAATCACTCCTGGCGCCATAGGCGCCAGGCTCAGACATTACTTACCTCATGCAGACCATGCTGCAAATAAATCCAAGCCAACGTGAGGCCTGGATGGGACTATTTTACTACAGGGACTATTTTTTACTCGGGTGTGGTCCTGGGGAACTTCTTTCCTGGGACTACTTTGGAGGCTTTTTAAACCACGCCCGAACAGCAGCACATGCTTCGTGTTATTCTGCATCCAGCAGGGGGACTCTCACCGTGCCTGCAGCCAGCATCCAGTCTTCTGCCACGCCCGCGTGCCTGCAGCCAGCATCCAGTCTTCTGCCACGCCCACCTCGAATCCGGAGCTCCTAGAATAAAGAGGAAGAAAAGGACAAGGTTAGAAAACGAACTTGTTTCAAATTCCTCACCTGATTGCGGATCCATTTCATCTCCCGACCTGGAAAGCACATCAGTCCTGCACGCGTCGCTTCGTCAGCTCCAGCACGGCGCCATACTCACCAGTTCTCACAGCATCTTTCGATCCGGCACTGTCTCCATCATTTCTTCGCCGTACTCCGGCACTTAGGGGCACAAGAATAACAAGGTGAGCCAAGGGAATCAACAAATACCTCTTACCACCATAGACTTACCTGATTTACCACTTGCGGTATTATTCTCCATATGCCGCATCTGTAAAGAGGGAGAAAAACAACACGTTAACGCATGCAATAGTTACCGGACAGCGTTGGGTAACACAGACTCTTACCAGAACGCCAGCAGCAGCTACGAGACCTTCTTCTCACAAACTCAGTTGCAACTTAAGGAAGGAAGGGGACAAGAGTGAACATCGGGCACATTGAACTCTTTGAACTTGATACTTACCAATCCCGCCTCGGACTTCAGAGTCAATGCTTACCGGAACTCTCCCAACGCCTTCAAACCAGTAAAGTAACTGGTATCTATGCGCCCCTGCAAGACACGCAGGATGGAGAGCTCATCTTTTACAAACATAAGGTGAGGTTACTAAGGGGATATCGGAGGTGATTAGTGGGGGAAAGCGAGAACAGTTGGGAGGCCATCACTAAAACCCACAGGTGGCTAATCCCTGTCTCCACTTGCAGGAAAATACTTCTTCGGGTCCAGCAGACAAGACTAGGCGGGCCAGTGCAGACAGTCATTTCTGCACTACGCATCACGTTGACGGAGACCACAGCTGTCCAGGTCCGATCGACACCCCTGTGGGGTCCAGGTGAGCGTAACAATTGTTGCTATTATGTCATAACAGCTGCAAATGTTTGTCGCCGTAGATCTACCTGGTATGATACCTGCTTGGTCCTTGTGGACCATGTGTGGCATTAGCGGTGTTAATCGCACAGCTAGGATCTTGGCGTCCGTATTTATCAGCGAGAGTGTTCTAGAAGAGCCGCACTCTTCGGGGCATTTCCCTGGCTTGAGGAGTAGGGTGATAATTGCTTCCCGGGTTGTCTCTGGGAGCTCGCCTTTTTCTAGGGCTTCCAACCAGACGGCATGTAGTCCGGGAACGAGGAGCCCTGCAAATTCTTTATAAAATTCTGCTCCTAGGCCATCAGAGCCAGGGGCCTTGCCATTGGGCAGAGCTTTAATGGCATCTATTATCTTGGCCTGGGTGATCGGGTTTTCCAAGGCTTCTCGGGGCTGTGGGGGACAGAAGCGTGGTGGGTATGTTGGCAAGGTACTGATCTATGTCCTTTTCAGTAGCTGTGCTTTTGGAGGAATAGAGGCGTTTGTAAAATTCGTAGAACATTTTTTCTATCTCTGCCTGTTCTGTTACCACTGTCCCGTTGGCTCGTATTATGCAAGGGATGTCTATGGTTCCACGCTCTCCTCTCACCAACCTGGCCAGTAGTTGGGTTGGTCGTTCCTGTTCTCCATATCACCTTGCAGCAGCGGGTCTATCGAAGAAGCGAACTTCTCGGTCCGCCGCTGTCCTGTATTCCTCTAACTGGGTTTTAATGTTCAACCCTATTTGGGGGAAGGGTGCTTAGCATACTGTTCTTGCAAATCAGCTATTACCCCATCTCGCCTTTTCAGTTCTCTGCGAATGTCTTTTAATACTCCGAATTCTGTGGACATTGCAACGCCCCTTATACACACCTTAAAGGCCTGCCATAGCACTGCTTGACTTGTTATTGTGCCTTCGTTATGTGCAAAGTATTCTTCAATGTGCTGGGTTAACGCAGATCTGTATACCTGATCTGTCATAGCTGCTCGCTTGAATCTCCATGGGGGCCTGTTTAGTGTTACCTTCGGGATTTGCAACGTGATCTGGATGGGCGAGTGATCAGAGTGTGTTCTGGGATGTATCCTAGCTTCGGTTACCCAACCTAGAATGCTATGGTATAATAGCCAGACGTCAATTCTGGAGTGCATGTCGTGCACTGATGAATAAAACGTGTATGCCCTTTTTGTGCCATGTAAGGATTGCCACGCATCACGGAGACCCAGATCGGTCATATGGGTATTTATCATACGGGTGGCATTGGTGAGTGTCTTGGGGCTGTCTGACGTGCGGTCCAGGTGTGTATCGAGAATGGTGTTAATATCTCCACCACAAATCAGGTGGGCTGCTGGGTGTTTGGCTAGTTTCCTGAATAGTGTTGAATAAAAGCCAGAATCGTCCACATTTGGACCGTATATATATTCCTGAGGAGTACCTCATCTTTGAGCTTGCCATGTACCAGGACGTAGCGGCCTTCAGTGTCATTTTCTGTGCTGTAGTGTGTGAAGGGGATAGATCTGTATCAAGATCAGTACACCACGGGCCCTGCTAGACTATGACGTGTAGTGTCGTTGAATACCCCAACTAGGGGCTATCCTTTCTGCCTGGTGCCCTAATAAATGAGTTTCTTGGAGAAAAACGATCTGGGGTCCTAGTCTGTCGATATAAGCCATGATTTTCCTCCTTTTCACCGGTGCTCCCAGCCCACAGACATTCCAGCTGAACAACATGATATCATCCCTGTATATCTTAGCCATGGTCGTCTAATCTGCTTGACTGATGTATACCGTATCTGTACCTTGGTGCGCTTCCGTACTCTACATCGATTCGTACCTGTGCTTTTTCAATTTTAACCCCCCCGTGTAACAATCCCTTCCTCCTTCCCCCTCCCCCACCCTCATAGTTCCCCGAACTTCAACTATGTTTCCCCCACGGTTTCCTCCACGTCCCATGTCCTGTGCTTTGCGCTTGCAATAGGGGGCTTCTGCTGCGCCGGTCCAGGCCTTCTCGTTTCAATCTTCGGCCCAAACTCTTCTGTTACTTGTATACCTAATGAAAAATTGTTAGTGGCCTTATCGTGCATTTATATGACATATTGTCTATTTTATCAGGTTAGTCCAGGGTATTGCCTTCCAAGTGTTCGTATTTGTTGTCTAGTTCCAGCTTAGCTGCTTCTTCTCGACTGAATTCATCGTATTGACTCATTTGTTTCATTTCCGACTCCATTCAATGTTTGCTTTAATGGCGTTGGGATGTTAGCCTCCACTTGCTGCTTCCTCAGGGAACGTGAAGAAGTACGTTTTATTATTATGTTGCATGCATAGCCTAGCCGGGTACAGCATCGCTTAGGGGAAAAGGCGGTCGCAGTGCAGCTTTTGGACACCCGTGAACGAGCGACTCTCTTGTTGTACTGCTAGTATATAGTCTGGAAATATATGTATGATACTGGTTTCGCATCTGAGCTCTTGCTTGTCTCTCGCCGCTCTTAGTATTAAGTCTCTGTAGTTCATCATTCGTGCGGTCTACGGTAGGCCCCTGGTTTAGGTCGTTGTGCCAATGACATGTGCTCTTTCCACCATGAACATGGGTGACCATACAGGGTCCCCCTGCAGGTCCCTTAGTAACTTCTCCACTGCGGGCTCCATTGGGCCTTTAAGAGCATCCTCAGGCACACCAATTATACAAATGTTGTTGCGGTGTGACTGAGCCTCTAAATCTTTGCATTTAAGTTTCACCGTTCCTAGATCTTTCGCCATTGCCGTCACTGTATTGCGTAGCATTTCCAATGCATCTTCGGTGGCGCTGATGCAGGTCTCCGCCTTGGTTATACGGCCGGTAGCTTTTTCTGGCTGGTTCTTGATGGACGCAACGTTTACGTTGATTCCGTTCAGTTTTTCATTCAGGGTCGATAAGCCTTGTTGAATTGCCGTAAAGACAGCTTGAGGGTCCTTGGTCGCTGTTGATGTGGTGATCTCGTTCGGGAGTGTCTGTTCTGTAGACATGTCTGCTGTGCTTCCTGTTTTCACCACTGTTGTAAATATATCTATGGCTCCCTTACCCTTTTTCGGACCTGCGCCTTTGGGCATCATCCACTGGCTTGTCTTTGGTATTGTGGCAGAGTGCTCAGTCTAGTATGGCACCGGAGGGTTAGTTGTGGCTCCTTATATTATACTGCTTGTTGAAGTCTGTACTCTTGTGATCCGGTACTCTTAGGAATGTATACCGCTGGGGGGATATGAAATGTTGTTGCTGGTGTGGCGCGACTGCCCCTGTCTCGGCGTAGTCGCCTTTTCCGCTGGTTGCCTCAGAGTCCTTGTGTCCCTTCAGTGTGAAGTTTATTGCTGGGATTCCCTTTGAGGCTCCACCACAGCACTAGTAGTTGAGTTCAGTTGTCTATGGGAGGCTAATGCCGCCTCTGCGCTTCCTCTGCAATACTAGTGTGAGGCACGTGCATCGATGATTTTGTTACCTTCGTGGTTGCATAGGTTTTTTGAACCCCCCCTACATATGTAACTAAAATTATCTCTGATAATTGATGTTTGGGATCTCGCCCCAGAGACCTTTGTGGCGTCTGCTCGCTGTTAGAGGTCGTTGTTGTGAGCCACCTTGTTCAAGTTCGTTTTCTATGTGGTGGTTTTATATTCGTGGGTTGCTTTGTTGGGCTTCACCTTTGCCCATCTTGGTTCTGTGTCCTCTGGATCATGTGAATGTCCACTGGTTCGCACAGCTTTCACCTTTGCCGTTTATATGGTTGCTTGGTCCCCGGAAGTGTTTTGGCTGCCTCTTCTTCTAATCCGCCTCAAGGTCTCTGTTGTCTCTGCACACGAAGTCTGTTAGGATTTCCCTGTTAGCAATCGCCACGGTGCGCATCAATTGTGTGCCGCTATCCTCGGGAGGATTGTTTCGCTTTCTTCCATTCCCTCTACTGAACGAGTGCCGTACCTCTTCCCCCCCGTAATTATGCTGTTGCCATCGTGGTTGCGCTGGTTGCCCCTGCGGCTTCCCCCGTTCGTGCAACTGGTGGGTATCACCGGTAGTCTATGTTACGAGCCGCGTCCTATGGTGCCTTTGGTACGTCTGGTCGCTGTTCTCTGCTGTTGTAGGTGCTCCTGTAAAGTTTGTTGTTAACAATATGTGGTTACCCCGAGGTCCAGTGCGTCGGCCTTCTCCTTTTCATGTGGTGGGTCGTTTGTAATATGGACCGGGGGACTCACACTGCGCTTCGCCTCGTTGTTATATGATCGCTTGTAGCACGAGGTGGCTAATGTGTGCCCCGTGAGTTAACGGCAGTGTAAGTCGGGTCTGAGCTTGGAGGGCCTAGCGATGGCACCAGTGACCTTATGCATGTCCGAGTTTTCAGGGAGATTTTGTCTGCTTTTATGGTCGATCCGGCGGCGCTCCTTGCGTCCTGGTACCTTGCGGAGTGCGTGTACGATGGTGGGAGCACGCCCTGATATGCGTTGCTGGGGAGGTGGTCCGTGTCTCAATGGGTCAGACCGGGACCTCAGTCTTCTGGCTACAGCGGCTCTAGGCGAGTGGTCCAGGGGGCTCGATGTATATACGAGGTCTTCGCCTCAGACAGGGTAATTGTTTGTGCGCACTTGCTGTTATTGGCCAAGCGTGGGGATTGTCGGATAGCGCGTCTTACTGTCCTTTGTAGCACATCAGCATTCCCGTTCCGTGGGGACGTCTACAGTATTTGCGGGCGCTCTACAGAGTGGTCCGGAGTGCCTACAGTCGCTGGTGTGAGCTTGACCAGACCTCACCTCATGTGGGGCACCGGCCTTCCTTCTGTTCCGTAGCTGGTGGCAGCAGCCTGCAACAGTTCATACGTTATAGGGCCGGCAGCAGGGGCACACAGATCCTTCCAGCTCAGGCGGGTATGCTCTTCGTCGCACGAGGGCTCAGCTTTAACACAACGTATCTCAAGAGTCCCATCATGGAGATTTCCTTAATTTCTGGCCATCATGTGTGGGGTTTAAGACGTATCCCCACCAAAGTTTGAGTTGAACCAGGCAATTATAACAGTTTTATCAAGTTTACCGGCCGATCCATCGCAGGAACTCACGCGGCAGGATGCATCTCGCAGCGTGAGCAACAGCTCCCTCCCCCCAACTTTGCCTAACAGGCATGACGAAGGGCCTGGATGTGCTGGAATCCAAGATTGAAGCCTTTTCCAACTATGTGCTAATGTGGCAGCGGAACAAAAGATAGCGAGAGAGGAATCCCTAGAGATCAGATTTTTAAATTGAAATATGAAGGCTCATACCACTGGCATGACGGAAGAGCATGCCGTTGAACACTCAAACTCACATCATCCCAGAGAAAACCTGACAGGTCGTCTGGCAGGGCCTATGTGGTGGCAGAATCGGACAGCAGGGTGCTTGAAGCCATATGTGCAGAACTAGCACTAATGAATGCACCCAAACCCCCGCACCCCCAAGAAAATGTAGACTAATTCAGTCGTCGGGGGCCCTAAGAAAGAATCAAAAAGGAAGTTGCAAGAAAGAAAAGCCAGATCCTTTAGCTAAACAGAAAAACCAACCTACGGGCAAGGTGACAACTACAATGACCAATACGCTCTTGAATGGGGAGATCAGACAAGTCCAGTTGAGACTCCCGCTGGACAGGTGGATTGCGAAACCGCAAAGACTCATTATAAAAAACCGGAAGGATCCGAGTTTGAGGACTGTAGCCCAGCAGTGCCCAGAAGAGACCCAAGTAGAGCCGCGGACACAAAATACCACAGAGTTGGTGGATCTGGTTACAGCAAAACCCTTAAGGGGCCAGAAGGTAGGGCTATCCGTGACTACTACGAAGCCCTTGGGTGCAAAGTGAGGTCTGTACTACAGCGGAAGAAACAAGGGAATCCGAATTCCCAGCAACGTCGGAGAAGCGAGTGGCCCAACTAAGACATAGCTACGATATAAAAGAGGCCACAAAGACCCACGGTGGTGTGCAGACTTAATACACATGAAACTGGTGGAAGAAAATCTGACAAACAACCCTTTCTTAAATAGAAAGTGGCTGCTGAAGTTACTGCATCTGATCCCGTACTTGATGCGGATTTCATCCAAAGATATGCCTAAAGTAGAACTACCTAATCTTGACAGTGCGGACAATTGGGTGGTAATTACAAGCGTCTCTCCTCTGGTAACCAATAGGATTTGTAAGAACTCTGAAGCACTGAAACAACTGGGATTTAAGATACAAATATTCATTCCAGCCACACAGAAGTCGACCGCCCTAAAAGAAAGTAGCTATGGGGATAGGCGAGGGGACCCGTCTAAACACACTACAGAAGTGAATGACAGGAGGTTGGAGGGCCACTGGGAATCCAGGTACCCGCCTATTGATGGAAGTCTTCGACGGAGTCTAAAGGATTGTCATTATTATCATGGAACACTAGAGGTCATGGGTCCTTTTTACGTAATGTTGAGGCATTGCAGATACTGAATGAAATGTCTTATTTTTGTTTACAGGAAACATGGCTGTGGGAGCCCTGTGCAATAGACGGCTACTCAATTTTTGGCCATCAAAACATTCTGTAATGGGTAGACCCAAAAGGGGGGCTTATGCATAGGGGCTAAAGCCTGGCTTAATATAAGGGAATATAACTAGGGCCCGCCAAACTTGAATTTTATGACAGCCACCATCACAAATCCCAACGAGAGCGGGCAACCAATTTTGGTGACGACCTTATATGACCCCCGGGTGGACATATGACCACTGAAATTAGAGAGATCTTGATGAGAACATTTAGGGCATGGCGAGGAACACATAAGTGGTGTGGGATGGTTATAACGGGGGACTTTAATGTAGACTGTTATCAAACACACAGGGACGTTGGGTGGGAAGAAGAAACACGACCCAAGGGGGAGGCAGAGAGCCATGGAGTGGATGAGAACCATGGCTGAATTTCATCTCGTACCTATTCATCCGGTGAAGGGTGTAAAAGGTACCACCTGGTCCAACGATAAAAGAGAGTCTAGAATTGACTTAATTTTTGTGAACACATACGATTTAATCCAAGAATTAAAGGATACAAAAGTTAGTGACCACCTAATGTTGATTACTAACTTGCAAGAAATTATCCTGAGGCCAATGACCTTAAGGCACAAGCTTGAGGTCAACTCTGGTGGAAACCGTTTACGCTGGACCCCTAAAACCATGGCTAAATATAATGTACTTTTGAAAAACCAAATGGTGGCCAAGGACAGGATGCGTGTGCAAGATATTATGGCGGAAGTGCTCTGTAGAGTAACTACCGAAGCTGCATCCACAAAAAAAGTGGGCAATAAAAATGTACCTCGCCCTGTCTGCCGGTTTGACCCTCTAATTGCTAATAAAAAGAAAGAGCAACAGTCTGCAATTAACAAACTGAAAAAAAGTATGAGGAACCAGAATTAGAACTTAAACAACTGATCACATCAATAAGGAACTACTATAAATCATGGCTACGTAACCATAGGGTGGTATTGTGACGATGAGAGGTGGAAGTACTTGAACAAATTAATAAGAACGAAGGATGCAAAGAAATTCTGGCATTGGTTGGCTAAGGCCCAGGGCCCTCACCCGGGTCTCAAGGAAATTGTCTCGGGAACTGAGATGAGATGGATACACTATATCAAAAGGACATTTTAGGGTCCTCAAAATTTGTATCGGACCGCCCACTCAATGAGATATACCATGATGGGAGAACATCTCAAAACAGTAGACCTGTTAGCCAAAATTAAACAATTAAAATAGTCTAGTGCTACTGGCCCTGGCGGCCTTACTAACCTGACTCTGAAAGGAGATACAGAGTTTTGGGTAAGTACGCTAAAACAATTTTACTTGCAGGTCTGTCAAACTGTGTTGATACCCGAGACTTGGAAAAGTGCCATCCTTATACCTATTTTTAAAAAAGGCCAGAGAGAATGCCTGGAAAACTACAAACTCCTGGCTATGCTGGACTGTAGCAGCAAAGTATTCGCTAACATCTTATTGGAACTACTAACAGAATGTGTAGTCCAAAAGGGAATATTTTCTTACCATCAAACAGGGTTCAGAAAGGGATGTTCGACAACTCCTCCACTCTGGATCCTGTTGACATTGATCTCCGACCTTGAATCTAAACCAAGGATGGCTTTACATGCATGTTTTGTGGACTACTCGTCTGCGTTTGATAGCATGGACAGAGGGAAGTTGTGGACAATGTTAGAGGAATGAGAAATAGATCCCTCCCTAATCTATTTTATAAAAGCCCTGTACGGGGACACATTTGTTAAAATTACGTTATTGCAGGATGGGGCACTATCAGACTCTATCCCAACATGGAAAGGCTTAAAACAAGGGTGTGCGTTGGCACCTTTGTTTTTTAACATCCACCTCTCCCTGCTCGGAAAATGGCTCGGAGAAGCACTTAACACCACTCCCCAATATGGGAACAAAGGCCGGGTGTGCCTAACCTATGCAGATGATGTGGTGATCCTGGACAGGACTAAAGTGGGCCTGAAACGATCACTCCAGGCTTTGTTGACTTTTTCTGGCCTTGAAACCTAATATTAGTCAAACAAAAATGATGGTGTTCGGTAAAACGGTTGCTGCCAACAAAGAAACAATGGTGGCTAGGAGGAGAGAGAGTGGAAACCACCAAAAGCTAGCGTTACTTGGGAATTACCATAAGGGCAAAATGTTCAGCAGCGGTCATTTTAGAAGAGGTGATTCAGAAAGCCTGGAGGAAAGGGTTAGTTTTAAGGAAGACGACTGATACCCAAGGGGGGAGATGCCTTGAAGCAAAAATATTAGCATACAGAGTTTCAATTGTGCCGACTATCATTTATACTTTGGAGGTCTTCCCCTGGAAGTGTGTGGAAGGCGTTGGTAAACTTGAGGGAAAGATTCTTCGTTCCATGTTAAACTTACCCCCCCCCCCCCTGCACCCCTGTCCAGACAATCAGACTAGAATTGTGTCTGCCGTCTCTAGGTATGATATGGTCAATTGCATCTTGTAACCTCTGGGCCAAGATCAAGTATGAATTGGCGGGCCCTGATAGTTTACTGTCGCTTACTAGCCAACATGCCTGTAGATATAAAACAAGTAAATGGTACAGCGAACTAGACACGAGAGTTACAAGTTATATGACCAAGATCGGAATCACTAAGATCCCAGAAACATGGCTAGATTTTAACTTGGCAAAGATAGCAGCGAAAGTAAGGGCATATGATATAGCTATAGCCTTGACACACCTGGGAGCCTTAAAAAAGTTGAAGGAATGTGGCAGACAATCTTTCGACATAAGTTTGAATTTATATATGATCGCGCATATGAGAAGTACAAAGACCCTGACTCTGATGTATTTTGGAGTGGCTTGTTTGGAGCTGATTCATCAGTATTAAACATCAGCAAAGTATGTATGGGACGAAATATATAAAATTCATGATTAATAATGATGGTAGTAACTAAGACCGATTTTAACAATGAGATTATATATGATGTTTATTCTATGCATCACTTTTTGTACGATGAATTTTATTATTTTATGGCAATATAAATGTAAATGTGTAAAAATGTATTTTGTGTATGTTAGTGCGAAAAGGATGCTAGTCACCCATAACGCACTTTAAATAAAAAATAAATAAAAAATATACTTTAAAAAATAAATTAGTTCCTTTATACACATTTTACTGGACCTCCTGGTATACTACCCTGCCAGGTATCTCACCTTCCAATGTTCACTGCCTGGTGTGTTCATTTTTACCAGAACTTCATGAATTCACTGTCCTTTAATTCAGCAGAATTATAGTACTTCACTGTGCTCCATTTTGTTGGATTTAGGTACTACTTGTCCCAACTTCCCCATACTGACATCTCATGTATGGAGACTTGTTCAGGTTTTGCCTTTCTAAATTCTCATTAGTACTCATTTGCTTAGGGTAATGCTTGCTCCAACTTTCCCCATTCTGACATCTCTTGTATTGAGATTTGTTTAGGCTCTATCTTTGTATTTCACTTGGTCAGTAAAAAAATATTACTAATCGTTCACATGACTGTCGGTACACACCGAGATCCCCAATGGCTCTAGGTGGACTCACTGGTGTACTGAAGCACCCCCAACCAATGGTACCTTGCCGCGGTGAAGCTCCCGTTTCAGAATGGGCTTTCCTACACTGCAGACCTCTTTCCAGCTCTCCCGACAGCTTTGCGTTCACCCGCCAGCACATCGACTGCTTCTCTACACAGTGTTCTCGACAGCCAGACAAACAAGTTACTCTCTTACCTGGTAACGTTCTTTCCATGAGATGGTCCGACGACGTATACCATATCTATGACAATCACCACAGCTGTGCTGCTTCGGAAAATCTTTCAGCATCTGCGTCCTGCGTCGATGACGTCGATACACCACCCTCGAGGACCACTTCCAACGGCACCAGATGTTATAAGTAGGACGCACGACGCCCATAGCCTCAGTTGGAGTTTTTTCCCAGAACGTGTGGTACCAGTCTTCTGCCAGTCTGACACACAAAGCCTTGTGGAAACGTAAGCTGCAATAGCATAAGAAATTCTGTAGCGGGGAAGGCACGGAGGGAGCGATATGGAATACGTCGTCGGACAATCCCATCGAAAGAACTTTACCAGGTAAGAGTAACTTGTTCTTCGAGGGGATTGGGTCCTCCGACGTATTCCATATCTATGACAGAGTCCCAAAGCAGTACCAATGCAAAGAGGTGGGAAAAGAATTTAGAAAACAAAAATTTAGAATGCCCAATCAAATGGCGGGGTAAAGGACTGCCTTGCCAAAGGGCAGATCCAGCCCACGGATGGAATCGAGGGAGTAGTGACGTACAAAAGTATGTACCGAAGCCCAGGTGGCTGCATCACATATGTTACCAATAGGAACACCCCCCTGTAGGGCAGTAGAGGCAGCTATACCCCTGGTCGAATGGGCCCGCAAGCCGACCGGTGCATGCTTACCCGCCAAGCGGTAACACTCCGAGATAGCCAAAATAATCCAGCGAGACAGTCTGTTTCGTCACAGCCTGTCCCAAACGCTTTCCAGCGTAACCAATGAAGAGTTGATCTTCCACTCTGACCCGCGACATGCGTGAAATATAAAAGCTTAACGCTCTCCTAGGATCAAGCCTATGGAGCCTCTCCTCTTCCTTACCAGGAAGTGGAGGAGGATAAAACGCCGGAAGAACAACCTTCTGGCCTAAATGAAATTCCGACACCACCTTCGGAAGAAAGGAAGGACGAACTCTAAGGACAACCCTGTCCTTATGAAACACAGTGAAGGGTGGCTTAACTGAAAGTGCCTGTAACACCCTCACTCTGCGAGCGGAAGTGATCGCAACCAAAAATACAGTTTTAAGAGTTAACAGTCTCAAAGGGCATGAATGCAAAGGCTCAAACGGAGCACCCATCAGAAACTTGAGAACAAGGTTCAAATCCCAACCGGGCACCTGGAAAGGTGACGGAGGGAACACATTAGTGAGCCCTTTCAGAAACTGAGAAATTAAAGGAATTTTAAAATAGGAACACTCTTCAGACAAGCGCTTAAATATGAACAGCGCCGCCAGGTAACCTTTAACGGTACCCACTTGCAAGCCCCTGTGGGCCAAAGAAAGCAAAAAAGACAGAACCATGGGAATGGCACATGCAAAAGGATCCACATTCTTAACTCTGCACCACTTGCAGAACTTACGCCAACGGTACAGGGACTTTGTTGCTGGCCGTCTGGCCGAGAGCAACACCTCCATCACGTCTTCAGGGAGGTACCAATCCTTATACCTCAACCTTTCAGAAGCCAAGCGTGAAGGTTGAGGGATCTGACCTCTGGATGGAGAACCTGACCCCCCTCCCGTGAGAGTAGATTGTCTCGGTAGGGAAGACGACGTGGAGGGCAGATGGACAAGTCGAGAAGGTCTGGGTTCCACGTCCTCCGGGCCCACGCCGGAGCAATGAGGATCATCCGGGAACCGAACCTCCGTAACCTCGCAGTACTTGCGGGATGGCGGGGACTGGAGGAAACGCGTACAGTAGTGGGAATGACCACTCCACCATGAACGCGTCTCCTAAGGCTCCTCTTGGAGGAAATTCCCACGAGCAGAACCTTTCGCACTTCCGGTTGACACTGGAGGTGAAGAGATCCACTTGAGGGGTGCCCCAAAGGGCGAAGATCTCCAGGAGAAACTCCTGAGCCAGCTCCCACTCGTGAGAGATTGTGCTCTGCCTGCTCAGAACGTCCGCCGTCTCGTTTTCGTCTCCGGCCAGATGAACTGCCGAGATCGAACTCGAGCTGCATCGCCTCCCTGTACAGAGGAAGTGACCCTGCCCCCCCCCTTTTTGTTGAGGTAGTGCATGGCCACCGTGTTGTCCGTCAAAATCAGGACATTCTTTCCTCAAACAGTCGGCAGAAAAGCCTTCAGGGCTAGCCTGACGGCCCTCAGCTCCAACAGATTGATATGGAGTCTGGACTCCGACGGCGACCAACGACCTCTGACTGTCAACTCGCTGGCATGAGCTCCCCATCCCGTGATCGTCACCTCCGGCCAGGGAAGCCAAAACGGAGCCCCCTTCATCAGATTGCCTTCGACGGCCCACCACAGAAGGTCCTGGGCGACCGAGGGCGGCACCTGAACTGGTTCCGACATCCTGCCGGAGGATTGTGACCACTGCATCTTGAGTGCCCACTGCAAAGATCTCATCCGCAGTCGAGCCTCTGGCACCAGAAGAATGCAGGATGCCATGAGGCCGAGCAACCTCAAGAACTCGAACGCCGGGAGCGTCTGGGCATGTTGAAACTTGTGCACCATCTGCTGAATGTGAAGAGCCCTCACCTGGGGAGGAAAACACTGCCCCAGGGATGTGTCGAGCACTACTCTGATGTACTGGAGCAGCTGTGATGGCGTCAAATGGGACTTCTTTAAATTGAGGGAGAAGCCCAGCCTGTGAAGGGAGTGGCAGGTGACGGACAGATGATCCAGGACTTGCTCGGGAGAGCGCGCCCTGATCAACCAATCGTCCAGGAAGGGGTAGACGTGAATCCCCCCTTTCCTGAGATACGCTGCCACCACCACCATGAGCTTGGTAAAAACCCTCGGGCGGAGGTCAATCCGAACGACAGGACCCGAAACTGAAAGTGCGAGTCGCCAACCGCGAACCTCAGGTACTTTTTGTGCTTGGGATGGATCGGCACATGAAAGTAAGCGTCCTTGAGGTCGAGAGACACCAACCAGTCCTGAAGTTGAAGGGCCTGGAGGACTTGAGAGAGAGTAACCATCTTGAACTTGTCCTTCCTGAGGAGTTTGTTCAAACCACGCAAGTCCATGATGGGTCTCAATCCCCAGTCTTTCTTCGAAATCAAAAAATAAGGGCAATACCATCCCTTGTTCCTCTCCGCTACAGGCACCAGTTCTATGGCACCTTTCTCCAGCAGGGCTTGAATTTCCTGCGCAAGGAGCGGATCCGGAGTCTTCAAAGAGAGGTTCCCTGGTGGATTGTCGTGTGGCCTCTGCCGAAAGGGAAGACAGTAGCTGTGGGTTATGATCTCCAGAACCCACACATCTGAAGTAATGGCACGCCACTCTACAAGATGCTGTGCCAGCCTTCCCCCAACCGGCAAACCATGGGACATGGCCTCATAACTGAGTGGCAGCAGCTGCGGCGTTGCCTGAGGGCTAAGAGGCAACTGCCCGAGCGGCCTTGCCACCTCGAGTACCTTGTTTTCCACCTCTGGCACTCCTACGGTGGCCCCTTTGACTGACAGCTCCTCTCGCTTTACCAAAGGATGAGTAATAACAAAAGGAACCTCCCCTCCATTGCTGTCCCTTAGGACGAAAAGGCGGAGGTTGTCGAACTGCAGCACTCAACGACTTCGCTGCAGCTTTGGAGGTCTGCAACCTCTCAAGGCTCTCGTCAGCCTTGCTGCCAAAAAGATGTTCATCGTCAAAGGGCATGTTGAGGAGCCGGGCCTGCACATCAGGAGCAAACCCCGACTTCCGCAACCACGCAAACCTGCATATTACGGTGCTCACCGCCATGGACCGGCTGATGCAATCTGCCATATCCAAACCCGACTGAACGGACTCACACATGGCATCCTTGCCATCCTGGACCATAGCAAGGAAACCATCCTGTTCGTCCCCTTCGGGAATATGTTCAGCCGCTAAGGCAATACAGTTCCACAGAGTGTGCGTGAAACGAGACAAGGCACATACGGAGTTGGCCGCCTGAAGCGCCATACCCCCTGAAGAAAACACTTTCTTCGCCCAGCCATCAAAACGTTTGTCGTCCCCATCAGGAGGGATGGTAGGATACGACGCCTGCTTTACCCGGGCCGTAGCCACCTGCACCACCAAATTCTCCGGAGTGGGGTGCTTGGTCAAGTAGCAGGTGTTGCTACTGGCTGGGCGGTATTTTCGCAGCAAAGACTTGCCCACTGCCGGGAGACTCTCCGGAGCAGTCCAAGCCGCCGCCACCCTCTTCTGTAGAGCCATATGAAACAGCAGTACCGGGTCAGTTGGTGGACCAAGGTCGAGGATGTCCGTAAGATCATCCTGAAGAAACTCCCCTGGGGGAGCAGACTATCCCAAGTACTCGGTGACCCTAGACATAAGGCGCCGGTACGAGGAGTCAGCATGAGTGCCTGGCTCAGGCCTACAAAACTGCACCTCCGGAGAGGTGTCCAGCCCAGTGGCATCGTGCAGTGACTGTCGTAGGTCCTCAAATTGGCTATGGACCGAGAGAATCTCATCTGGCACCGTATCAGGAACCATGCCATCCTCAGAGCCCTCATCAACCTCTGAAATGTACTCCAGATGGCGGTAAAAAGGCACAGAATGGGAACAAAGCCATGCTTGACCTTACCCAGAGCCTTTCTAGGGGGTTCCCCTGTGCCACGGGGTACCTCCGAAACCACAGCCTCGAAAGGCGCTAAGGGCGTTGAGTGAATCGGCGCCAGGTGAATCGGCGTCAACGTCAGACGCAGCGCCGACGGCATCGACACAGGCCTCGAAGGCGAAGCCCCGAGCGTGTCCTTCGACATCCTTGGCGCCGACGACTTCCTCGGAGGTGGAGCCTCTAGAGAGTCCGTCGACGACCTCGGCGCCACAGGCGTCGATGTCTTCTTTGAAGACTTCACAGGTTCACACGGTCTCGAGCGCGTCGAGGACCGGGTCCTGGAACGGGCATGACGAGAACGATTCCCCTTGACCGAGCGGGACCTCTCCCGCGAATCGTGCCGACCACCCGAGCCCGAAGGCGTACGAGCGGTGTCTCTCGACCGATCACGACCGACCCCACTCGGAAGCGCGGACGGACTGGTGCCCTGCGATTCGAGAATCTCTAACATTTTCTTCCCGAAGGAAGCCCATTCCTCCGGTGTCGCATGCTTGGTGGGATAAGCGACCTGCCGACAGGCAGAGTCCTCGGATGAGGACGGGGAAGGCGACCGATGCCGGTGCTTCCGGGAATGCCTCGAAGAGGCAGAGGAGTGGCGGAACCGACTCCCGGAGCGAGACCCACTGGACTTCCGACGACGATGTGGAGAGTCGCCCCTCGAATCGTCTGTCGAAAGCCCCGCGGACCTAGACTTCCGGGGCTTGGACACCTTACCTACCGACAACAACTTCTTGCACTCCCGCAAGGCTTTGGACGTGAGCGACTGGCAGTCGACACAGTCATCCGTGTCATGGGCCTCCCCAAGGCACCAGAGGCAGGTGTCGTGCGAGTCTGTCACTGGCATCTTGGACCCACAGTCCCCGCATTTCTTAAAGCCCGGACGCGTAGTGGAAGACGAGGTAGACATCTTCACGAAGGATAAACTTCACAAAACAAACAGGTCCGAAGATACCGAGAAACAACAGAAACTCCAAAGAGTCGAGGCGCGCCGAGATTCCCGAAGCGAACACGTTCGTGGAAAAAACAGAACTTAGGCTACGAGCATCGTGCGTCCTACTTATAACATCTGGTGACGTCGGCCGAGGTCCTTGAGGGCGGCGTATCGACGTCATTGACGCAGCACAAAAGATTTTCCGAAGCAGCACAGCTCGAACAGGAGGCATGGGGGCGGTACAAATAGCAGAAAAGGAGGGACAAACAGTGCCAGACAACGTAGGGCGGGACACAGACCCATTCCCAAGCGGGGGGTGGGCACAGACCCAGGGGTAGGGACCACCACCTTGAGGGGGCAGAGCAGAGTACAACCACCACTTTGGGGGGACACAAACACCACCTCAGGGAGCAAAAACACTTCCTTGGGAAATCCTGAAAAACCATAAGAACAACAACGAGTGAAAGAGCAGCACCAACAGCACATTGGGTGTTCAAAGATCCATTCACTCCCCTATCTATACATGTAAAAATTCCTTGGAAAGATGAACGAATGGGGAGGTGTTCCGATGATTCCAGGAATTAAATCAATGTAGCATTTTATATGCTAATCACTGCTGAAAGTGCATTCATACGAACATGTGTTTGAATTTCAACTTTAATAACGGGTTCTATGGGTTGGCTTAGTTTATATGCATGACAATGAGAAACACCCAAGTCCTCAAGTTGCTTAACTCAACCTGGAAACCGTATTCACTAATGTGTGTATGGCCCCAATAGCAGTAGTATTATATGGGGGGCAGTGGAAAAGGACTAGTGCTATAGAGCAGAACCAAACAACACACTAGTGATGCATTACACCATCCACGTCCCTTCCGCTTTAGCCTGCTTCATGTCTCTATGCTTGCCTCCATTTTCTTTCACTACTCTTTTTCAAAGATTTGCATTGCACGTATACTCCAAAAACTTCCCACATAGTGAAGCAATTAGGTACTGTATATGCATTAAGCTGTGCATAGCCATGAACATGTACAAAAACCCATTGGCAAAACAAAGCCGTTACACTTTTTAATTCAAATAAATGCCATAGGTCGACGGGAAAGCAATCACACAATTAGGAAAGAGAAACATTAAAACTGAATCAGTTAGACTGCATATAAATACACTAATCATAACTAAATAACTTTGTCCAGCTTAGGGTTTTCTAAATGTTGCAACCCTTCATAAAGCAATTTTAACAGATTAACACCATTATCATTTTCCCAGGAAAACAGAGGGTTCTATTCAGATCTGTGATACAGTGCCATCACCCAGATACCAATAAGCAGAGGATTGGCCACTACAAGTGTTAGGAGAAAACGCAAAAAGATGCAGCTAAATCACCACATAGAAGGTACACATTTACTCAACAAATGTATCTGCTGCATTTGCACAGAGGGATAAAACATTAGTACTTGCCTGCAGTTTAGATGGTTCTGCAGCAAATTCAGATTCCTCAGCTTCTTGTGTTTCTGTGCCTTCGTCAATGACAGATTCGGTCTCCTTGGATCCGATTTCTGAACCCTTTCCAGGCTTCGATTCCCTCAACTCAGTTGTTGTCAACTCTGAGGTTTCAGATTCTTGGGATGCAGATTCTGTGCACTCTTCAGTGCCACATGCTGTGGTACTCGTGCTGCTGGGAGGGAGGTTTTCCTTTGCAGTTACAAAGTCTTCTGGCTTGTCCCACCTAGATTCTAGAAACAACTTTGAATGTATTTTCCATCTGCACATCTCTCAGTCTTGTACATTTTTCAAATTAAATGGTAAAAGCAGCACACACTTAGTGATTCAATACTTATAATTCTCTACATCATGGAGTCTCCTATAATGAAGGACCTCTTAATTACTGGTGTCATTTTTAGATATGATTTTAGTTTAATTATGCACATGCAAAAAATAGTGTTGGTGTTGTATGACTGATGCCTAGACCTTTCGACTCTGAATTAAAGTAAATTCTTGAGTTTATTAAGTTGAAATGGAAATACTACACTTGTGAAGAAGAGTTTTATAAAAAGTACTACATTGAATGGTCTCAGCTTGTAAACCTCTTATTGAAATGTCTGTGCCTCTTCCAATTCGCAATACGTAGCACAACCCTCTTCCAAAACATGAATGAGCTTGGGTTATTTTGGTTTAACAAACTATAAGAAAAACGTTACTAACAGTAATAGTTTTGATGTAGCTTGTGTCTGAGTGATATGCTGTACATGGTCTACCTAGTGGTTGGAAAGAATATTACATTTTGTTGACTAAAATAAGTCCCGCATTGACAGGGCTGTATCAGAAAGAGGATGCATGTATGACATTGCTCTGGCTACTCAAAATGCCAGCCCCCCAGATTGTGTTTTTCTGTCACTGGTTTCAGTCATTAGAGCTGATGAAAGGAGAAGACAGTTTGAAGACTTCAGCACATTGATTGGAGATTTTCATTGCCGGTGGCTGGTTGTATAATAAAGAGTCATTTTGTTTTATGATATAATTTATTTCATTTTATTGGAACCAAACAGAGAGCAGTACATTTTTAATCAAGAAATGTTACAGATAGATGTCTTAACAGTGCCCCGCGCCCCTTTAACCTACCTCCCCAAGCATTAGGTAAGTAGAACATTCAGGATTAGTCTAAATCACACAACAGTAAACGCATTGGAATCTTTCATAAATTCACATGCTGTGAACATTCCCCGTCGTCAGGCTGGGAATCCTCTGTAACATAGATCAGTTTAAACTTAAAACTGAAAACTTTCAGTCACTTTTATGCTCTATTACAGTCATTTTTGGATCATACTGACCACAGTCAATAGGAAGACCTCCCTTAGCTCATCCCCTGTCAGCCATCTTCAGATTTGGCAGAGCATGCGAGTGGCAGTAAGAGCCAAAAGATGAGCCACGCGGGGTAGGTAGGAGGGTCAAATGGGAATCATGAAAGATACCAATGCTGGAGAAGCATGGTTAACTTATTCCTTCTGCAGAATTGGATCTTTCATATTCACAAGCTGGGAATAGATTACAAAGCAGTATTACAACAATACCCATGGGCAGAGGAAAGCTGACAGCATAACTTTCCACTGCACACTTATCCACCTCATGCGAAAAGGCTCAGCAGAACCCATTGGCCGACTGTAGATTCTTCTGCAGAATGTCGACACAGTAGAACCTGGTTAACGTATGCACCGATCTCCAGGTGGCTGCACAGCAGAGGTCAGGCAGCAGAATTCCGGAGAGAAAAGCTGTGGTTGCAGCCACTGCTCTGGTAGAATGAGCCCGGGGCCTGGCGGGAAGCGGTCTGCCGGCTTGCTGATGGCAGAACAAGATACAGGTAGCAATCCATCTTGCAATGGAGGACTTCGAGAGAGCCTTCCCATGACCAGCAGGTCCAAATGAAAAACAACTTATCCGTTGTGGAGAAACATTTAGTACGTGTCATGTAGAACTTGAGGGCATGCACCACATCCAGCATGTGCAGAGTCCGTTCTGCTGGAGACGTGGGTGTGACAAAGAATACAGGCAAAACCACCTGCTGGTTTAGGTGGAAAGCCGATGGCATTTTTGGAACAAATGTTGGGTTGGTACGTAGAACTGCCTTGACCTTATGAAACGTTAGATAGGGCGGTTTTACAGAAAACCCCTGGATTTCACCTCACCCATTTGGCTGTTTTCCAGGAAAGGTGCTTAATAGATGCTTGGTGCATGGGCTCGAAGAGTGGCTTCATGAATCTTGCGAGTAGCACATTGAGCTCCCACGCTAGCGGCAGACCAGTGGAAAAGACCAGAAGAACCCCCATAAAAACTCCTTCACCAGCCAGTGAGACCACAGGGAAGGCCCACCACAGCGCGGTTGTACCTAGAAATCGCAGCTAGCTGCACTTATGGAGGAATGCGTTAACCCAGATTGTGCCGGGAACAGCAGATATGGCAACAGCTTCTCCGATCAGATGGTTTGACTTGCAGTCGCTGGCTTTTGCACCACAATTGAAAACGTTTCCACTTGCTCTTGTAGCATTACAAGGTGGACGGGGCTCTAGGCTTGGCCAGGACAGCTTGGCAGTCTTGCTGAAGGGACAGTGCCCCGAACTCCAAGACAGGAGCCAGGCCGTCAGATTGAGAGAGGCCGGGTCGTGGTGCAGTACTGCGCCTTGATTCCTGGACAGGAGCGATTGGTGAGGAAGCAGCTTGATCGTGGGGCAGACGAGAGTGCAAGGAGGTCCGAGTAACAAAACTGCCTCGGCCATGCAGGGGCTACTAATATCAGTTTGCACGGATACAGCCTGATGGGGAGTAGGACTCGAGGCACCAGAGGAATGGGGGAGGACGCATAAGGAAACTTCCCCTACCCAAAGGCATCCTCCCAGCTCTCCGGATGGGGAACAAGAAAGGGTCCTGCCTGTAGGGATACTGTTTGGTTGCACACTTATTCACAATGCAAATTTAATTACATGAACAGCACACTGGCAGGATATTATTTACTGACAAGTTGTGCAAGGCTGTGTCAAAAATGCAGTACAGGCACTCGGAGTCAGTTACAATTTGTTTTACTGGTGGTGGACACATTCATTATTGAGGACATGCATCAAAATTAAAAAAGTTCTATGAGTAATTTTACATCAGAACCCGAGAGGGTTCATATAACAAGAAACAGGTTGTCTCATGATAAACAGAGAGGTAAAAGTATCAGTATGATTCCAACAAACTATATATTTTGTACATGCAAGAGTGAGTTACCCAAGTACATGAATACCCAAACCAGGCATGTATCAGCATTGCTTCATGCTCAGTGTACATGTGGCAATGAAATCTCAACAATGTTAATTATTCTCACATATAGTGGAGGCAGTGCCTACAGGCAGGACCCTTTCTTGTTTACAGCCTTTGCTAGCCCATTGTCCTGCTCCTGTTCTGGGCTCTCCCTTCTGTGTCCTCTCCGGATGGGGAAAGCAGCTGGCAAATGTTTTGCAGTGCCTGTTGTCGTGGGTTGCAAAGAGGTCAATCTCCCGAGTGCCCCACGTCCGAAACAGGTGTAGCTGGTCTTTGTGCAGTTCATACTCGTGGCAGGAGTGTAACTCCCTGCTGAGAGAGTCCGCCACAGTGTTCTGAATCCCCGGTAGATGGAGGGGAATGAGAAACATGCTTTGCTGTAGGGCCCAGTGCCACAGGGCTTGGGCCTCCTTGGAAAGCTGTGGGGACCTTGTTCCACCTTGATTGCAGACATAAAACAGAAGTGTTGTCGGTGTGTAGAGGAGGAGCCAAGTGCCTCTACCAGAAGTCCCACCCCCATTCTATATGTTGGAAGCCAGAAATTGTGACATGCACAACGCCAGTATTGGTCCCTATACCGCGGAGCGTCCTCGAAACAAGGTATCCATTAAGAAAGCCCTATGTAATATATCCGCAGAGAAATTATGGCCTCTTGAAGGAAGTTCTCGAAGAAGTGTTAAGTGACAAAGGCAAGAGACTAGCGACGTCACATGAAGCAGAAGTGACACAACCAGAGGAGATGCCAAAGAATAAAGTATATGGACCTTTTAGAATCTGATGGCAAAGTGAAGGATTGAGCAACACTTCATGTGCAAGAATGAAGATTGCACAAACAAAAGCACTGAAGAAAATGCAAGACTTTTTTATAACTGTACAGATGCTGAAACGCAAGTAGACTAAGAAATCATAAGGCTGGCGATACGTAGTGAATAGACTGCAGGCGGTGCCGCCAATACATATATTTAAGTGTGCATAGAATCTGGATATTGCACGACACATTTTAGCAAATTAGGGCCCTATGATCGAGAAGGGCTGAAAGTGTGGCGCAATACAAGAAAACAGCTGATGTCAACTGAAGATTCGAGAAGGCTTGTCTGGCCCAGTGTCAAGAGTTTGGGCCGCCAAGTAACTGGTTATCTAATTGAGAAGATGCAATGAACGTGAGAAGCGAGACAAGCTTCTGTTGAGGTGTAATGGAAAAACACTAGAAGGGGCAGGTTTCATTCATTGATATATATAGTATTAAATACGAAGAAGGATCTCAAAACACGGTCTCCTGTCACATGGGCAAGATGAGAATACACTTTGGGCAAATTACATCGAGATGAGAAGATAAGGCTGTGCTCACATTCCTTTTAATTCCCAGAGAAGAGAGGCTGTTGCAAGGCCGAGTTAAAAAAACGAATTGAATGGCAGACAGTAGGAGTGATGGATGTTGGGCTAATTGTGTGGGGAGGCATGACCAAGTACAACCCTCCTCCACCTGGGGTACCAGCTTGCGTGCCGCTAGCGACTAGAATATTCAAGAAGGGTACAAGCGTGCCAACCAATCATAGAAGGCCGCATAGTGAGGAGCCCTATAGTTTGAAAGCCAATGAAACGTGTATTTTTATGACATGGAAGATGACTTGCACAAGGGGTGGGCATAGCTGTCCACCTGACCTTAGAGACCCAATCCCGGTCCAGTCCCCCATAGAAAGTATACTTAGATGTTCCTTTTAAGCCAATACCAACCCCGAATGGGTTTTCCTATTTTGCCACGTAGTATGTCATCACTTATGATGTGTTTTTGTTATAAAAACTGTTTTTTATGAAATCTGTTGAGAATGCTTGTGCCGTGTCCGTTGATGCTGTTGTACTCCCTGTTTTAGAGAATGGTTATTAAAACCGCTAAAGTTTTGTCAACTTTCTGAGTCGGTCTGATTATTGATGTACGCGTAAGACCTGCATCCCATCCATCCCAGATAGCGCTACCTCGTCTTAAAGGGCCTTCGGGTTCACTTGATAGCAGAGAGAGGATAGTTCAGGCCCGTTGGTTAGTGGGTATCAGGGCCGGGCCGAAATCGTTCCCAGGGAGTGGGGGCTGGTTACTGGCAACGCTTGGGCCGGTTTGGAGAAGAAAAAAAAAAAACATTGAAAAAAAATGTATATACTTTTTCTATTTCTTTTTTTTTCGAAAAGCCTTTCGTCCTTCTTAGGTTGATAAATGAGTACCAACACAGGTTGGGTGATATTGTATGCATATTTGTTCCATAAAAAAAAGAGCTTAAGTGCAATGCTATACAAGAACATAATTTGGCCTTGGACGTCTGCTTGCATTCACAGTAATTTGACATTATGGATCCATACACACAGGTATTAATGATACATATGGTGATCCATTCTTGTATGAAATGTATATCACATTACTGAAATCATAACAATATTTTTCGTAGTGTACCTAGGAACAATGCTATTTTATGCCACTTCCTGTTTTGTCAAGGGGTGAAAGGTCCCGTTTCATCACTTCCTTGGATGTTACTTTGGGGTGGGGTCAAATGAAATCACATCCGGTGATGTCATCAGAGGTCCAGGGTAGTGAGACGAGGGGTGGGCCACTTTTTTTGGGTAACCGGGCACATTTCTTGTCACAGTCCGACCCTGGTAGGTATTTAGCATTTTCGGATAGTCGGACACCTCTGCCATCTAGACGGTGGATCGCAAGGTTTCATGTGGAGAGCGGCCGATATAGACTTCTTGCAAGAAAAATGATACATGTGGAACGGATCCCTCTTTCATGAAATCCCTCCCGGTTTCCACAGGCGCTGAGCGGACTGAAGGCGATGGTGGCCAATTGGAGGAGGGGTCGATACCGATTAACTTGAGCTGAAAACGCAAATGGTGAGTAGATTGACGGGACTGGCAAAATAAAGGGGATGGTATTGTGGTAATGTAGACAAGTAACGGGGGGTTTGTTTAGTGTATAATGAGAAGTGTTTGAACGAGGAGCGTTCTGTAGAGCCCAGTTACCTACCTCAAGGCAGGCCTAGAGGAAGTCATTTCGAAACCCAAAGGGGTTACTTAGGCGGCACATAAACAAGGTTTATGATAGGGAATGGCAAACTCCGATAGGGGTGTTTTAGGGGCTTTGAAAAAAGGAGTACCATGGTGTTTTTGTGAAGAGTCGACTAGTTTGTGTATTTTGTAATTGAAAAGAAGTGTCGAAGAGCGACAAGAGTAAAACTGTGAGGTTAAGGAAGAGAAAAAAGTTTATATGTATCTTTTAGTCAACGTCAGCACCGACTGAACAGGTAGATTGAGATAACTGAGAAGTAAAGGCTTTGAGCGGCGAGTGTTTGAGCGCGCTCATATTTGTTGTTTTTCTGAAACGTATTTTTGTAACTAATGTTAAGTATTGACAGTCAATTGAGATTTGTCACAATGGGGGATGTTACTCTACTGATGCATCTGTGCAATACACTGCCAAAACAGGCACCTAAGCTTAAACAGTATAGTGCGGAATGGGTCAATGGTACAGCAGACAAGATGTTCATGCCATGGCCACAAGGGGGATCGCTTTCAAAGGCGGTTTTGAAACACATGACCACATACTTGCACGCTGCGTACACAGGGAAGAAATTGGAAAAAGAGATTAGCTAGTTAAGAGCTTTAGAAAATGTGCCAGGAGGAGCGGGAGGATCCGCCTCCAGAGAATTGGATGCTTAATCAGTGTAGGGAGGATGGTGCTGAGCCTTCTGCTCCCCTTATCTCACCCGAAGTAAATGGTGATAGTACAAAAGATGAAGGATTGTACCCATTAATGGAACTAACAGCGGCGACAGAATATAGTAATCTGATACATGAAATGCCTGCTTACAGAAGTGACGACAGACCAAAGGAAAGGAGGAGATCTTTAAGGTCTCACAAGAAAAGGAGGTGAAAAGTGAACGACCGAATAAATCAGTAGAAATAGAACAAGAGATGAAAAGGAGAAAAGGATAAAGCTGATGAGGTAACGCTCGTACAGAACGAGTGGATGGGTGGACAGATATTGCTCAAGCTCGATGGGAAAAGTATTGAGAAAGTTAGGCAAATGGAAAATCAAGATGAACAGGCTAGAAAAGACAAGGAACGAGAGAAACGATTGAAAGAAGATGAGCACAAAAGAAAGAGCAGGCAGAGCCAAGAACAGATAGATGTATCAGGAAGAGCAGCAGAGAAAGGAAGAAAGGGCAGAGGAGTAAAGGAAGTATGACAACAGACAAAGCAATTGAAGAACGAGATGGGCAAGAAAAGAAAAGGAGAAGAGTGTTAGGGAGGATTCTCAAAAATGTGCTAATTCCCTCCACCTTAGCCCCAGAAACTGCTGGATTTTGAGGACTTGATTTTTTTAACCTGGAGAGAGTGTGGCCCTTTTCCCCACTCTCTCATGTATTTTAATGTGATTGTTATACAGTGTTTCTTTTGGTTATGGAGTCTAACAAACTCCATAGGCATCATCTTTTCCAACTGTATCACAAAGCACCTTCAGTGCAGTGACACAGGGAAATCTTCTAGATTTCCCAAGATTTAAATACCTTCTCTGGGATAAACTACTGTTTCCCAGAGCAGTAAAGTGAAATTGACTTTACTTAGCATTGTAACTTTCTAGACCCAGCACACACTATGTTCCAATAGAGTGCTGGAGGGGTTACTTAGTATCCCCTTTGTCTAGCTTCTTATGTTGCATATATGTTACCCCTTCCTCAATTGACTGGCTGGTGGCGGTGGTGGTTTCGTTTTGAACTACCTTGGTTTGCATTTACCACGACCGTTTGCGGCTCCGGTAAAGTAACCGCGGGAGCCATCTTTTTCAAAATGGCATACAGCCATCTTTGCTATAATGGTGCCCAGTCTTTTTTTTTACATGTCTTCTAGAGAGTTTCTCTGCGCGCCAAACCAAGTTTGGTCTCTTTGTTCATTTCGCCTTTGAGTGAAACCTGCCTCTGGCTCTAGAGTGTCTGGGGTAGGCAGGAAGTGAGGGAGGTGCCCAAAACTCCCTGTGCTAGGTCTCCTAGGAGACCCAAATGCACTATGTGGTGATTGGCTGGCTGACTGTCCGGCAAGGACAGCCACCCTGCTGGGTGAGTGACAGCTAGGCTGGAATGAATGGGAGAGAACTGAATAAAAGTCTTTTGGCTTGGAAGGCAGAGTCGACCACTGGACGAAGGAACCTAAGAAGAGCTTGAAGAGGACGCCTGCTGCAACTCCTGAACCGTTGGTTTGCCTGGTGAAGCCCTGCTGCAGTGGCAACTTGCCAAGTTCGTATCGACAGAGAAGCCCCTGCATGGACGACTTCTCCCTTCAGAGTTGGTGGGACCAATCCACTCCAAAGTAAGCCACCTGGACATCCATCTCAGTGCTGGTTGATTTTTCCTCAGAGTTGCTGCAGGAAACCGAATAGCCAGGGAGAGGAACACCAGATTATGTGCGTTGCTTTTAAGCTGGCCTAAAGCATTTGGAAGATTCTCCGGACTCCCTCGAAGCAGGACTGACCAAGCCTGAGCCCCCTCAGCCAAGTGCGGGACCCCAGATGTAAGGAAAGTCCACCTTGACAGCCAGGAACCGTGCTGATTGCCATTTGCTGTACCGCAAGGAGCTGAAACGCGAAACAGCCACTGAAAGTGAAGTTTGCCGGTTGCCAGTTTTGACAGTCTCAGTGCAGTGCAGGAATTCCCCAGACGTCCTCCCTCTTGTCCCCACGTCTGAGGCCCAGGAACAGTGAGATCTGCAGAGATGCACAGGAACAGAAGTCATCAGCTGCATCTTTTCTTCTTTACCAAGGTACTGTAAAACAAGTCTAAAAGAACTTACCTCTTACTGTGGAAATGCTTGTAACTTCTGCAACTCACAAGTCTAATCAGCTTATGGCCTACATTTGATTCTTCTTTTTATCAAAGACTCATGAGAACTTGTGCCAAGACTTTTCCATTTACTTACCAAGTGCTGCATCCTATATAAAAACTTTTGCCCATTGACTTTGGCTTAGCCTGTTGAATTCAATGACTCTTCTATTGCAATCTAAAAGTATTTGCCCTGCTTAAGAATATTGATGGTCTCTTGTGTTCTAATAACCTTTGCCTTTTACCAACTTTTAAGAGTGTTCTGAATGCCAACACTAAGATATTAATGTCCCCAGTACCCTTGTCATTGAAGTCACCTGTGGGTGTAGGTTGTGTCTGAGGGCCATCCCAAAAGGGTCTGGTCTGATTCAGAAACTCAAGAGTATACAGTATTGAAGTGTATTTGTGTGTTACTAGTATATAAAAAGGCTTTATAATGGACTGATCAATAAATTAATAATTGTTTATGCAGGAAACCTTGAGTGTAAGAGTTTATTTGAATATCTTTAACTGTGAATCTTCTTGTAACCCCACTACAGCTCACATTTCCCCTCTTGAGAGAAGACTGGCTGCTTAACACGCCACCAAAACTGTGTAGTACAAGCTTGTACCAAAGGTTGGGTTGCCTATACCTGTAGTCATAGTTGGTTGTAGTGTTCCCAGAGGGTACTGCATTCAAATTTTGCCTAACAAAGAGAAAGCGCTGAAATTACGGGATAAACAAATGCAAAGACGAAGGGAAGAAGAGGTGCGTAGAGCAAATGAGAGAAGGGAAGAAAAAAGAAGGTAAGAGGAAATAGTTAAATGGGAAAGAAAGCAAAGGTAATTAGACGAAGAAATGAAGCGAAAAAGGAGATAAAGAACGCAATATTGATCGCATTCAGAAAGAGCTGATAGAACCGAGACCAGTAATATCATGGGGTGACTGAGGAGTTTCTCACGTCGCAGGGAGCTACGCCAGGACAATCTAGGGTAAACCTAGATGAGAACTTCGAGATAGGAAGTATCAGAGATAGAATTGATAATGAGAGCAAGAGGTGGATTGGGAAGCAAGGGAAAAGGAGAGATCTATAATCGCCCAACCACGAGGCGAAGAAGGAAGCTCACTTGGTTTTTGAGCATAGAGCTTTGTGTCTCAGCAGATTAACCTTAGACAGGGGTGCAGGGGATGGATAAGTCACGTCAGTTAGGAACAAGATAGGTCAGACGAAGACCGGGAAACCTTCAGTGGGGAGGAGGGAGAAAGTGCATGCGGTCCTAAGGGAGGTCTGCAGACAGACATGGAAGTAAAATGGTCTGATCTACAGCAGCTTAAGTATAGGACGCCAGATCCCACGATGTATTCTGAGTGATCTAAAGGACGATTGCATAGCGAGAGGGGGGAAATCGCCACCATATGTGGGTAGGCTGAGGGCATTGCCAGGTATAAGGCAATCAGGATCCATTGTCCCCACTATGGACAGACAGACTATGGAAGCGGATTGCAGACTTGGGATTACGCAGTTCCCTTTATTGGAGAAAGGAGGGGCCAGACTGCAGCATATCCAAACTGCTCTTAGCTCCAGGAGATTGATATGGTGGCTCTTTTCCTCCTCCCACCAAAGGTCTCTGGCGTGTCAGTCTTGACAATGGGCCCCCCAGTTGCCCTCCACTGAAGTATCCATCATGACGGTTGCCTGATGGTCCGGCAGTCTGAAGGGGGCACCTTGCACCAGCTGTTACCTTACTGACCACCAGCAAAGGCTTTGTTTGAAACCTGGTGCTAGGGTAATGCGGTCGTCCAGGACCGTGAGGACTGGACCCAGCAGGCATCAAGGAATTGCAGAACCGGTCTCATGTGTAATTGGCAGTTGGAGACTAACGGGATGCATGATGACAACATCCCTAACAGGGATTTGTAGTTGCGGACTGGCGTCACTTGGGCACTCTTGAGGTAGCACACCTTGTGTAAAAGAGCTGCCGTCCTTTCGTCCAAGGGTCTGGCGGTGCAGGTCTGGGTGTCGAGTGTTGCTCCGAGATAGAGTGCCTGTTGCGATGGAATCAGGCATGACTTTGGGAAGTTGAAGGGAAACCCCAGTTGCTGTAGACAGCGGATGGTGATGGCGGTGTTGGTTTCTGCTAGCGGAAAAAAGGGGGCCCTCACTAACCAGTCGTCTAGGTACGGGTAGATGTAGGTGCCCCTCTGCCGCAGGTGAGCCACCCCTGGTGCAAGGCACTTGGTAAACACTTGCGGAGCAGACCGCAGGCCGAATGGAAAGGCTTTGAACTGATAATGTACTCCTGACACCACGAAGCATAGGTATCGCCTGTATGAGATGCGAATAGGGATGTGGAAGTAGGCGCCCTTGAGGTCAAAGGACACCAAAAAAATCTCCTTGTTGTAGCTGCGATAACACCTTTTGTAGGGTTACCGTGCAGAATGTTTGGAATTTTAGGAACTTGTTGAACACCCTTAGGTCCAAGATGGGTCTCCAACCCCCTGACTTCTTGTGCAGTGACTATTTCCTTAACAGGAAATAGTGGGAGTATACTAATGTGCCTAGCGCGATTGTGTGGAGGCCCGGTCATCGGGGTCTGTGTCCGTCCCAGTATCGGATAGCCTCTGTGGCGCTGACTGGTGCTTACCCCCTTGGTGTTTATCCCTCTTGGGGGGATGTCCTCTCCCTGAAAGGGCCATGGTTATCCATGCAAGTTTGTCTGACTGGTGCTGTAACTGGGGATGGTGCAGCCAGAAGTTGCAGGGTTGCTACCAGATTAGTAAGAGTAGATAAAGTGTCCAAATACATGTCTCTGAGTAGGAGAAAAAAAAGGGGGGGGGGTTCTGGGAGTTCCTCTGCTGGACATTAGTCCCGGTTACGAGAGCCTTACCCAGATTTTTTAGCTCACTATCTTTCACAGAGGAGAACTATCCAAAACATAACAGTCTTTGTCCTGCCCGTGGGCAGTTCAGCACCAAAAATGTTAGGCAATTTTCCTCTGAACAAGAGTAGCAACAGCAACCCCAGACACGTGTTTTGGTCTGGTTGGACCTTATCAGTAGGGTGGAGCTGTGCCTCTCTAAGAATAGTGAGCAAGGGGTCCACATCTGGATTCCCCTAGCAATTTAGGGTGAGACCCAAAGTTAAATTATGCAAAAAACAAGGGGGGTGTCCCTCTACCGGACATTAGTCCTGGTTACGAGAACCTTACCCATATTCTTTAGCTCACTATCTTTCACAGAGGAGGAGTATTGTGCTTATCCACCCAGGGAAGCTTCCTATTACACTTAGGGCAGATTTTGAATGGAGTACTCTCCATATGTTACCAAATGGAAGCGGGCGGGTATATGTAAGAAAGGGGGGAAAGAGCCTGTATGACCACCCCCTACTGTATAGGATCGAGGCCAGAGGCGTTCCAAGGCCCGGAGTCCATCGTGGTTCTCAACGGCTGACTTCCTCGATCTTCAACGGCGTCGATCTTCGCCGTACGGTGGAAGAGAAAGGGGCAGTATTAACGGTAATTGTTAAATATAAATGAAAAAAAAATCTGAAAGGTCCTACACACGTGAGGGATCACGGGTGCAGGGGACGTCACACTAGGGACAGTGTTACTGGCACGCCCTATTCGACGTCCCTTTTCGAGTTTCGAAAAACAAACTAATACTCCAGAGCTTCCACTAGATGTCGGCCTATGCACAGCATGTGATCTAAGCAGATTTCACAAACATCAGTATATATATATATATATATATGATACATTACTCACCGTAATCGTATTACTGATGCTTGTATCTGCTTAGATTCACATGCTGTGCATAGGCCGACATCTAGTGGAAGCTGCGGAGTATTATAGTTTGTTTTTCGAAACTCAAAAATGGGCGTCGACACAGGGCGTGCCAGTAATACTATCCCTAGTGTGACGTCCACTGTACCCAAGATCCCTCACGCGTCTAGGATCCTCAGATTGTATTTTTTCTGACATGAGGTAGCCTGAGGAGTAGCGTGAGTACAGATAATCCAAGCAGACAGACAGAAAGGTAAGACTACAAGCAATCATGCGCCTTCTCTCAGAGGAAGGGTGGGTCGCATGTGAATCTAAGCAGATACAAGCATCAGAAATACGATTACGGTGAGTAATGTATCCCTTCTGAGGCTTGTGGAAGCTGCTTAGATCACATGCTGTGCATAGATTAGCGAGCAGTACCTGAAGGAGGTGGGATGTGAGAAGGGTCATGAGCAAATAAGTGTCTTAGAACCGCTTGTCCCACTTGTGTATCTGCCTTGGAATGGGTGTCAATGCAGTAATGCTGAGTAAAAGTGTGAATAGAGCTCCAAGTAGCTGCTTTGCAAATGGTGTCAAGGGGTACATTTGCAATGAAAGCCAGAGTGGCCCCAATGCCTCTAGTAGAGTGGGCCCCTGGCGTGAAAGGCAGAGTTTTTTCAGAGAGTGAGTAACACAGCTGGATACAGTTAATAATCCACTTTGAGATGGCACCTTTAGAGACACGATCCCCCTCTCTGCCTGTAACTACGGAGACAAACAGTTGATCTGTTTTTCTTAGCGGTCTGGTTTTATTTACATAGTAGAGGACCGCCCTACACACATCTAGGGTGTGTAGTTTCACCTCAGCCGAGCTTTGCGGGTCCTGGAAGAAAGCCGGAAGCTCGATGGACTGGTTTACATGGAATTTTGATATAAATTTAGGTGAGAACCTAGGGTGTGTGCGTAAAACCAGTTTGTCTTTATGGACAGTAAAGAAGGGATCCTGCGCTAACAGAACCTGAATTTCACTGACCCTTCTTATAGAAGTATTAGCTACTAAGAAGGCCGTTTTATAAGTCAGGTGTTTGAGACTGCTTTTATGCATGGGTTCGAAAGGGGGGCCCATGAGCTTGGCTAGCACCACATTAAGGTCCCACCCTGGGGGTGGGTTTGAAATAGGAGGGTGAAGTCTCTTTACTCCTTCCATGAAGGCTTTAACTACTGGTACTTTCCACCACGAAACCTTGCTATGGGAAGTGGTGTATGCTGACAGGGCTGCCAGGTGTACTTTCAGTGAGTTAAAAACCAATCCTGCATCTAGCAGGTGGAGCATGTATGTAACAATGTAACGCTCACCTGATTCCCACGGAGGCGCGGGTCTTGGCAGGAAGCTGTCTGTGACTCGAAAAATGATGTGCCGGACTCGATTGGCTTCTGGGGTCGAACCTCTTCGCACTGTGTGTCGGACTCGAAGAGTGAGGTTTCTGCAGGTGAAAGAATATGGGGGTTAATGGTCTGGGTAGTTGAATGTCCCTCTCTCCCTCTCTCTTCCCAGCTTTTTCGTAGAGCCCCCAGGTCAACGTGCTCACCTTATATAGGTGAATGCTGGGCTCTCCATCTGCGTCTGGTGCAGGGTGCCGTTGCCAGTTCCTTCACTGGTGAAACATAGGCCTCTTGAATTCAGAGGATGGTTACCGTCGTTGTCTGCACGAGCGGTGAGTTTCTGGACACCTTTTGTCTGTATAGTCTTTAAATGCGTGGCTCGTTTATATGCAGACTCTATATAATGCTTTTCCCTTATGTATTGCAGGGCTCTTGAGATGGAAGATGAAGTAAAGCGCCTGGAAGTTTGTAAGTATGGCAAGCGCTCTAATTGTCTCTTTCCTTGCAGCTTAGTTCGTGTTAAAGAGACGCCGGAGTATTTGCAGGCGTTTTATTGCGACGAGCGGGATGGACGTAAGTAAATACCTGCTTAATGTCTTTTCTTTTGCCTTTCAGATGTTGGTTTGCAGCGCCGGAGTCCGCGGAATGCCAGTAAGTTGTTAACGATGCTCTGTCTTTACAGGCGGCGATGCAGAACGAAGAAATCCGGAATCCACAGCGTGCCGGTAAGTATGGCACTACTTTTGCCTTTGCAGGTGGAGATGCGGCGTGACGAAGCGGCCGCAGCCGATGGATCAGGTAAGTAAGTGCTGCGTGTAAAGTTCGCCTTGCTAACCTGTTTCTGTTCTTTGCAGGTGCTGATGATGTCTGGATACTGAAATGGTAAGTAGATTCTTGCAGGTCCAGGATCAGAAGAAGAAAAGCCAGAGCAGACTCGGTGAGCGTTCAGCGTTCTGCTGCAGATGCAGAATAACGCGAAGCACGCTTCATCCATCGGGTGTGGTTTAAATAGCCTTGGGGTGATGAGGCGTCTTCTTCCACGGCCCCGCCTAGGTAAGAAAAGAGTTCCAGTTTCCAGAAGAGTTCCAGTGCTGTATCCAGGGAGTGGAGCTGCCCCACCCAGGTAAGAAAGTAGTCCCTGTTCTTAGATAGCTTCTAAGTGACTGGTAAGTAAGCAGCATGGTCTGCTGCAGGTAAGTCCACCCAAGCATCCTTACACCAATTATGAGCCCGGCGCTTCCAGTGCCGGGACCAATGGTTTTGATGAGCCTGGTGCCACCAGACCAAAAGGTCCCAGTGGGGACCGGCTGGTGCCTAGGATTAGGGTTAGGGGCCTGCTTCCAAGGACGTTGGGCTGGTCCTGGCTCCTTGGAAGCAGTGATCATGACAGTACCCCCCCTCAAGGCCCCTCCTAAGCGTGTCTTCTCCGGGGGTTTCGGCTTGTCGGGGTGATTCAGATGGAATTTTTTGACCAGACGAGGTGCGTGGACGTATTCTGAAGGTTCCCAAGACCTTTCCTGGGGGCCGTAACCTTTCCAATCAACCAGATAATATTGGAGATTTTGGAGTCTAGGATGTTCTTTACTTCGAATTCAAGTTCTCCATCTACTAAAACTGGTTCTGGGAGTTTAGTCAATCGGGTTTCTGGTTGCACAGGTTTTAATAAGGAAACATGGAATACTGGGTGTATTTTCATATGCGTAGGTAACTCCAATTTGACAGCCACCGGATTAATTATGGCAGATATGAGATAGGGTCCAAGGTATCTCGGGATGAAGGTGCGGGGTCCCTTTAGAGGCAGGTGCTTAGTGGATAGCCAGACTTGATCTCCTACAGCGTAATGAGGAGCCTCTTTACTGTGTCGATCTGCTCCTCTTTTGAATTGAGCTTTAGCTCTTTGCAGATGGGCCGAGGCTTCCTTAAAAGCACGGGTGATCTCCGAATTCTTGGGGAGGATCCAGGTTAGAGGTTCTAGGATGGTGTCCGTATAGTAAGAAGAAGGGAGTTTTCCCTGTTCCAGAATGAATCGAATTATTGTAGGCGTATTCAGCGATCCAAAGGATATCCTTCCAGGGGTTTTCAGTTTGTTGGAGCATGCAACGTAGATATTGCTCTAGAGTTTGATTTGTCCTTTCGGTTTGTCCGTCAGTTTGGGGATGGTGACTAGTTGAAAGTCTTACATCAATTTGGGCTAGACGACAGCAACTGCGCCAGAAGTGAGAGATGAATTGACTTCCCCTATCGGAGACTAAAACCGAGGGAAAACCGTGTAGTCGAACGATGTTTTCTAAGAATTCTCGGGCCAATACTGAGGCTGATGGTAGACCCTTTAGGGGAATGAAGTGAGCCATCTTGGAGAATAGATCACGACTACTAAAATGGTAGTATACCCCGAACATGGAGGTAAGTCCGTAATGAAATCCATGGACAGGGTATGCCATGGACAGGGAGGGATGTCTAGTGGCTGTAGTAGGCCGGCTGGTTTTTCCTTCTGACTTTTATTCTGGGCACACACACCGCAAGTCTCTAATATCCTTTTTCCATGATGGCCACCAGAAATGTCTTTTAATCTTTTCCATGGTTTTGGTAATGCCAGGGTGACCCTCCATTAGAGAGTCGTGATAACAGGAGATTACTTGTTTTTGTATTTTCTCACAGGGTAAATGCAATCGTCCTCGGAAATATGGTAGGTCTTGATCCACTGAAAATTCTTTCCCCTTTAATTGTAAATCTTGTAAATCGCCCGGAGTTAGGAGTGATTTAACCATGGTCTTGATGTCTTCAAAAGATTGAGCGCTGACCAAACCCAAAATTCTTTGGTCTGGAATTATGGGTATTGGTTCTGGATTGGTCAAATGTTCATCTACCCCCATCCGAGAGAGGGCATCTGCTTTTCCGTTCTTACTGCCTGGTCAATAAGTAATTATAAAGTCAAATTCGGCTAGAAACAGAGCCCAGCGAAGCGTTCTGGAAGATTGAGCTTTGGCTGTCTTTAGATATTGTACATTGCGGTGGTCAGTCATTACGGTGACTGTGTGTCTGGCTCCTAGGAGATAATGCCGCCAGGCTTTAAAGGCCGATCTGATGGCCAAAAGTTCCTTGTCTGTAATTGAATAGTTGATCTCGGGAGGCGAAAACTTGCGGGACCAAAAGGCAACAGGATGTAGTTGGTGTGTGACCGGATCTCTTTGTGATAACACTGCCCCCATAGCAAGACTAGAAGCATCCGTTTCCACGATGTAAGGAAGTTCTGGGCGAGGATGTTTTAAAACAGGTGCAGAAATGAATTTAGCTTTTAAGTCTTGAAAAGCTTGTTCTGCTTCAGAAGACCACTCAAAACGTTTGTTCTTTTTCAACAGAGCGGTGATGGGCTGGACTATCCGAGAAAATTCAGGAATGAATCTGCGGTAAAAGTTAGCGAATCCTAACATGCTTTGAACTCCTTTTACAGAGGTTGGTGATGGCCACTTGATAATTGCATCAACTTTCTTTGAATCCATATGGACTCCGTTAGGCGACAATATGAATCCCAGGAACTCGACTTCCGTTATGTTGAAAACGCATTTCTCAAGCTTGGCAAAAAGATTATGTTGACGCAATCTCTCGAGAACCTTTTTAACGTGTCTTTGATGTTCCTCTTCAGATGATGAATAGACGAGGAAGTCTTCAATGTAGACAACAACACACACATCTATGAGTTCTCTAAGGACATCGTTCATAAAATATTGGAAAGCAGCAGGAGCATTACACAGTCCAAAGGGCATCACTTGATATTCGAATAGCCCGTACTTGGTGTGGAAGGCCGTTTTCCATTCATTGCCCTCTTTTATCCGTACCAAGTGGTAGGCTCCTCTGAGATCCAGCTTTGTGTATATACATGCATCTTTGACTTGGTCCAGGAGTTCAGGGATCAAAGGTAACGGGTATCTGTTTTTAACGGTGATCTGATTCAGGGCGCGGTAATCTATGCAAGTCCTAAGGTCTCCTTCCTTTTTCGGAACGAAGAACAAAGCCGATGAAGCTGGAGATTTTGAAGGACGGATAAACCCGTTAGCTAGGTATTGGTCCAGGTACTGTCTGAGGTGAAGGTTCTCTGGCTCGGTGAGGGCATAAATCCTGCTGCAAGGAGGAGTTGTTCCAGGTATCAGATCTATTTGACAGTCGTAAGACCTATGAGGAGGCAGGGTGTTAGCTTGATCCTTCCGGAAGACGTCTTGGAATTCCTGGTATTCGGGAGGTAATTTGGGAACCTCCTCAGAAGAGATTGCCGCCAGTGAAACATCAGACCGAGGATAACAAGTGGTAAAACACTCTGGAAACTGAACCGTCTTTGCTCGCCAATCGATCTGAGGATTGTGCTTCTCTAACCAAGGGATTCCCAGAATGATCTGGAACTGAGGGGCCTTGATTACATCGAACACGATTCTCTCCCGGTGTCCATCTTGACTCACTAGCGTCACTTCTTGGGTGGCATGCGTTACTGGTCCGGAGGCTATCTCCGTGCCATCCACAGTAGTGATGACGTCTTTTACTGCCTTAGGGACAAGGGGTACATTCATCCTTGATACCATTTCACGGTCCACATAGTTACCGATTGCTCCGCTGTCAATGTAAGCTTCAATTGCATGCAAACGATCCGGACGTTCAGGACTAATGAGGACCATGGGTATCACGAAATGCGAGGTCACGGGACAGATCTTAACGCTCAGCAAGAGGACCTCTACTCTTGTCGGGCGAGGTCGTTTCCCTGCTCTGACTTTGTGGTACAGGTATCCGCGGCTCCTACAGTCTTCTTAGCTGGTTTCACTGGACAGTCCCGAAGAAAGTGTCCTGAGTTTCCGCAATGGAGGCATAATTGCAGCTGCCTTCTTCTTTCCCGCTCTTTCTGGGTTAAAGGTCCTTTCATGCCCCCTATCTGCATGGGCTCCACAGTGTCAGCTCCCTTATTCGAGGTCTGTGGTTTAGAAAACACTCGGGTATCAAATCTGGAACGATCTGCCTTCCTGTTCTGTAGTCTATGGTCTAATTGGACAACTAAGTCAATATAATCAGAACATTCTTGTGGAGGATTCACAACTTGCGCTAACACATCCTTGAGCTCTCCACGCAGGCCTCTGTAGAAAAGCGTTATTCTCTTGTCCTCGGGCCATTGTGTTTCCACTATGAGTCTATTGAAGGAGGCTATATAAGTCAAGAGGTCTTGATTACCCTGTCGTAATGAGAGAAGTTCATTGTCCAAGGCCTGCCCTTGTGCATGTCTTGCGAACAGTTTCTCCATGCTGGACTGGAAGGCCTGAAAATCATATAAAACCGGATCATCCTGGGTGACTAACAGGATCGACCAATCTGCAGCGCTGCCACTGAGATAAGAAAGCACGAAAGCCACCTTGGTCTGGTCTGTTGGGAATGCAGCTGGTCGACATAAGAAGTGTAGGCGGCACAGGTTGATGAACACTGCGAATTTCTTTGGATCACCAGAAAAGCGTTCGGGCGGAGCCAAGGGCACATTACCGGGCAGATTGATTTGCACTGGATTTGAAGCTGATGCAGAAGGATAACTCCCTCCTGGAACGGGCAAAGGTGTCTGTCCTGCCTGCGTTTGTAACAACTGCCTAGCAAGGTCCTCTGTTCGCTCCTTGGAAATTATCAGTTCTCTTCTTAGAGAGTTCGTTTCCTGATGAGCTGCGTGTACTTCTGCTCTTAATTCCCCGAGCAACTGGGCTAGTCGATCAGTGTCTGAGGTTTCCATTGCGCCTGGGTAGGAGTTTTGTGGTGGGCTTCGCGTTCTGTAACGCTCACCTGATTCCCATAGAGGCGCGGGTCTTGGCAGGAAGCTGTCTGTGACTCGAAAAGTGATGTGCAGGACTCGATTGGCTTCTGGGGTCGAACCTCTTCGCACTGTGTGTCGGACTCGAAGAGTGAGGTTTCTGCAGGTGAAAGAATATGGGGGTTAATGGTATGGGAAGTTGAATGTCCCTCTCCTCCTCTCTCTTCCCTGCTTTTTCGTAGAGCCCCCAGGTCAACGTGCTCACCTTATATAGGTGAATGTTGGGCTCTCCATCTGCGTCTGGTGCAGGGTGCCGTTGCCAGTTCCTTCACGGATGAAACATAGGCCTCTTGAATTCAGAGGATGGTTACCGTCGTTGTCTGCACGAGCGGTGAGTTTCTGGACACCTTTTGTCTGTATAGTCTTTAAATGCGTGGCTCGTTTATATGCAGACTCTATATAATGCTTTTCCCTTATGTATTGCAGGGCTCTTGAGATGGAAGATGAAGTAAAGCGCCTGGAAGTTTGTAAGTATGGCAAGCGCTCTAATTGTCTCTTTCCTTGCAGCTTAGTTCGTGTTAAAGAGACGCCGGAGTATTTGCAGGCGTTTTATTGCGACGAGCGGGATGGACGTAAGTAAATACCTGCTTAATGTCTTTCCTTTTGCCTTTCAGATGTTGGTTTGCAGCGCCGGAGTCCGCGGAATGCCAGTAAGTTGTTAACGATGCTTTGTCTTTACAGGCGACGATGCAAAACGAAGAAATCCGGAATCCACAGCGTGCCGGTAAGTATGGCACTACTTTTGCCTTTGCAGATGGAGATGCGGCGTGACGAAGCGGCCGCAGCCGATGGATCAGGTAAGTAAGTGCTGCGTGTTGTTTCTGTTCTTTGCAGGTGCTGATGATGTCTGGATACTGAAATGGTAAGTAGATTCTTGCAGGTCCAGGATCAGAAGAAGAAAAGCCGGAGCAGACTCGGTGAGCGTTCTGCTGCAGATGCAGAATAACGCGAAGCACGCTTCATCCATCGGGTGTGGTTTAAATAGCCTTGGGGTGATGAGGCGTCTTCTTCCACGGCCCCGCCTAGGTAAGAAAAGAGTTCCAGTTTCCAGAAGAGTTCCAGTGCTGTATCCAGGGAGTGGAGCTGCCCCACCCAGGTAAGAAAGTAGTCCCTGTTCTTAGATAGCTTCTAAGTGACTGGTAAGTAAGCAGCATGGTCTGCTGCAGGTAAGTCCACCCAAGCATCCTTACACCAATTATGAGCCTGGCGCTTCCAGTGCCGAGACCAATGGTTTTGATGAGCCTGGTGCCACCGGCGCCAGGACAAGGTCCAAAAGGTCCCAGTGGGGACCGGCTGGTGCCTAGGATTAGGGTTAGGGGCCTGCTTCCAAGGACGTTGGGCTGGTCCTGGCTCCTTGGAAGCAGTGATCATGACAACAATAGTTGAAGGAGTGCAATCAACCAGGTTGATTTGTCTACTCTGGCACCAGATAACGAACCTCTTCCACTTGTCAAAGTAACAGTGCCTTGTGTTTGGTTTCCTAGATTCCTTTAGGATGTCCATACACCTCTGTGGCAAATTGAGATGTCCAAACTCTATGACCTCAGGAGCCATGCTGCCAGGTTCATCGAGTTGGGTTGCTGGTGCACTGTTTGACTTTGGTGCTGGGACAGTAGGTTGTACCAGGCTGGAAGTTTGATGGGCTCGCACACCGCCATCCTGCGTAGGTGTGGGAACCACGGTTGTCTTGCCCACATGGGAGCAACTAGGACGAGCATCATCGATTTCCTGTTCATCTTGTTCACCACTTTCCTGATGAGAGGAGTTGGTGGAAAAGCGTACGCAAACATCCCTGACCAGTTCATCCACAGGGCGTTCCCCTGGGAGTCTGGTTGGGGGAACCTGGATGCAAATCCTGGGCATTGTCTGTTTTCGCTTGTGGCGAATAAGTCTATAGTGGGGAAACCCCACTGAGAGACGATATCTTCTACGACCTCTCTGTGTAGAACCCATTCGTGTTCCTCTGGGAGGGAGTCTCTGCTCAGAGCATCCGCTAGGGAATTGAGCTCCCCTGGAACATGTTGAGACGACAGGAAGATGTTCCGTCTGAGTGCCCATATCCAGATTTTCTGGGCAAGCTTGGACAGATTTGGCGAGCGAGTCCCTCCTTCCTTGTTCAGGTAGAACATGGCTGTTGTGCTGTCCATCCGGATTTGCACTGACAGGTTTAGTAGGTGGGGCTCGAACGCCTGAAGCGCTCTGAATACTGCCAGAAGCTCTAGCAGGTTGATGTGGTTCTTGGCCACTGAGTGAGACCAGAGACCCTGAGCTGTGTGGTGGAGATGGTGAGCTCCCCACCCCGTCAGACATGCATCTGTAGTGACTACTGCCTGTACTTCGGGATCGTAAAAGGGTTTCCCCTGTGCGAGATTCTCTCTTGTCCACCAGTGAAGGCTTTGTACCAGTGTTGGCGAAACGACCACTAGATCGTCCCACTGACCACTTGCCTGAGACCACTGTTTCGCCAACCATTCCTGCATGGGACGCATGCGCAGGCGTGCGTGGGGGACCAGGTAAATACATGACGCCATCATGCCCAGTAAACGCATTGCTTTGCGTATCGTTATTTGTTGACCGGACTGATAATGCGGAATTTGCAATAGTATATTCCGAATTCTTTCTTCTGAAGGAAAGGTCAACCCCTCTTGGGTATCCAGGATTGCTCCTAGGAATTGTTTTGAGGTGCTTGGCACCAGGCTTGATTTCTTCTCGTTGATTGAGAAGCCTAACTCGTGGAGGAGGTCGATAGTCCTTTGAATGTTTGTCCTGCAAATTCCTGGGGTTTCCCCCGTTATGAGCCAGTCGTCCAGATAAGGGTACACCGGGATTGCCTCCCTGCGTAGGTGTGCAGCCGCCACCGCCAGTACCTTGGTGAATACCCTTGGTGCTGAGGCTATCCCGAAGGGCAGTACCTTGAATTGGTAGTGTCGACGGTCCACCTTGAAGCGCAAGTACTTTCTGTGAGCTGGGAACATGGAAATATGAAAATAAGCATCTTTCATATCCAAGGTTGCCATGTAATCCCCCTTTTTTAGGAGGGGGATTACCTCTTGTAGCGTGGTCATACGAAATTTTTGGGGCTTGACATACTTGTTGGCAGGCCGTAAATCCAATACTGGGCGCATTGTCAAGTCTTTCTTTGGCACAAGGAAGTAAGTTGAATAAATACCCTGGTTTACCTGGTGTCCCGGGACGAGTTCTATCGCGTCCTTTTGTAGAAGAATGGCGATCTCCTCGAGGAGAATCTTCTGATGTTCTAAGGAGTGCACTCTTTGTCGTGGAGGATGGTTCCGGGGACGCTGCAGTAGCTCTATACAATATCCTGTGGATACTGTTGACAGCACCCACCTGTCTGATGTGATCCCTTCCCAAGCCTGGGTGAAGTTTGAAATGCGTCCCCCTACTGGGGTTGCGTGAGAAGGGATCCTGAACTGAGCGTCACTGCTTTGGTGGAGGCGTGCCGCCTCCCTTGCTGGGGCTGCCTCTGCCTTTACCACGACCTCTCCTATTACCTCTGCCATAACCCTGGGTAGACTGTTGGTTGTTGTTCCACTGTGTACCCTGCCCCTGGGAATAGTTAGATCCTCTCTGGGAATTTTGGCCGCGTGGGCGACGAAAATTACTATTCCCTCTCTGGTTAGGGGGTTTATTGGTTAACTGGCCAAGGGACTTGAGTGTCTCGTATTCGTCCTTGGCATTTTTCAGTGCGTCTTCGACCGCCTTACCAAACAGATCGGTTTCCACCGGTTTGTCCAACAATGATGCCTGGGTTTCTGCTTTAAAACCAGACTGCCGTAACCACGCATGTCTTTTGATAACAGTGCCCTCCGCTATCAATCTGCCTGCATTGTCCGCGGCGTCGAAGGTTGCTTTCAAAATGCATCCAGACACGGCTCTACCCTCTGCGGAAATCCGAGCTAACTGGCCCTTTAAAGGTTCAGGAGCAGAGGCTATGAGTGCCGCGACTTCTTCCCACTGATGGCAGTTGTAGCTGGCCAACAGGGTGGTGGAGTTAGTAATCCTTGCTTGATAGGCGGACGTTGAGGCTACCTTCCTGCCGAAACCGTATAGTTTTTTGCTCTCCTTAGCGGGAGGAGCTTCTGACGATGACAAGGGTGTCCTAGCCCTCTTACGAGTGTTGGTGACAACTAGGGAGTCTGGCTTCAGATGTCCTCTTATATAGAGAGGGTCAGACTGGGCCGCCCTGAAAAGTTTTTCAACCCTGGGATTGACTGCTCTGGTGAGGTTCGGGTTCACCAGGGACGGATCTATTCTCCGCTGAATGGATTTAAGGATAGGGATGGTCTGGGCAACAGGCCTCCTTTCTCCCACTAACTCTTCTGCGAAGTCCCTTTCCTCCTGGACACCGTGGGTATCAATGTGGAAATGTTCTGCTGCGCGAGCAAGAACCTCATTTAGGAGGGGTTGGTTATCGACCGGGGAGTCGGTAACCGGGGCTTCGTTCTCTACCGGGGAATCTACTCTGTATGTTTCCGGGTCATCCTCTTCTTCTTCCTGGTCCTCATCATCCCCATAGTAGCCCGCACCGGTTTGCTCTTCTATCATACCAAATTCTTGGTCCTCACAAAAGGAAGCCTCTCCTTGATACCGTGAATATGGTCTTGCGTAAGGTTGTACCTCGAAGGGTTCTGACCTCATCTGAGTTTCAAACCGGGCCTTTTTACTCGGGGGGGATAGGATCAGTAGAGCTTGAGGGTGTGGCCCCTTGTGGATCATACGAGAGGAAATGTTCTGGATTTTTATCATAAAAATCAGCCAAAGAAGACATTCTTGACATGACCCTATCTATGTCTTCACTGGACCATTTTTTGGAACTGGGAATGACTCTCTCAGCAAGTCTATGGGATTTATCTTGAGTAGCTTTGCTGGTTGTAGACCTATCAGCAGACCTGGTTTTGTCTGTCTGTTTAGGGGGAGTGGAGTGTTTCACAGGTGTGGAAGAATGCACAGGTAGTTTAGTTTCTTCTGCTGTTTTCCCCCCTCCCTGTGCGTTGAAAAATGTTTTCCCTGTACCTTAGTGGCTCCGGAGTTTTTCGACGCCTGGCGTCGAGGATCGGGAGAGGTGTCCCTGTCCTTCGAGCGTGGGGCCTCGCTGGCTTTAACTGCGGGCTCTGACTCCTGGAGCACGGCCTTGGGGTGGAAGTCGTCTTCGTCTTCCGACGATCGAACTTCTGTTAGCCTAGGGAGCGAGGCACTCTTGGCAAGAGTGGATGATTGCCTGGAGTCATGCGGCGATCTTGATCGAGAGCGCCCAGAGGACACCGAATCGGACCGTTCTGTTTGTGCCTCTTTCCGAGAACTCGACGTCGTCGAGTCTCGGTTGGACTTAGTGTGTTTAGTGTGCGTAGTATGTGAAGCGCTTGTATCGCCGGGGGTCTTACCCATAGCCGCCCTGCCGGACGACCTTCCGAGGTCGGGGACCTGCGCTCGGCTGTCTTTCGACGCCGGAATGCCCTCGCCGTCCAAAAGTACGGCGTCGCTGCCATCGCTGAAGGCGCCCTCCGCAGCCATGGCCGCCTGCCTGGCGTGGTGGGCCCAACGCTTCGTCGAACGGTCCTTAAGTGTCTTAGGTTTAAACCTACTACACGCTCTGCAGTTCGCTTCGGGGTGGTCCCTCGGCAAGCAGAGATTGCACGTGGCGTGCCTGTCGATCCAAGGGTATTTTCGATTTCACTTGGGGCAGAATTGAAAAGGGGTACCCTCCATACGCACCTTGAGGCAGCAGGCAGTTAAGTGTAGGAAATGTATAAGGTGTACCTATATACCAAGAGTGTAGAGTATGTACCACCCCCCAATCTCCCTACTTGCAGGGCCGAGGCCAGAGGCCTTCCAAGGCCCGGGCCGAGGCCAGCGGCCTTGCGAGGCCCAGATCCGTCGTGCAGCAGGCGACGGTCGATTTCTTCTCCAGCCGGCGTCGAATGTCGAAGTTCGACTTTGGGGTGGGGAAGGATGTGAATAGATTAATCTTTTAAATTTTTAGCAAAAGTATGGCTAAGGCCAGGGGACTCCGCAAAATGCTTCCGACCAGTATGGCGGAAAAAATCAATCTGAGGATCCTAGACGCTTGAGGGATCTTGGGTACAGTGGACGTCACACTAGGGATAGTATTACTGACACGCCCTGTGTCGACGCCCATTTTCGAGTTTCAAAAAACAAACTAATACTCCGCAGCTTCCACTAGATGTCGGCCTATGCACAGCATGTGATCTAAGCAGATTCCACAAGCCTTAGAAATATATATATATATATATATGGTCAATTGTGTAAAAGGTCAATTGGGCCCTTTTAAAGTCGGGCAAACTGTCAATTCTCCTCGATCAATTCGGGTAATACCGGGGAGTCGGGGGAGAAAAGCATAGACAAATTTCCCTGACCATGTTATCCAGAGTCCGTTCCCCTTGGAGCGGTTCTGGGGGTACCTGGAGGCGTAGTCTTGGCATTGGGATTTCTCCTGAGTTGCAAACAGGTTGATCTCTGGGAAGCCCCATTCTGCGAAGACGTTGGAGACGATGTTTTCGTGCAGACGCCATTCGTATTCTACGGGCAGTGGGAAATCTCCGCTGAGCACGTCCGCTAGAAAATTGAGTTCTCCTGGAACATGTTGGGACAGTAGGAACATCTTGTGTTTGAGAGCCCACATCCAAATGTTCTGGGACAGCTTGGATAGCCCTGGAGAGTGTGTGCCCCCCTGTTTTTTTTTATTTTTTTATTTTTTTAGGTAATACATGGCTGTGGTCATCACATAGCGCATCCCCAGAACCAGAACCAGCACCCCAAGACGGCGTAACTACCACGACCGCTGCCGGCAGACCATGAACGAAATCAGACCCCGGCGGACCCAACAGCTGCAAGTTTGGGGAAAGTGGACTCGGGAGGGGTGGGGGGAGAGGGTGCAAACTGTGCAATGTTCGTTGTAAATTATATTATAATAAAACTAAAAATAAAATTAAAATAAAAATACATGGCTGTGGTGCGGTCTGTCAGGACCAGGACAGTCTTCCCTTGTAGCTGTAGCAAAGCAGAAAGGATATGTCCAGAGAATATACATTTAAAAAAATATATCAAAATATATTTAAAGTGATACCAACAATTTGGGCAGTGGTGAATCAATCACAAATAATTAAACACTAAACATTTTAATACAACAAAAGAGCAGCAACCATATGCCTAAAATTGGCTAAAACAACGTCACACATACTTGCCATTCATGGTGCACTCATCAAACACAAATCATACTGTGACATGCATCCAAAAAGCTAAAAAAAGAAGGAATCATGCTAAAAACCTATGAGGACAAGGAATTCATGACTAGTCCCCATAATAACAGACATTGTTATGTTCGCAATCAATAGAAACAATTTCACAAATAATCTATTGTCAGGGAGGATCGGAAGAACAAGTGCAAAGGATCGCATCCCTGTAGGGTTTAACTCTCGACCGGTTTCGACGTGTAGTGGTAGTGAACACAACATCTTCCTCAGGAGGTAGATGTTACCATTCTGTAAAAGAACACAAAAATACATGGCTATAAACTACTACATAGAAAATCCAAGTCTATGCTGACTGCCTGCATGATACAATTTAAAAGAAAACGGCTGCTGAAGGCAGCCCTAACATTTTTTGAGAAAAAACTCTTAGGAATCACATATACCAAGTAAGCATATAGGAATTCCACTCTAACAGCTATATATACCAGAGCGAAAGGATTAGTGACTCCCAAAAGAAGACCGTGCAAAGTGGTAGAGAACCTTCAGGACCATAGTTAATCGGCAACAAGTGTGTAAACATTTACAGGAGATATATGTACATGTGAATATAAGGCATGCCGAACGGTAGAGCGGTGCCTCATAAGGACTAGTACTAGACTGACCGGGTGACTGCCAAATTGCTGTAGCGGCCATAGCGATGTAGTACGTCCAAAAGCACTGGAAAAATCAAGATGAAATCCTGACCTGAAACAGACCTGGCATGCACTAAATGAGATGGAACAAGGTGAGGGCTCTAACTGAAGTGCCTGTGACTGAAAAGCAGGTGGTGGCTCATCTGGAGGGCACCCTATGAACTATAGGGAAGGCCAAGGCTGCATATGTTGAAAAATGAGGAAGTAGCACGGCTTAGCCCGGCAATTTGATGTCGTCTGTAGGTCACTGCAACAGATGGCAAAGAAACCTATTAGAATGCTTAGTGGCTGGGATTGACCCGAAAATACCTAGTAAGGAACAAGTTACTTACCTGTAACTGTTGTTCTCCAGTATGGGTCTGGCATGGATTCACATGCTCATGAATATTCCCCGTCGTCAGGCTGGGAATCCTCGGTAAAGAAAAAATCAGTATCAGTTTCGTTTCTGATCTGTCTTTCGTAGTAGTAACCAATCACTGATCTCTGCGTCATACTGACCATTGCCAATGACTGCCCTCTACCTAAGCCCCGCCTCTGGCAGCCATCTTCAGATTTGGTAGCACGTGAAGTGGCAGTATGACCAAGTGAAGAGCCGCAGAGGGGTAGGCGGGAGGGTTCGCATGTGAATCCATGCCAGACCCATACTGGAGAACAACAGTTACAGGTAAGTAACTTGTTCCTTCTCCAGCATGGGGTCTGGCATGGATTCACATGCTCATGAATAAAGAATATATAGCAGTACACACATGCACAACCACGGGAGGTGGCAAAGGCTCAACATTAAGCATTACATCAAACTCAACATTAAGCAATTCTTACCTCCTCACCAGGCTCACCTTAGGCGAACAGATTGCGCAGCACTGCTTGGCCGACCCTGGACTCCTCCCTGGAATCCCGATCGACGCAGTAGAATTTCGTGAACGTGTGCGTCGACCTCCACGTAGCAGCCCTGCAGATGCCCAGCAAGGGCACACCAGATAGGAACGCCGTGTTAGCTGCGATCGCTCTGGTGGAATGGGCTCTTGGACGGCAGGTTTGCCAACCGATGACAGCACATGATACAGCCGGAGAGCCATCTGGAAATGGAGGCCTTTGAGAGAGCCTTCCCCTGATTGACAGGTCCAAAGTTCACAAAAAGTTGTGACGTCTTCCGAAAACACTTCGTGCGGTCCACGTAAAACTTCAGCGCTCTAGCCACATCCAGCGAGTGCAAAGTCCTTTCGGCCGGCGACGAAGGCGACAGGAAGAAAACAGGCAACACCAAGGGTTCGTTGAGGTGGAAGTCCGACGGCACCTTGGGCATGAAGGAGGGGTGCGTCCTGAGCACTACCCTCGTGTCGTGAAAAGTCAAGTACGGAGGCTTGCAGGAAAGGGCCTGGATCTCTCCCACTCTTCGTGCGGAGGTGATGGCCACAGGAAACGCTGTTTTCCCCGACAAGAACTTCAACGGAGCCGAGTGCAGAGGGTCGAACGGAGGTCCCATGAGCTTGGTCAGCACCACGTTGAGCTCCCACGCCGGGGCCGGAGCCTTCACCGGCGGGAACGATCTGAACAGTCCATTCATGAATTCTTTCACCAGACGATGAGACCACAAAGACGTCCGCCCCGTGGTTCTGGTGTATCGGGAGATCGCAGCAAGATGAATCTTGATGGACGCGTGCGCAAGTCCAGCCTTGGCCAGCGTCAGAAGGTACGGCAGTACCTGGGGAGCCGTAATCCGTAGAGGGTTAATCTTCTGTGCGTGGCACCAGACAGAGAACCTCTTCCATTTGTGTCCATAGCATTTAAGAGTTGAGGACGCCCTGGCCTTTGCAAGAACCTCTCTGCAGTCGGCCGGTATGTCGTATCCTCCAAACTCCAACGCTGCAGGAGCCAGGCCTGCAAGTTCAGCGACTTCGGGTCGTGATGGAGGATGGCGCCTCCTTCCCTGGAGAGAAGATCCGCGTCCACTGGCAGCTTGATTGACGGGGACGCTGACAAGTCCAGAAGGTCCGGGAACCATATCTGCCTCGGCCACGCAGGTGCGACGAGGATCATCCTGCACCGTGACCTCTTGAGCTGGTTGATGAGCCGGATCAGCAATGGCAATGGAGGGAACGCGTATAGAAACAGGCCCTCCCAGGGGAACGAGAAAGCATCGCCCATGCTCCTCGGCTGGGGAAACCTGCTGGCGAACCTCCGGCACTTGGAGTTTGTCGCCGTCGTGAACAGATCGATCTGGAGTGTGCCCCACCGTCGGAAGAGGCGGTCCACTAGATCCTGTCGTAGTTCCCACTCGTGGCACGAGCGCAGCTCTCTGCTGAGCGAGTCGGCGATGGTGTTTTTTATCCCTGCCAGATGAAACGGCACCAGAAACATCCCTTGGGCGACGGCCCAATGCCACAGATCCTGCGCCTCCTTGGACAGGGCTGAGGACCTGGTTCCGTCCTGCTTCCCGATGTAGAACATGGTGGTGGTGTTGTCGGTGAAGATCCTCACCACCTTGCCCTTGAGGGACGGAAGAAAGGACCTGAGGGCCCAAAACACTGCACGGAGCTCCAGGACGTTGATATGGAGGGACTTCTCCGTCGGAAGCCAAAGGCCTCTCGCGTGCAGATTTTCGGTGTGCGCTCCCCACCCTTCCAGGGAGGCATCCGTGGTCACTGTCTCCTGGTGGCCGGGGGTCTGGAAGTCCATGCCCGCCGTCAGATGCGCGCGGGTGCCCCACCACCGGATCGCTCGTCGGAAACTCTCGTTGAGTGTGATCCTCTCCTCGAAGCTGCCCGTCGTCTGATCCAGCGCGCGTCCAGGAACTCCTGCAACGGGCGCATCCCGAGCCTGCACAGGCGGATGAAATAAATGCAAGAAGACATCATTCCAAGGAGGGACTTGATGGACCTCACCCTGGCCGCGTCCGCAGCCAGCATCCGCTGCACCTTGCCCAAGATGGCCCTCGTCCTTTCCTCCGACGGAGAAGCCAGAAGCGACACTGTGTCGAGCTTCGCTCCCAGAAACAGTGCGTCTTGCGCGGGCACCAGGTGGGACTTGGCGTAGTTTAAGGAGAATCCCAGGTCCGTGAGTAGTTGGACGGTCCTTGCCGTGTGCTCCAGGGCGAGCTCCTTCGTCTTTGCTCGGATGAGCCAGTCGTCCAGGTAGGGGTAGACGTGGATCCCCTCTCGGCGCAGCTGCGCCGCCACCGGTGCGAGGCACTTGGTGAACACCCTGGGTGCCGACCTCAATCCGAAGGGAAGGGCTCTGAACTGGTAGTGACGCCCCTGGACCACGAACCTGAGAAACTTTCGGTGTCCCTTTAGGATGGGAATATGGAAGTAGGCATCCTCCAAATCCAACGACGGCAGGAAATCGCCCTCCTCCAGTTGACCCAGGACGTGTTGGAGGGTGACCATCCGGAACTTCTGTGACTTGATGAATTTGTTCAGTCGTTGTAGGTCTAGGATGGGACGCCATCCTCCCGTCTTGTTCACGAGGAAGTATCTTGAGTAAACTCCGGAGCCCCGAAGCCTCTTTGGGACGAGCTCGATGGCGCCCTTCTTGAGCATCACCTTTACCTCCAAGAGAAGTTGAGGGTCGTGATGTTCTTTCCTGGCCACAGGGGGGACGCGCGGGCACCTCTTTAGAAACTCGAGCGCGTGACCCTGAGCTAGGGCGTCCAGCACCCAACGGTCGATGGAGATGGACTCCCACACGCTGACGAAGCTCGCCAGCTGGCCTCCCACCGGGGTGTTTCGGTGGGGGCCCGACCCCACGGCCGGTTCAGTCCTGCTTCGACGAGGCTTTGCCGCCTTGTCCTCCTTGGCGACGACGGCGGGGTCCGCCTGACTTGCCTCGTCCCCTGTAAGCTTCCTGTGACGACGAACGGGCCGCTTGACGGTAGGTGGAAAATCCGCCGCTGGAACCTTTGGAGGCACCCTGTTTGCCTCCGCCGCTCAGAAAGGGCGGCCGCCGTGCTGGAGAACCCCAAGAGCCCGGGCCGTCTCCGTGTCCGCCTTGATGGCTTGAAGGGAATCGTCCACTGTTTTCCCAAACAGGTTGTTTCCGTCGAACGGCATGTCCAAGACTCTGGTCTGCACGTCCTGACGGAAGTCGGTAGCCTTTAGCCATCCACTCCGCCTAAGGCACACGCCGTTGCCCAACTGGCGAAATCCAGTGTCAGCGATGTCCGTCGCAATCGTAATGGCGTGGTCCGACGCCACCTCTCCTTCCTGCAAGATCTCTAGGGCTTCCGCCCTCTTGTCTGGTAGGAAGTCCAGCAGGGGGGCCAGTTTGTACCACAACTCCCTGTCGTAGCGGGCTACGATAGCCAAGGCGTTGGCCGCCTTAATCGTCGTCGCTGCCGACGAGATGACCCTGCGTCCCATCGTGTCCAATTTCTTTCCCTCGCCGTCCGGTGGGGAGGTCGACGTAGAGGCCGCGCCCCCCCCGCTTTCTTCCTGGCCGCCGCGGAGACGACCGAGTCCGGGGTCAGCTGTGCCCGAAGGCACAAGGGGGCCGCGTCCGGGACCCGGTACTTCTTCTCATACCGATCCCTTCTAGCCGGCGTCGTGGATGGGTTCTTGAGGAGGGCGAGGCCCTCATCCCAAATATCGTCCAGTAGAGGTACGAGGTACAGTGAAGACCGTCTTCCTCTTGGCCTTGCGCCGTTGATAAAGGAAACCTTCCTTCTTCTCTTCCGGGCAGAGCTGGAAAAGCTTGGATGCCCTGGCGATCATGGAGTGAAACGATCCAATCTCGTCGGGCGGGGAAGCCCGGGTGGGAGGTGACGACGGGAGATCCTCGTCGTAAACCTCGTCGTCTGTACCCGTCGCGGCCGTGTCAGTCCCCGTATCATCCCCACGTGTCGTGGACGGGGAGGAGGGCTGAACAGGGCGCGATGGCTGAAAAGGAGGTGGAGGATGAATCCTTCTTCTCTAAGGGGGAAGGCACCCAGAAGGGCCTGGCTCCGGGTCCCCCGTCGGGAGCGGTTCCTCCGTTGGTGGTAACGGCAGTCTCGTCCTTATCTCTGAGCTTAAGGACTGTACAGCCAACAAAATGGCCGCCGAGTTGTCTTGCGGCACTGGTTGAGGGGAGTCCGACGGGCGGTCAGGAGCCTATTGAGGGATCTGAGAAAGCATGTTCTGAACCCTCTTGTTGGAGGGGAAGCTGAGGCCGTCCTCCGTATGAATCAGAGCCCCTAGGAATTGTTTGACTTGGCTGGGGTCTAAGCTGGATTTCTTCTCGTTGATGGAGAATCCCAGACTGAACAGGAGGTCTATTGTCTTCTGAGTGTTCAATAGGCACATCTTGTAAGAGCCCCCCGTTACAAGCCAGTCGTCGAGGTAAGGGTAAACAGGGATGGATAGTCTGCGCAGGTGTGCTGCCGCTACTGCCAGGACCTTCGTAAACAACCTTGGTGCCAAGGCAATGCCGAAGGGGAATACTTTGAATTGATAGGGCCTGTCCTCTATCATGAACCTTAGATATTTTCTGTGCGCTGGCAACATTGAAATATGAAAGTATGCATCTTTTATGTTCAATGTTGCCATGTAATCCCCCTGTTTCAACAGTGGGATTACTTCCTGCAGGGTTACCATACGAAACTTTTGAGGTTTGACAAATTTGTTCGCTGGGCGCAAGTCTAACACAGGGCGCATGTTGATGTCTTTTTTGGGTACAAGGAAGTAAACTGAATTAATACCCTTGTTTACCTGAAGAATAGGGATGGATTCTATGGCGTCCTTTCCCAGAAGTGCCTCTACTTCTTGTATTAGGATTCGCAGATAGTCAGGCGTCGTGCTCTGGGCGGTCTGAATTGTGGGGGTTGAATTCCACACAGTACCATTGGGCAACCGTTTTTAAAACCCACTGGTCTGATGCAATCCCCTCCCATGCCGAAAGGAAAGATGTTAAACGCCCCCTGACTTGGGTGACATGGGAGGAGACCTGGATCCGTAGGTCATTTCTGACCAGAGGCTGTGGCACCCCTGGAGTTGTGGCCTCTGCCTTTCTCGCGCTGCCGACTCCTAGGTGGATAGTTGGCAGGGGGGCTGGATTCTTGTCCCTTTGGGGCGTGGGGGGGGGGGGTTTGTGTGATTTGTTGCAGGGACTTAAAAGTCTCGTGCTCTTTTTTGGCAGTCTCTAGAGCATCGCCGACTGCTTTACCAAAGAGATTCGACTCCTCGATAGGTTTATTAATAAGGGCTGCTTGGGTTTCCGGCTTGAAGCCAGAGTTCCAGAGCCAAGCGTGCCGTTTGAGCAGGGTGCCCTGAGCTAGGGATCTTCCTGCTGTCTCTGTGGTATCCAGAATGTTTTTTAGTACATTTTGGTTGACCTGCCTGCCCTCTGCCACGATGGCGAGTAATTTGGTTCTTCCGGGTTCAGGCACCTCCTGGAGACCTTCTTGCATAAGGTTCCACTGTGGATCTGCTTAACTGGCAAGCAAAGTAGTGTTTGATATGCTCGTGGTAAAAGCAGCTGCCGAGGTAATTCGCTTACCCAAGGCACACAACCTTTTTGACTCCTTATCGGGCGGTGCCTCTCCCGTAGCAAGGGGTACTCACGCCTGTTTGCGGGTGGTTGTAACCACTAGGGAGTCGGGGGTGGCGTGGCCTTTAATATAAGTAGGGTCAGTGGGCGATGGCCGAAATAATTTCCCCACCCTTGGATTTACAACCCTAGTCTGGGCTGGTGTGACCAGGGAAGGAGCCAATCTCCTTTAAATGGGATTCAGGAGAGGTATGGCTTGGCTAGCAGAGTTTTTTTCTTCAGGTAAGGCCTCCTGGGTGGCGATTTTAAAATAATCTGCCGCCTTTCTTAAGATGGCATTAAATGCCATCTGATCGTCCACTGGGGAAGCCTGGCGGGCCGGAGAGAGGGGAATCCATACATAGGACATCTGTGTTCTGGTCGTGAGTAGGAAGTGCCCATGGTTGCGTTTCAACCTGGTGAGTCTTCCCAGCCTTCCATGGGAAGGTAGTATCCTCTTCCTCATCATAGATGCCTTGATAATTATCCATCAGGATCTCATCTTCGGGGTGGATAGAAGTGCAATGTTCTTGAGAAGGCCCAAGATTTTTATGAAAGTTAGAAAAAGGCACAAATGGAGGGTCCTCCAGTGGTCTCTTTGTGGGGTGGTGGGGGGCACCGGGGGGCGTGGGATGGTTGCTCTGAAAGTGAAAAACGTTTTCCATGCACCCTTAACATTTTTCTTTGGTCCATTTAGATGGACCAGAAGGGTCCAAGCGTGGAAAATGTTCATTTTCCCCTCTATGGCATCGAAATGTGTTACCCATAGAGCTAGCCAAAGGTTCCTAGCTTTCCTCGTAATCCCCTTGAGCATCGAGGTGCTGCAGCACGTCTTTCGACGTGTCCGCAGCCCACCCTTTGTGCTTCATTGTGTCCTTAGCCTTCAGCCCCACTGCCGAAACAATTCTAGCGATGCTTTCGGTGATGTCGGGTGAATCGGGGCATGCCGTATGACTAGGAGGTCTAACGGTAGATTTTTCTACTACCGGGCGACTAGGAGGCCTAACGGTAGATTTTTCTCCTACTGAGGCCTTAGAGTGCGTCGGAGCGTCAGCCGAACGCGCTTCGACGGCCGAATGTGGTTTGGGAGTAGCGCCCTTATCGCAAGACGCTGCTGCGGATGCGGGGAAGGCTGTTGATCTTGAAGATCAGAGGATTCTGTCAAAATTTTCGACGGTCCTGTTAGCGTTTTTGCCCATTTCAACGGTACCGTTGAAACCGGGGGAGGGGTTGTGTGTTTAGTGTGGCGACTTTGTACACCCTTGACGCCGGGTGTATTCCCCATAGCGTCACTCGTGTCAGGCCTACTGGGATCGGGGACGGGCATGGCGGACCTAGAGGTGTACGTCATGAGGTCGATGGCATCCGACACGGATGCCTGGTCATCACTCATACCCCAGTAGTCACTTACGGCGGGTACGGCAAGAAGATCCAGCCCTCGACATGCCGTAGGCGGCCCACCGCTTAACGCGGCGCTCCTTAAACCTTTTAGGTCGAAGGAGTCTACAAGCAACGCACCGCATTTCGTCGTGGTCAAGGGGTAGACAATTATTGCACTTCACGTGCTCGTCCCTCCAAGGGTATCTAGCCCTGCAAGAGGGGCAAAACCTAAATGGAGTCCTTTTTCCATAGCGAAAGGTAATAAATGAGATGACCAGACCTAGAGGGCGAAGAGGGGGAAAGAGGAGTGACATAGCTGAAAGGATAGGACCACCCCGACTCCACTCTCCCTACTGTGTAGGCCGGCCAGAGGGCCCTGCCGCAGGAGGTTTAGGCATCGAAGTCCACCACAGTCTTCGTCTTAGCACAGGAAGCACTGTCGAAGTTACTATCAGGGGATAATCGACAAAGTCGATAGACAAGTATATAACAATGTTTCTTAGTAAAGAGCTCTGCAATGGGGCGACCAGTTATCTGGGCAGACAAAAACAATCTGAGGGACCTCGACGCGTGAGTGATTTTGGGTACACTACAGGTCACGATAGGGATAGTGTTACAGACACGCTTATGCTGGCGTCTCCTTTCGGTGCCCGAAAGACAAGATGCAATACTCCGCGGTTACCACTGGATGTCGGACCATATGCACAGCATGTGATTCTAAGCAGATTAACAAGCATCAGAAGTCTTAATACAAACCTTGTTCACTATGGAGGTTGCGACCAAGGCAGAGGCAAATGAGTTCCACTGATGAGAAGGCATGTTCCAATCATGTAGGGGATATTGCAGAGAGAACACAAAGGTCCTTAGGGCAAGGAGGGAGGGAGTTTGGGGTGTGGGGGTTTGTATGGGGAGTTGACACATTATGATGACTATTGTAAACACTGTGTGTGGCAGTGCTAAAGATTGCTTCATTTCATGTTTTGGTAAAACTAATAAAATACATTTAAATTTTAAAAAGTAGACTGAACAGGAGAGAACAACTTCAACATGTAAGAACTTTTCACTAGCGACTTGCTAAAATAAGAATCCACTTCAAAGCCCTCCGCATTGTACAGAGCTCTACAGGGCTACTGTCATGATCTCTGCTTCCAAAAGGTCAGGGTTTTCCCAACTCCCTTGGAAGCAGATCCATAACCCAGGTTCCGGGTGCCAACCAGTCCCAATTGGGACCTTTTGGACCCAGTCCTGGCGCCAGTGGCACCAGGCTCATAAATATGCCCAGTCCCAGCGCTGGAAGCGCCAGGCTCATAATGCTTGGGTGGACTTACCTGCAGCAGACCATGCTGCTTACTTGCCTGCCAGTTGAGCCTCTGATCCTCTTCTGTTTGGAACTACTTTTCCTGTTGGGTGGGGCAGGAGCCACTCCCTAGATTCAGAACACTGGAACTCTTCTGGAAAGCAGGAACTCTTTTCTTACCTAGGCGTGGCTGTGGAAGGAGACATCTAAGCACTACAGGAGGCTATTTAAACCACACCCGATGGATGAATCTTGCTTTGCGTTATTCTGCATCCTCTGCAGCAGAACGCTCATCGTGTCTTCTGCATCTGATCCTGGGCCTAAGGAAAAAGGCTTACCATCCTGAATCCAGTCTTCAGCAACACCTATAAAGACAAGAAAGAACAGGTTAGCATTACGGTCTTCAGTGACAGCTCTTCACTTACCTGGTCCATCGGCTGTCACCAACGCCTCGCGCTGCATTCCGGCATCTGAAAGACAAAGGCTTACCTACTCTTCGTGCGCTCCGGAGGTCTTCACACTGCATTCCGGCATCTGAAAGACAAAAGCTTACCAACTCTTCGCACGCTCCGGAGGCCTTCGGCGCTGCATCCCGCATCTGAAAGACAAAACAAGGTGCGTTTAAAGACATTGGGGAACTTTAATACTCACGTGCCATTACTCCTTTCCACATCTAACACAGTGGGTATTCCGGCACCCTGCAGCCGCTCCAAACTTGTACCTGCAAAATAAAAAGACAGTTAGAGCGCATCGTGAAGCAGGCAACAAGCGCTTACTTACGTGCTTCCAGGCGCTTCTATTCATCACACGGGCTCCATCTTCAACTCACTTCAGCCCGTCATCCGCCATCGCCGGAACCCTGCAAAACAAGAAACATCATTACTAAAGACTTTAAAGACATTAGAATTACTCGAAACTTACCGTTCGTGCAGTAAACGACGGACAGCAGTCCTCTGAAGTCAAGAGGCCTGCTCCCCTTATCCAGTGAAGAAACTGGTTACAGCACCCTGCCCCGAGGCAGATGGAGAGCATGGCGTTCACTTACCTAAGGTGAGAGCGTTAACCTTTGGGGTTCTACAGGAGAAGAGAAAGGGAAGAAGAGAGAGACATTCAATAACCCAGTTCCTTAATCCCATATTTTCTATCTGCAGACATCTTACCCTTCGAGTCAGACATACAGTGCACAGAGGTCCAGCCCAAAGAGCCAGCCGTGTGTTACACATCACCTTTGAAGATACGGTATACGCCCAGTCAAGACCGGCGCCTCTACGGGAATCAGGTGAGCGTTACAGCTTTGGAGCCAAATTCATCAAAACAATTATCATTTAATACCAACCAAGAAGGACGCTAAGATCCAGTGACAATGTACTACTCAAGACAGCACTCTACACCAGAGAGGAAAACAAAGGAACGGCTTTCTCCAACATGGTGGCCAAACTATGAAATGCAATACCAAACGAAGTTCGCACAATCCAGGCCCACAATTGATTCAGGAAAATGTGGAAGACCTGGATTTCAAAACCCTTATCAACTAAGAAATAGCCAAGTAATCGAAAGCCCACTGGCATTTTATGCCAAAAATCCCTCTGGATCAGAAAGCAGGACAGCTTCCCTCTGTTTGAGCCTCAACCAATCTTCAAGGAAACTTTCCTCCCACCACAAATATGCAACTCACCTGACAAACTTGGCTCCTACCACTACTGGATCCCAGATTTCTGTCACCAAGACAGGTGCCAACCTATCTCTGCCCCAATTTAAATGCGAGACTCGCCAAAGTGCCACATTGCATACCTTACCAAAGCCCCAGGTGGTGCCTGGAGACCTACAAAATACTGGCAAAGAAGCTACATGCACTCTGGTATGTTTCAATTGAGTGTTCGCGAATGTTACCCGCTAACTATTCCAATCCTGCGCTCATACTCGACACAACAAACTAAGCTGCTTTGACATGCCTTCTTAATACCCCTCTCACCAGACAGAAAATTAAAGAACACTAAACCTCTACAACCAATTTACATGCCACTGCCCTCTGGTTAATGCCTCTTAACACTATAGGCACACAAGGCCTCTTTTCTGGACACAAACGCATCAAAGCTCTCAACAGCTAGAAACTTGAACGTACACAGAGCCAGCCCATAGTACTTACAGCCTGCACGCATTAATGCAAGAGCATAGCTATTTCATCCAAACTAACCTAACCTAACCAGCCGCCAGAGCACCTGGAAAACATACAAATGGCATTGGTGTGCGGTACAACTCCTAATAAAGTAACACTTTATGAGCAGAAAGTCTGCAGTGCATGAAAACACACTCAGGAATCAATGTATGCCTTTGCCTTTCTCCAACTTTAACTTATGACTATATTCATAGAACAGGCTTTGTACTAAAATGTGTTTTCCTCCCTGTAAGGAAGGCAAGGTATCAAGTAGTAGACACAATAGATACAAGTTTCGAAAACCTTTATTTGGTATTTTAGTTGGGTTGGTAGAATTTCTAACTGGTCATAGCTCTAAAATCTGAGTAGACTTGACCATTAAACAAATAATCAAGTACATGTCAGTCTTAGTCAAAATAAAAGGCCTATAACTTAAAAAATCTAACCTTGCCCTCCTTCTCAAAATGACAAATGTGTTAAGGGAATACAAAAGGAAAATAGTGTCTAAAAAAAGAAATGTTAGACTGGCTTAAGTAACAACTCCCTTCCCAACGTTCTGAACCATGGGGTCTTGAGAATGTCTTAAAAAGGATCAGTGGGAGGCGTGGCCAGGAGCGCCAACGATGTGGCTGCTCCTTTGATGGCCTCAGTTCGGGACCCGCGGCATCCAGCAAAAAGCTAATCTTCCCGCGGTCACCCAGGGATGATACCCCCACCAAAAGCTACCTCAACGGCAGTGGCACTGCCAACAAGCTGGAGGGGCTCCTGGACCCCCGGGAGCTCCTGAAATAGATAGGTTTCGTGCGCGCCCCCAGGCCCAGAGGGCCGCCTCCAAGATGGCGGGCGGGAGAAGCTGACTCCGTATGACGACCGGAGAGATGGTGGGGAAGCCCTCCTGAGAGTTGCGGCAGTTGAACTGCTCGTAGGAGACCCCGAGTGGAGGAGAGCCGAGCGAAGGGCCCTGTGGATAAGTACGAGGGCCGGCGGCCAAGCGTGGTGATTGGCTGCCCCCTCCCCCTCTTTCAACATGGATGAATGGCGTGGCGAGTCCCCATGAGCCTGCAGTCTCTCTGCTACGCAACGCCAGGAGAGAGGGAGAATTACCGTTTCCTGGTGAAAACAGCACCTACACTGCTCCCCAACAGGAGATTGACGGACGCAGCTCCTGGGACCCAGCGGACACCCTCAGATCACAGTCTCCAGCCTGCGCCTGAAGCTGGGCTGGCGTAGGCCCCCCCCCCCCACCCGCCAGCGGCGGTCCTGAAGCTACGAAAACAGCGAGAGGTGAGAGCCCAGTAGCGGCGAGTTCTACGCAGACCAGGGGTCCCTCCACCCCCCCAACTATATCTGGCTCCCTGCGCCTTCAGAGACACCCCCAACAGGCAGTGGAGGCAGGGGGGGCAGACACTACGGCTGAACAACAGTAACAATAAACCTCACTCACAGCCTGCCGCCGAGTACAGCCCCTGACCAGGCGACCCTGTGTGCTGCAGGTGCTGCCCGGGTTGTGAGCAGCGCCGCCATTGACCATTTCCACTATCGCTGTGCGCCTCCACCGATCTGCCAGCTTCCAGGGGCGCCCGGCCCATATCCCTCACACCAGTGACGCCCCACCACCAGCAACAGCGGCCTAGGGCCTTCCCCCCCCACCCCCCCGGCCCTTTCAGACGCTCTTGGCTGAGCTGTAGGACCTAAGCAGAGCTCCACCTCAAAGCTTACCGTGTCTACCCTATAGCTCCTTCTTCGCTCCAGCCACGCTGACTCCTTGGTGGCGTGTTCGCTCCAAGCCCTCCGACCTGGCAGCTCCTGGGGCACCCCGGCCCACTCTCCTCCCCCCTCAGGTCTGAAGATGGAGCATCCCACCCCCACGTGAGCCCAACTTGCGGCAGTGGGGTCCTGGCCCCGAGAATTGCTTGACGGTCTACTCCAGGCTTCTTCCTACCACTAGCCACCAGACCCCTTAGCAGGCCTCTAGCCTGGAGAGCCGCTTACTGGAACCCCCCTAGTTGAACTCTTAACTCTCAGAAATCCACAGCTAAGGCTCCTCTTCTAACATCAGCTGCCAACGCGAGGGCCCTGGGGACAAGCTCTCCCGATAACAGACACCCCCGCCCCACACAAGAGTCATCACCCACTGGGGCTAACGGCCGCATATCTTCATCCAAGGAAAACTGACATCTTCAGCTTGGGAACACAGGATTGAGGTAGGCTGCCCTCTTGAACCAGTCAGCTCCTCCAGCGGAACCAATGCGGATGCAAAGTCCCCCGAAGCGGACGTCAAGAACGATGACACTCATCAAAACAACCAAAAGCTCCGACATCTCCACCATGTTGTTGGCAGCGAACAAGACTAAGACCGCACCCCCCCCCCCCCCAACTCACCCCACAGAAATCCTCCGAAGAGCAGGGAAAGCTGGCAACTAAGGAAGACATCCAGAGCTTCATGCAAGACATTAAGGCAGAGTTCACATTCTGCATGACCGAGCTCTTCACGAAGCTGGAACAAACAGACCAGAGGGTCATAGAGGCCGAGCAGAGACTAGGCGAGGTCGAGGACCTGACCCAGAACCACGATGCTACCCTGGGGGAGATGCAAAGAGCGATCCAGGCTCTACAGAACAGGAGCGAGATCCTGGAATTTAAACAGGAGGACCTGGAAAATAGGGCCCAAAGGAACAAACTTTGAATTTGAGGGGTCCCCGCAACAGTACAAGACAAAGACCTGTTGGAATACATTTGCAACTTCTTTCAAGCCCTGCTCCCATTCACGGACAAGACCCAACTGATCCTGGACCGCACCCATAGGCTGTGCCCAAGGCGGGGGGTGGACTCAACGCCCCACCAGATGTGATAACGAGGGTCCATTTTTACACCACCAAGGAGGCCATCTCAGCAATAAGCCGCACCAAAGATGAGCTGAACTTTCAGGGCACCCAACTCCAGATTTACCAAGACCTCTCCCTGATGACCTTACAAAAAAGAAGAGCCCTCAAACCCTTAACCCTATTCCTGCAGAACCAGCAGATCCGGTATCGATGGCTATTCCCCACTGCTCTCCAATTCACCTACCAGGGAACCAACGCTCAATAAGCCACCTGGAAGACGCAGAGACTATTCTGCACCCAGTTTCTCCCGGGAGCTCGCGCACTCGCAGTCCACGCTGCAAGCCGGAGGAGCCAAACCAGCCCCCCTGAAAGCAACCTCAACCTGCTTGGTCCAGGGTGCAGAGGTGCCGGAAAATGAGATAGACCTACAATGACCTACGATCAGGAATCAACTAACCGCGGAACTACAAAAGGAAACAATGATGCTGGGAGCCCCGAGCGGTCCATACCCCACTCTGAGGTGTATGCTATAAACCCACCCTTGGAGGAGAACTCTGTTATGTTCTATTGTCCCGGCCCCGTTGGCTAAAAGGACAGAGAAGGCCCGGTTGGCCATGGGAATCGCCAAACAGGAAAAAACGGCCCCCGGCAATACCACAACTTAACCCTCCCGTTGGAGAGGTCATAAAACTCAACCACAGGAGATCTGCACCGACATCAAGTCCATACATGATGACTGAACCCCACCGCCCTCCCCTTCAGGCTCTGCCCCAGGCGCTAGTTGAGGCTCATGAGACCCCTCAACCGCACCAAAAATTGAAATTCCGAACGATAAACGTCAGAGGCTTAAACTCCCTGCAGAAGAGGAAATCCACGCTGCGGCGTTTGCAGAACGATGCTGCCTCGGTCTTCCTCCAAGAGACCCAACTGATCCCAGCACATTTCACCCAGCTTCGCGATAGACAATTCCCGCTGCAGTTCTTGGCATCAAATGGCACCAAGAAAGGTGGGGCGGCAGTGCTCTTCGTCAAGGGGCTCAGACAACAAATCCTGGACACTTCGCTTTGCCCAGAGGGCCGCTTCGTAGCGATCAAATGCCGGATCTACGACCAACTCTACTCGCTCATTTCGGTTTACGCTCCAAATGATAAACAAGAGGAGTTCTATTTAGCCCTAGAAGAAGCCCTCCCACAATTTGTCGAGGGCCAGACGATTATCGGGGGAGACTTCAACGGAGTACCAGACCCAATCAAGGATAAGTCACACCCTCCGGCTCGCAAGGACTTTAGCTTGGCGGCAGCCCTACTCAAATTATTCAGAACCCTAGACGTGGTGGACACTTGGAGAGTTCTGCATCCAGAGGACCGAGATTATTCATTCTATTCCTGTGTGCATAGAACCTACTCTCGCATCGACCTTCTGTTGGCTTCCCCTCAAGCTTTGGCTTTCACGGACAATGTGACCATTGGTCCTAGGGTGCTGTCAGATCACGCCCGATCACTCTAACACTTAGATCCCACGACCCTGACCCGGCCCCGAGACGCAGATGGGCCCTATATGACCCAATCTTGGGGGACATGTCATTGAGAGACGCAGTGGCGAAATCGATCAAGGAGTTTTTTAAGGAAAACAAAAACGAAGACACCTCCGCAGCTAACATTTGGGACGCAATGAAGGCGGTGGTAAGAGGAGCCTTAATCTCTCAAGGAGCAGTTTACCATAAGAGGAAACGGCAAGCCCCCCAGATCCTGGAGGACAAAGTACAGAAAGCGGAAGCAGTGTGTAAAGCGAAAAATTGGACCCCGAGAACCCACCGGGCCCTGCAGGCAGCCCGAAAGGAGCTCGAAGCACACTATGCGGAGGACACGGCCCAGCTCCTAGCCATAAGGAACAAGTTACTTACCTGTAACTGTTGTTCTCCAGCATGGCTCTGGCATGGATTCACATGCTCATGAATATTCCCCGTCGTCAGGCTGGGAATCCTCGGTAAAGAAAAATCAGTATCAGTTTCGTTTCTGATCTGTCTTTCGTAGTAGTAACCAATCACTGATCTCTGCGTCATACTGACCACAGCCAATGACTGCCCTCTCCCTAAGCCCCGCCTCTGGCAGCCATCTTCAGATTTGGTAGCACGTGAAGTGGCAGTATGACCAAGTGAAGAGCCGCAGAGGGGTAGGCGGGAGGGATCGCATGTGAATCCATGCCAGACCCATGCAGGCGAACAACAGTTACAGGTAAGTAACTTGTTCCTTCTCCAGCATGGGGTCTGGCATGGATTCACATGCTCATGAATATAATACATACATAGCAGTACACACATGCACAACCACGGGGGGTGGCAAAAGGCTCAACATTAAGCAATACAAAAAACTCAACATTAAGCATCTCTTACCTCCTCACCAGGCTCACCTTTAAGCGAACAGGTTGCGCAGCACTGCTTGGCCGACCCTGGACTCCTCCCTGGAATCCCGATCGACGCAGTAGAATATCGTGAAGGTGTGCGTCGACCTCCACGTAGCTGCCCTGCAGATGTCCAGCAGTAGCACACCAGATAAGAACGCCGTAGTAGCAGCGATCGCTCTGGTCGAATGGACTCTCGGACGGCCTGGCAGCGGTCGGTTAGCCAACCGGTGGCAGTGGATGATGCAGCCGGAGAGCCATCTGGAAATAGAAGACTTCGAGAGAGCCTTCCCTTGATTCACAGGTCCAAAGTTCACGAATAGCTGTGATGTCCTCCGAAAACTCTTCGTGCGGTCCACCTAGAACTTCAGTGCTCTAGCCACATCCAGCGAGTGCAAAGTCCTCTCGGCCGGCGACGAAGGAGACTGGAAGAAAACAGGTAACACCAGGGGCTCATTAAGATGGAAGTCCGACCGCACCTTGGGCATAAAGGAGGGGTGCGTCCTAAGCACCACCCTCGAGGCAACGAAAGTCAAGTACGGTGCTTTGCAGGATAGGGCCTGGATCTCTCCCACTCTACGTGCTGAGGTATTGGCCACCAGGAATGCAGTCTTCCAACACACAAACTTCATCGGTGCGGAGTGCATCGGCTCGAATGGGGGCCCCATGAGCCTGGTCAGCACCACATTAAGTTCCCACGCCGGGGCCGGGGCCTTCACAGGCGGGAACGACCGGAACAGTCCTTTCATAAACTCTTTTACCAGTCGATGGGACCACAGGGATGTCCGTCCTGTGGTTCTGGTATATCTGGAGATCGCCGCCAGATGAATCTTAATGGAGGCATGGGCTAGCCCAGCCTTTGCCAGCGATAGCAGGTACGGAAGCACTGGAGGGGCCGTAATCCGTAGGGGGTTGATCTTCTGTGCTCGGCACCAGATAGAGAACCTCTTCCACTTATGACCGTAGCATTTGAGAGTCGAGGACGCCCCAGCCTTTGCAAGAACCTCTCTGCAATCGGCCGGTATATCGTAGCCTCCAAACTCTAGCGCTGCAGGAGCCAAGCCTGCAGGTTCAGCGACGCTGGGTCGTGGTGGAAGATGGCGCCTCCTCCTCTGGAGAGAAGGTCCGCGTCCGCCGACAGCTTGATGGGAGGGGACGTTGACAAGTCCAGAAGGTCTGGGAACCAGATCTGCCTCGGTCACGCCGGTGCGACGAGGATCATCCTGCACCGGGACCTCTTGAGCTGGTTGATGAGTCGAAGCAGCAACGGCAATGGAGGGAACGCATACAGGTATAGGCCGTCCCAGGGGAACGAGAACGCATCGCCCATGCTTCTCGGCTGGGGAAACCTGCTGGCGAACCTCTTGCACTTCGAGTTCGTCGCTGTTGCGAACAGGTCGATTTGGGGTTTGCCCCATCGTCGGAAGAGTTGATCCACCTGATCCTGGCGCAGTTCCCACTCATGACACGCGCGCAGCTCCCTGCTGAGCGAGTCGGCGATGGTGTTTCTTTCTCCTGCCAGCTGGAAGGGAACCAGGAACATCCCCTGGGCGACCGCCCAGTGCCACAGATCCTGTGCCTCCTTGGATAAGGCTGGGGATCTGGTGTCTCCCTGCTTCCGTATGTAAAACATTGTCGTGGTGTTGTCTGTGAAGATCCGCACCACCTTGCCCTTGAGTGACGGGAGGAACGATTTGAGAGCCCAGAACACGCTTGGAGTTCCAGGACGTTGATGTGCAGGAGACTCTCCTCCGGGAGCCAGAGGCCTCTTGCGTGGAGATCTCCGGTGTGGGCGCCCCAACCTTCCAGGGAGGCGTCCGTCGTCACCGTCTCCTTGCCCGCCGTGAGGTGCGCTCGAACGCCCCACCACTGAATCGCCTGCCGGAACACCTCGTTGGGGGGGACCCAGTCTTCGAAGGAGCCCGTCGCCTGCATCCAACTGGCGTCGAGAAATTCTTGAAGAGGGCGCATCCGTAGTGTGCAGAGGCGCACCAGGTAGATGCAAGAGGACATCATCCCCAGGAGGGACTTGATGGACCTCACCCTGACCACGTCCGTGGCTAGCAGGCGCTGCACTTTGACTAAAATGGTCTTCCTCCGTTCTTCCGACAGTGCCGCCAGGCGCCTCACTGTATCAAGCTTCGCTCCCAGAAACACGGCCACCTGCGACGGCACCAGGTGGGACTTTGGGTAATTTATGGCGAATCCCAGGTCTGTGAGTAGCTGGACGGTCCTCGCAGTGTGTTCGACGGCGAGTTCCCTCGTCCTTGAGCGGATGAGCCAGTCGTCCAGGTAGGGGTAGACGTGAATCCCCTGCAGGCGCAGCCGCGCCGCCACAGGTGCTAGGCACTTGGTAAAGACCCTGGGGGCCGACGTCAATCCGAACGGCAGTGCTCTGAATTGGTAGTGGCGTCCCTGGACGATGAACCTGAGGAACTTTCGGTGACTTTTGAGGATGGGAACGTGGAAGTATGCATCCTCCAGGTCCAACGACGATAGAAAGTCGCCTTCCTCCAGCTGTCCCAGCACGTGCTGGAGGGTGACCATCCTGAACTTTTGTGACCTGATGTATTTGTTCAAACGACGAAGGTCCAGGATGGGGCGCCAATCGCCCGTCTTCTTCCTGACGAGGAAGTACCTTGAGTACACCCCGGAGCCTCTTCGGGACAGGCTCGATGGCGCCTTTCCTGAGCATCGCCGGTACTTCCAACAGCAGTTGCGGGACGTGATTTTCCTTCCTGGCCACAGGTGGAACGTGAGAGCACTTCTTCAGGAATTCGATAGAGTGTCCTCTTTCCAGGGTGTCCAGCACCGAACGGTCGGTGGAGAAGGACTTCCACACGCCGATGAACTTCATCAGCCGGCCTCCCACCCGGGTGCTTCGGTGGGGGCCCGAGACCACGGCCGGTTCAGTCCTGCTTGGAGGTGGTGGCCTTGCCGCCCTGGCCACCTTGCCAACGGCGGCGAGGCGCTCCCTGCTTGCCGCGACCTCTGTAGGCCTCCTGAGACGAGGAGCGCGCCGCCTGGCGGTAGGACGACGAGCCACCGCTGGATCCCTTGGAGGCACCCTGTCTGCCTCCGGAGCTCCGAAAGGGCCGTCGTTGCTGAAGGGCTCCAAGTGCGCGGGCCGTCTCCGTGTCCGTCTTTATGGCTTGGAGGGATTCGTCCACCGCCTTCCCGAACAAGTTGCTGACGTCGAACGGCATGTCCAACACCCTGGTCTGGACGTCCTGACGGAAGTCGGTCGCCCGGAGCCAACCCCGTCGTCGTAGGCAAACACCGTTACCCAGCTGGCGGAACCCGGTATCGGCAATATCGGTTGCCACCGTTATGGCGTGGTCCGACGCCACCTCGCCTTCTTGAAGTATTTCCAGGGTCTCGGACCTCTTGTCGTCCGGTAGGAAGTCCAATATGGGGGCCAGCTTAAACCAGAGCTCCCTGTCGTAACGGGCCACGATCGCCAGGGCGTTGGCCGCTTTGATCGTCGTCGCCGCCGACGAAATGACCCGCCGCCCCATGGCGTCCAACTTCTTTCCCTCGCCGTCCGAGAACCGACAGGGCCTTCTCCCAGATGTCATCGATTAGAGGCACCGCAATGACAGTCTTCCTCTTGGCCTCCCGGCGCTGATAGAGGAAACCTTCCTTTTTCTGCTCCTCCGGGCAGAGCTGGAACAATTCGGACGCCCTGGCGATCATGGCGTGGAATGAGCCAATCTCGTCGGGCGGCGAGGCCCGTGCGACGGGAGACCCGTTCCGTCGTCGTCGCCCTCAGAACCCATCTTCGAGCCCATCGCACCGTCATCTCACGACTCGTGGGAGGATGAGGAGGGAACTGTAGGCCTTACGGGCGCGAGTGGAGGAGGGGGTTGGGTCCTCCGTCGTTTGTTCTGAGGACTTCCCGATGGGCCAGGGTGCGGGTCCTCCGGCCTGGGCCGTGGTAATCTCGTCCTTATCTCAGAGCATAAGGACTGGATCGCAGACAAAATGGCCGCTGAGCTATCCTGAGGCCTAGGTTCCGGCTGCGCCGGAAGGGAAGGCTGCTCTTCCTCGCCATCGTCGTCTTCCTCGGTTATCACCCGAGGATCTTCCTTACGAGATCGAACCTTCTCGAATTGGACTTCGAGATTCCTCACGGCCTCGGTCAGTTCCTCCTCCGAGGCTGACTCCGAGCTCGAGGAGGCTACCGTGCCCCCCCTCGCTTCTTCCATCATGGTGGCCATGACGATGGGCTGAAAAAAGGATTCCCTCCTTGGTGGCTGGGAAACTCTAGTCCCGGAGGCAGTCTCCGCTGGCGGGGTCTCTGCCGGCTTGGCCAGAGTTGCCGCGATCGCCTCGATAGAGGCCTTTGCCTGCTGGGTAGGGGCCTTCACCACCTTAGGTGCGTCCCGGGCCTTCTCCTTAGGGGGAGGGGCGACGCCTCGCTCCCCCTCTTCCGAGTTCGGACAGGGCTTCTCCCAAAGCTTACCCGGGGTCTCGGACTTCCTCTTCCCCGAACCGGAGCGCTGGCTCGTGGTTGACGGTGCCGGGGAAGGCGCGCCCTGCCTGGCGACTGAAGAGCCTGACCTTTCGGCGCTCCCGGAGCCAGCGGACTCGCGGCGCTTGGCCTGGTGTTGGGCCCCTGTCGCCGGGGCGCCCGCACAGGACTTAGAAGCCCGCTCGGACCCTTTCTTCTTCTCACCCTTTGAGCCCTTCTCCAACCAGCTGGCGAGACGGGATCGACAGTCCCTCATGGTCCGCTCCGCCAAGTTCGTGCAGAACTGGCAGTCCTTCTCTACATGAGTCTTGTCCCCATGAAGACAGTAGAGGCATCGCGAATGTTCGTCCTCCTTAAACACATTCTGCAGCCCGCATCCAGGGCAGCTGCGAAACAGCTTGGGTCCGGGTGACAAACTCGCGTCCTGGGCCATCTCGAAGTAGGCCGCGAATCTTCTGGAATCCTCCAAGAAGTTGATTTGACGAAATCTTTACCCTTGAGGGGCGTAGGAAAATCCCGCAACGGGTAGCCGTTAACGGGAGTAGAAACGGTGGAGCTTGAGGCTCGATTAACCGAAGAAACACGCAGTAAAAGCTCGAGAGCTAAGCACGAGGACTCCCAACACTTGAACGTGCGGTAAAAATCTGAAGATGGCTGCCAGAGGCGGGGCTTAGGGAGAGGGCAGTCATTGGCTGTGGTCAGTATGACGCAGAGATCAGATTGGTTACTACTACGAAAGACAGATCAGAAACGAAACTGATACTGATTTTTCTTTACCGAGGATTCCCAGCCTGACGACGGGGAATATTCATGAGCATGTGAATCCATGCCAGACCCCATGCTGGAGAACCAAGCAAAGCTACTACGCCAAAGGGAATAAGGCAAACAAATTCCGGGTGGAAAAGTTAGCGAAGGTCAGATAGAGAAACACCATCCTAGGCCTCCGTGATCCCCATGGTAGAGTCCAGTTTGCGGATGGTGACAAGTTACGTCTAGCAGAAGCCCACCTCACAGACACAATGTTGGCATCCCCAAGATCGCACGAAGAGCAACAATCCTACCTATGTGACGCAGCCCTCCCTCATATCACTCCTACGATAAGAGAGGAGATGAGCTAGAGGCCCCGATCACAAGCGAGGAGGTCGATATAGCTATCAAGAGTTTCAAACCAAGAACCCCAGGACCAGATGGGTACTCAACCCGATTCTACAAAACCTTCCGTCCTCAGCTGCTGACCCCCCTGACAAAGCTTTTCAACTCCTTCGCCGTCTCAGGGACGATTACCCCAACAATGCAAGAATCGATCACAGTCCTCGCTCTTAAGCCGGGCAAAGACCCCAGGGATAACGCAGCGTATAGACCCATCTCCCTACTGAATCTGGACACAAATATAATTTCTACAGACCTGGCAAACCGACTAGCGAGAGTACTCCCGGACATAGTCGACCCAGACCAGACGGGATTCGTAATGAATAGAGCTGCTGCAGACAACATACGCAGGGTCCTAAATCTGATTGAGGTCGCAAATCTAGATTCGCGAAAACTAGCAGTGCTAGCCCTGGACGCAACCAAGGCCTTCGACAAAGTGGATTGGTCGTTCCTCCGACTCACTTTGGAGTCCTTCCACTTCGGGCCCTCATTTCAAAACCTCATACTAGCTAACTACCAAACCCCAAGAACCCTTCTCCGGGTCAATGGCTTACTATCCAGTCCAATCCCCTTAACATGTGGAACCAGGCAGGGATGCCACCTACCCCCCTTGCTCTTCGCCCTAGTTATGGAACCCCTGGCCCAACAAATTTGCCTCAACCCCAGAATTAAGGGCCTCCAAGTAGGCCCCTCTCAGCACAAGTTTGCACTATATGCAGATGATGTGATGCTAACCATACCGGACACCTCTCAGTCGTTGAGGTCCTCCCTAGCAGAAATTCATAGATTCGGAAGGGTATCGGGATCCTCTATTAACTTTGCAAAATCATCAGCCCTAGGGGTGAGACTGGAACCAGAAGATAAAGTATTCTTCAGAACCCACTGCACGATCCAATTGAGCGAAGTCGATTCCTTACCTAGGGGTCCAGATCCCTGCTCGCCCAGAAGATACCTATCGGACGAACTTCCCGCCATTATTCACGATCCTAGAGGGGGACCTCGATCGCTGGCTCTCACAGGAGATTTTGCTACTGGGCCGCATAGCGGGTGTGTAAAATGAACCTCCTCCATAGGCTCCTTTATGCATGTACAGCCCTCCCTATCATGATCTCCCGCCCCCCGCTCCAGCGGAAGGTATTGCGCTTTATCTGGAAAGGTAAAAAGTCAAGGATCCCACTGAGAACGATGCTGAGCAGCCCAAACCTAGGAGGCCTGGGGGTCCCCGATCTCCAGAAATACCAGATAGCGGCGCAGCTATCTCACAATCAAGCTTGGACCATCACCTCGAGGCGCCCAAGATGGGCAGAGATTGAACAATCACGCTTACCACTTCCCCTCCGCTTCCTCCTGCACCTCTCCTCCCGCCCTACGGAGGACATGGCCGACTATCTTGTCCTCCACTAAGCACACCTTAAAAGCATGGGAGTGGACGCGTAAACATAGAAACATTCCGAGAGACCTGAGCCCATCCGCCCCAGTGTTCCATAACCCTGCCTTCTCACCAGGAGCCTGCCCCGCTAACTTTGAAAACTGGATCGCCGGGGGCCTTAGCTCCCTGGGTCAGCTGTTTGAGAGGAACCAACCACTCACCTTCGAACAATGCAAGAGCTCCTTTCGCCTAGCGGAAACTGATAGGTTCTCATATGCGCAATTACGACATTGGTGCTCGCACCCATCGACCCGCCTAGCGGCCACATGGGAACTAGACCCCATAGAACTGACAATCGCAGATCCGCCGAACCGAGGACGAATCTCGACGAAATACAAACTATTGCAGACAAACTTTCTCGTCGCTAAAGCAACTTATATGTCTCAATGGGAAGCAGACCTAGGACACCCGATAGAGGACCAGTCCTGGGTGGACATTTGGTCTCGAACACGGTCGTCCTCCTTCTGCATCACCAACCGGGAATGCACGCATAAATTACTTCTAAGGTGGTACTACCCACCGCTCTGACTACATTACTTCAATCAGGCCTTGGACTCCCGATGTTGGCGCCGCCAACCATCGGGGAACTTCTGGTCCCAATGCATTGCCACCATAGCAGACGTTACCAATATAACGCTGCCACAGGAGCCAGAACCTATTCTAATTAGGAGTCCCGATCCCGGGTGTATATCCAAGATCTGGTAGAAGGGCGTCCCTCATATCTGATCTTCTCCTAGCCGCTAAGTTCACGGTGGCACAAACCTGGAAATCCCCGGAGGGCCCCCTAATGATCCTGTGGTGGCTAAAACTTTGGGACATCTTCATAGCGGAAAATATCACAGCGGCAAACAGAGGACTCCTTCACCGCTTCACTAACATCTGGTCAGCCGTGATAGACTATGACCAGAGCTACCCAGCTCTAACATACAAGCCACGTTCTGTGGCAAATTCCCTATTAGCCGAGAACAAGGATACAGTACAACGATCGGAGGAGCGAGAACTAGACGACAATTGAGGGGTAAAGGGGAGGAGGGAACGCTTAAGGGAATGTGACTAGATGGCTTAATAAGTTGCAAAGATTTAATTTTCTGTAATGTATCCTGTAATGCTCCTGTGTGTTGACCAAAAATAAACAAAAAAAAGGATCAGTGGCTACCACAGTTCTATCAGTCTTGCACACTTTGGCTTACTGGTACAATTCAACAGTTCAGGCTTGGGCTTCAAGCTTCTGTTAGTTCAATCACTTCCTTAGGCTTTGTCCGCCTTGTCGTAAATACATACGGCTTCCCGAAAGTGTGGAATTCTCGGCTGGCTTTCTCTCGTTCTTCGCAACCGCTGATCAGTCCAATGGCCTACTATTTTCCATAGCCTGGTTTGCATCAGACCCGAAAGAGATGTTCCTTATTGTACACAGCCTCGCTCACAGTGTGCCTGTGTACCCCACCTTTCATCCCAACGGGGAGTGTTAACAATTGGCAGGTGTGTATAGTTAGGATTACGGGACTGGCTCATTACAGGGACAGAGCCATTGCAAGTCAGTAGAGGTCATCTTTCTGGCCTTATTCCTCATCTTCCTGGGCTCAGTAGTGTTGTCCATGCAAAGTGTGGAGGAATTATGGGAGATGTAGTTTTGCACAAAATAAGCAGGGATAGGGGTTAGATTGTGGAAAAAGGGGGACACCATGTCTCACCATCGAGTGCTTCTCCCCCACTCCCTGAGGACGGACCCCCAACCCAGGTGATCCTCCCTCGCTTGTCCACCCCAGAATCAGGATCCAAAAGGGATGGCCTTTCCCTGGCCACCAGAGTACAGGATCCCCGGGGACTAGGTTGTGAAACACCCTCTGGTGTTTCACACTGCTTTGGTTTTTAAGATCCCTGACCTGTTTTTTGTGGTAAGAGGGACTTCTACTGAAGTCCCCGTGCCACTGCAACCCTTTTCTTGTATATGCTCCAATTGTAGCTCATGTGGCTCCTAGGAGAGGGGTCTCTTAAGCACCCCATTTTGGCACAAGGTTTATTGCATCAACCTACACTGGTTTTAGGGAGTAGGATGTTGGCATTTGTGATTTCATTTTGACTTCACCAGGGCTGCAGCCCAGTTTAATGCACTAGTGGTCAAATGTACCTTATTGGCAGTCATTGGGGTACTAATATATATTTTTTAAGTTGTGCTGTTTTTGGGCCATCATCTTGTCTTGGGAACCCACAAGGAAGGACTAAAATGGCCATTGTGCACTAGAACATGCCATTACACATCCTGTGTGGGTGGACCAGAGTGTCTGGTGGTATTTGGGGCCCACCGGATTGGATGGCCACCAAGACATTTGTTTAGATGCCCTTGTACATGACTGGAGGGATAGCAAAGGAGCGCCCATGAGTATGGGTTTACCAGGGTAGAACTTGGGCTTGCCTCCGTTCTGCTGCATATTTCCTGAAGGACTTTAGCACTGAAAAACTGATGCTGCAGTTTTGAGACCAACTTTGGGTGGGCTTGTGTCTCAATCTTAACTCTGGTTCGAATATTTGGTTTCTGAATGTTGTTCTTGGGCTGTCCTGGTCCTTCTCACCGGTTGGTGTTAGGGAGAATTCTCAGAAGTGTGCCAATTCTTCTCTATCTTAGAGACCCCCAGCCCTTTTGCTGGACTCTAGGACTTTTTCATTGTTACCTTGGGAGAGTGAGACCCTTTTTTCCCACTCACTCATGTATTTTAATGGGAGTTTAACTCTATTTCTTTTGGTTTTTGGAGTCTGACAAACTCCATAGGCATCTTTTTACATTGTGACACACAGCACCTTCAGTGCAGTGGCACAGGGAATTATTTCAGATTTCCCCAAGATTTAAACACCTTTCTCTTGGATAAACTACTGTTTCCAAGAGCAGTAAAGTGAAATTGACTACTTACATTTGTAACTTTCTAGACACAGCACACACTATCTTACAATAGAGTGCTGGAGGGGTTACTTAGTATCCTGTTTGTCTAGTTTCTCATGTAACATTTTGATGTTAACCTTTCTAAGATTTATAGCTGGTGGCAGTGGTTTACTTTTTACTACCGTGGTCTGTCTTTACTGTGGGCTGCGTTCGCAGCTGCAGTAATGCACCCTTGGGTGCCATTTTTGTCAAAATGGCCCCAGTCTTCTTTTTTCGCCATTTCTCTGTGGAAAGGTCCTTCTTGAGATTTACTCGGCGCCACAAACCAGATTTGGTCCCTTTGTTCGTTTTGTCTTTGGCGGGATTCACAAGTGAAGCCTGCCTCTGGCTCCAGGGTTTCTGGCAGGGACAGGAAGTGAGGGAGGTGCCCGGAAATCTGTGTGCTTAATCCCCTTGATTATAGGAATGCACCAAAAGGTTATTGGCTGGCTGGCTGTCCGGCAAGGACAGCCACCCTACTGTTTGACTGGCAGTTAGGCTGGAATGAATGGGAGAAACCTGCATTCACCTCAACTAGAGAAGTCCAGCAAGGACGACTTCTCCCCTTGAGTTGATGGGACCAATCAACTCCAAAGTAAGCCACCTGGACATCCTCTCGAAGCTTGTTGCAATTCCACTGCAGTTGATGCTGGAACCGAAGAGCCAGGGAGAGGAACACCAGTTTGTGTGCGTTGCTTTTAAGTTGGCCAAGAGCTCAAGGAAGATCATCCGGACTCCTGGGAAGCAGGACTGACCAAGCGTGAGCCACCTCAAAAGAGTGCTGGACCCCAGATGCAAGGAAAGCCCATCTCGACAACTAGAAACCACGGTGGTGCTATTTGCAGTAGATGCGAGGAGCTGAAACACCGAAGTGCAACTTGTTTGAAGATTGCCGGTTGCTTTCGGTAACCGTCCTATTGAAGTGCAGGAGTCCCCAGAAGTACTCCCTTTTATCCACACAACTGAGGCCCAGGAACACCAGGATCTGCAAAGCTGCACAGGAACAGAAGTCATCTACTGCATTTAAAAAAAAATGTTTTTATTTTTTGAATCGCTTTTGCGATTTTTACAAGGTGGCACTTTATGTTTGGTGCAGTATAAAAGTCGGTGAATAGAGTAAACGAAAACTCTTCGGTTTCGTACGTCACATTTCTAATCTTCAGCCAAATCAAATTTCTGCTCGTTTCTTTATTAACAGTTGTCAGTTTTTCTCTCTTCCTTGTTTAGTAGTGTCAGTTCCAAGATTTTGGCTGTTGCTGTCACCAAAGCGGTCTTTTCCCCGCTGATCAGGCGAGCCCATAAAAAGTCTTCTTCAAAGATGTATGATGAAGAGAGAAGGTTTTTTTCAAGTATGGTGCTCTGATGTGATGGGTTCCTGGACACGACAGCAAGAGGTGTCTCGTGGTCTCTGTCGAGTCCCGATTCTCGCAGAATCTGCACTTAATTGAATATAAGCCTCGAATTGCCAGGATTTCGTTTGTCGGGAGGAGATTGAAACTAGCTTTTATAAAAATATTCCTTAGTGCCCTGTTTGGGCATATTTTCAGGAAGTCTTGTGTCTCGTTGAATTTCCTTGTCTGCGGTGATGAGTGGGATACCAGTTTGTATTTTAACAATGTGTCTAACGTGTAGATCCAGTCTAGCTCATTCAGTTTCTTTTGCACCTTGGTTGGGTTCTGACTCAATTCCCCTTTAGAACTCAAGATCTCCGACAGTTTTTCGTTGTGCTCTTTTTCCCACTGGTTCAGCATTTTACAGCGTCGTCCTGTTAATTCCGCATTCATCAAGGCGAATAGGCAAGGACGGTTCTGCAAGAGCGTTTTCCTATACAGCATCATGCTTTTCCTTTCAATGATTGACTGCAAGGATAGTTGGCTTAGTTCATGTCTGATCAGGACCATTGGGGTCGATTTAGACAAGTTGAGGACTGATCTCCAAAAGTGGCTTTCCAATATTTGCCAGATTATTTTGGGGAGATATAGCATAGCTTAATCTTCATAAGATATGGATGGCACTACTTTCACTCTGTAAAAGTTAATGACAGGGAGCAATGAGAAACGCCCAAACTTTTTGTCAACAGCTTGTGCTTGTGATGTTAGTTTTCTCATTTTTTCATGTAAAATGCGTTGCAGGGATGTTTCTGATTTTCAACTGTCTACCGTCACTCCAAGATATTTGGATTCGGTCACTTTCAATTTCACTGCCTTGCAGATACCATTTTAGTTTTTCTGCTTTCAGGTTGCGTTTTTCCAAAGATATGATTTTAGTCTTCCCTTTGTTAATGTCTGTCGTTAAAGGTGATGAATTTCAATAAATTGTCCAACTGTCTTTGTAGCCGAATAGCTGTGTGGTCTAGCAGGATCACGTCATCTGCATAGAGCAGTCGAGATATCTTTGCCTGAACAATTGTTGGAGGGAATGATCTTACCCTGCCCTCCACGTTTTTGTAGTCTCCCAAGTAAGCAAGAAAAAGAGCAGGAGCCAGAGGTGCTGTACAGTTTAGGAGAACTTCCCTCTGGTTGTAGAGTTGCTTGCATCTTCTACTACTCACAAGTCTAACAGCTTGTGGCCCTACATTGATTCTTCTTTTTCTTCAAAGACTTCTAAAACATTGTGCAAATACTTTTCTTACCTACCTGCAAGAAGTGTTACAGCCACCTAGACTTTTGCCCAATTGACATTGGCCTAGACTGGTTCACTGAATGACTCTTCTCTCCTCTGACATTGGTTTGCACCTATCCTTTCAGGAAGGGGTTGACTTACTCTCCACTGGGGGATCCAAAAGTATTTGCCTGCTTAAGAATATTTGTGATCTCTTGTTTGTTCTAATAACCTTTTCTTTGAAACTCAACTCAGTACTATTCTAAATGCCAACAGTAATATATTAATGTCCACAGTGTCCTAGCTATTTAAGTCACCTGAGGGCGTAGGTGTCTGTGCAAACCTCCCCATTGGGTATTTTCAGATTTAGAAACTAAGAGTGTGTATTTTGGAGGTATTTGTGTGTTGCTATTATATTGCTCCCTTCTAAGGAAGTCTTATTCAAATGACTGATAAATTAATAATTGTTTAATCAAGAAACCTTGAGTTTAAGTGTTTATTTGGATACTTGTCTCTGAATCTTTGTGTAACCACCCTACTGCTCACATTGACCCCTTTTGAGATAAGCCTGGCTGCTCAACCAAACTTCCAACCTGTGTACTACAGACTTATACCAAAGGTTGGGTTCCCATTATCAGGAGGCTAAGGTTGTTGTAGTGCACCCAAAGGGTACTACCCCAAATCTTTACCTAACAGTTGGCCAAGGAAGGTATGTGGACCGTTTCATCACCTTGTTCAGCTGACCTGGCGTAGGAAGCAGCCTTTACCCAGAAAGGTACTGGGACATCAATACCCAACCTCTCCTGTTTGTTTGGACCGTGTTGGGTTGCCCCCACCGTTGTCTGTATCATGAGACTGTTTCCCACTGGCTGGCTGCCCCTCTTTGTCCATGGAGTAGTTGGAATTTAATTGTCTGGGTTCCTCTGTTTTCTAGAAGCAATTTTCATCCTTGCTTTCACTTTTGACTGTTGGATTCCACTCATGGGAAAGGCCATTTATTAATCTTTTTGGATGTCTGGGTTCTCGTTGGTCCAAGTTTCTAGTTGCTGGGTGACCGGATCCTGTAAACCGCACCTGTAAAAAGTGCTGTACACCCCGGGTTATTTGGTCATTCATGATCTGACTTTTTGGGGACCACAAACCACGAATCCTTACTTCTGAGTCCTGGGGTTGGTTGGTTATTAGTGATAATTAACCCCAGGGGTCCCGTGATCGGAGGTCAAAGCTTTGTGCGGGTCCCCTACAATCTCTTTTTGCCATAGACATGTATTGGCGCAAATCCTACTTGGCTGCATCTCTTCCTGGGTTGCTGGGTCTCCAACCTGGCACTGAAGACTACTATGGTGTCCCCTGTGGTTGGTTGCAGTCTTCTCTGCACTTGTAGAATAGTGCTCGAACTTAACCTCCTTTTCCCCAAAACCACAGCTGTGCCTACTGACTTTGTAGCGTTAATTCTTATGGGGAAGTTTTGAACTAATGAGTTGGTGTTAGAAGTTGAAGTGTGTTCTGACTTTCAGTGATCTCTGGATGGATGCTCTGAAGTATTTAACTCGGTTTTCTCCCTCTAGTTCTTGCATTTACCGTTAGGTATGCATTTGTATTATTAATAGAATTGGTGTTAGGACACCCACATACTTTCCTACCTATCATGGAGCGCACTGCTGTTCCTTGGGTTAGTTCCGGGATCATTCTTCCATCTAAAAGCAGTGTCGAATGCAAAGACACCAGATCAGGAGGATGATGTTGGCATGCCAAAGAGCTGACTGGTAGATATACGTCGATAAGACTCTCCATCCAGAAGACCATTTTGCTGAATCCTGACAAACCTCATTCGGTAATTAGCATGTATTCATCTAACCAGGGGTACTTAGTGTCTTGTCCCGCAACTGTAACTTTTTTTTTTGACACTAAGATCACAAATATACATAGAAAATCCTTCTCTAGTGAAGTAACTACAAAGGGATTCTTACTTCTGAAGCATATGTACAGTCAGTCCCCTCTGCATTATAGGTGAATATGAAACACTTCTTTTGAGAATGTTTCTTTACCTTCTTAAATATTACTAAAATCTGCCTATCCTTTTACTTCCTCTACAGTACTTGCGGACAGTTCCATCACCCCATTGACATCCGAGAGGGGTTTTATCCAGTAGCGGCCTTGCCCTGAGGGAAGTCCTTCACTGTGTTCTAGTCAAACAGCGGGGAAGGTCCTTCAGTGCTTGGAGTGTACTGCTTAAACGTGCCCGAGCACTTCGCATTGTTGAATCAAGATTCTGCCAACTATGGTCTAGAGGTTTATGAATTACTGTCACTGTTTTCAGTGTTGGCATTTTGGGTCCTGAATAGGCGTAGTGTGTGAGGCTGAATGTACTGTGTCACTGGGCTCTCCTTTTGGTACCTCGTTGTTTTGCAAAATTGGCTGTGTTCGCTACCAGTAATTTACACGAGAGTCACTCGCTCCGAGTCTGCTGCTCTGGCCTAGATGTCCTCCATACATCAACACATTGTGCCTTGCTCTGGGACCAAACCATCACAAACCGCCTACACAAGGCTACCTCGAGTGTGTCAGCGCACGCATCGAGTGTGAGGCTGAGTGTACTGTGTCTTGTGGTTGTGTTGTGGAGTGGGGGCCTTCTTTCCTCCCTTGTACCTCGCTTGCCTTTCTTCAACTTATGGTAAGAGTGTTTTACCATCTGCTTTTCGACAAGCAATGACTCGAAAAGCGTCATTGTGCAGCGCTGATGCCAACAAACGTCAAGCAAAGAAAACCACCGTCAAGCAGGGCACTACTTCTAATATCTCACACGCCAATATCACAATTGGAAATCACTTCCTTCTTCGAGGCGAAGCTTTCTTCTGAGCCTCGCCATTCTTCCATAACAATAAATGATGACTTGGATCAATCATTATCACAGGCTATTGATAACAATAATTCTCTTTTGATTTTGGGCGTTGTTAGGCAAGATTTGGTGCAGTACCCTTTGGGTGCACTACAACAACCTTGACCTCCTGGCAATAGGAACCCAACCTTTGGTATACGTCTGTACTAGACAGGTTGGTAGTGTGGTTGAGCAGCTAGGCTTATCTCAAGAGGGGTCAAAGTGGGCAGTAGGGTAGTTACACAGAGATTCACAGTGACAAGTATTCAATTCAACTCTTACACTCAAGGTTTCTTGATTAAACAATTATTAATTTATTTAACAGTCAGTATGAATAAGCCTCCTTCAGAAGGGGCAATATAACAGTAACTCACAAATACACGTTTCTCTAAATCAGCAAATACCCATTGGCGATAGCACAAAGACACCTCCTACACCCTCAGGTGACCTAAATAACTAGGACACTGTGGACATTAATATATCACTGGTACATTTAGAGCAATACTGAGATTGGTGTCAAAGAAAAGTGTTATTAGAATAAATAAGAGCACAAAATTATTCTGAAGCAGGTAGGTACTTTTTGAACCCCCTCCCCCCAAGGCAAAGTAAGTTAACCCTTTCCTGGAAGGATAGGTGCAACACAATGTCAGGAGAGAAAAGTCATTCAGGGAGCCAGGCCAATTGGGCTAAAGTCTAGGTGAGCTGAATCACTTCTTGAAGGTAAGTAAAAGTCTTGCACAATGTTTTAGAAGTCTTTGTAGGAAAGAAGAATCAATGTAGGGCCAAAAGCTGTTAGGCTTGTGAGTAGTAGAAGATGCAAGCAACTCTACAGAAGCAACCAAGACAAGTCTCCACTGAGATCAAGCAAGGCCACACAACAAGTTCTCTTAGACTGTACAGTACCTTTGGTTAGGAGAAAGGGGTGGCAGACGACTTCTGTTCCAGTGCATCTCTGCAGATCCTGTTGTTCCTGTGCCTCAGTCATGGGGACAAGAGGGAGGACTTCTGGGGACTTCTGCACTGCAATGGGATGGTCAGTGGCAGCAACCGGCAATCTTCAGATCAGTGGCACTTCGGGGTTTCAGCTCCTCGCGTCTATAGAAAATAGCACTGCTGCGGTTTCTGGCTTTTGAGATGGGATTTCCTTGCATCTGGGGTCCAGCACTCTGAGGCTCGGTCAGTCCTGCTTCCTGGGAGTCCGGAGGATCATCCTAGAGCTCTTGGCCAACTTAAAAGTGGTGCACTCCAAATCTGGTGTTCCTCTCGCTGGCACTTTGGTTCCTGCAGCAGCAAGGAAGTACAGCCAGCTCCGAGAGGATGTCCAGACGAGTTCACTTTGGAGTTGATTGGTCCCACCAACTCAAGGGGGGAAAGTCGTCCTTGCAGGGCTTCTCTAATCAAGGTGAATTCAGAGCTTCAGCACAGTAGCAGGGCTTCACCAGGCAAACCAACGGTCCAGGAGTTGCAGCAGGTGTATCTTCCAAGTTCTTCTTCGGATTCCTTTGTCCAGTGGTCGACTGTGCCTTCCAAGCCAAAAAGCCTCGCCTTTTATGCACTTTTCTCCCATTCATTCCAGCCTAGCTGTCAAACAGCAGGGTGGCTGTCCTTGCCAGACAGCCAGCCGGCCAATCACCTTTGGGTGCATTCCTGTAACCAAGAGGATTAAGCACAGGGAGTTGTGGGCACCTCCCACACTTACTGCCCCTGACAGACACTCTGGAGCCAGAGGCGGGCTTCACTCACGAATCCCACCAAAGACCAAATGAACTAAGGGACCAAACCTGGTTTGGCGCGCAGAGTAAATATCATAGAAGGACCTTTCCACAGAGAAATGGCGAAAAAAGAAAAATGGGGACATTTTGACGAACACGGCACCCAAGGGTGCTTTACTGTAGCTGCAAACGCAGCCCGCGGTAAAAACACACCATGGTAATTAAAAGTAAACCACTGCCACCAGCCATTATTCGTAGAAAGGGTAACATAAAAATGTTACATGAGAAACTAGACAAAGGGGATACACTAAGTAACCCCCTCCAGCACCGTATTGTAAGATAGTGTGCTGGGTGTAGAAAGTTACAAATTTAAGTAAAGTCAATTTCACTTCACTGCTCTTGGAAACAATAGTTTATCCAAGAGAAGGTATTTAAACCTTTGGGAAATCTGAAAGACTTCCATGTGCCACTGCACTGAAGGTGCTGTGTGTCACATGTGCCACTGCACTGAAGGTGCTGTGTGTCACAATGTAAAAAGATGCCTAGGCGGTTTGTCATACTCCAAAAACCAAAAGAAACAGAGTTCAAATCACAGAAAAAATACATGAGTGGGGAAAAAGGGTCTCGCCCTTTCAAGGTAAAATTGAAAAAGTCCTAGGTAGAGTGGAATTAGCACATTTCTGAGAATTCTCCCTCGTCAATCTGAAACGTGCACCCTTGGGAAGTGAGCAGATCTTGTCCGAAGCAAAAAAAGAAAAAAAGAAATGTTAAAAAATAAAATCGGGAAGATTTTGATATCAATGTATCCAACTCTCCTGACATGGCGGCCTTTGCCTCCCTTTCAGACTCCGTCGACCACTGATGAGTCAAGCAGAGATGGCGATGGGACAAATTCAAATGATACGACTCTGGATGGCCAGATTGTACCTAAAAATAACTAATGTTCTCTCATCTAAGATGGATGCATGTTAAGGATTTCTATCAGGCGACACACACCTTCATCTCAGCCTAGTATGTAGCGCACAACCGAGATGCCTTTCTCCTTATTTTATGCAAATTCAATTTGAGTTGGTACACAACTCTTATCACACCCCCTTTTTTCAAATACTCCGGGTCACAATGGACCAGGAACCAGGCCAGTGGGTGAAAATAGACTATTTTATTTATTTTTTAGAATAAAAAAAAAACATTTTTAATATGGGGCAGCAATGAAAACGTAAGCATGCACTTAATTAACCTTCTCCTAGAACATGCACAAAGCACAAGTGAATAGGAGTACTTTTAGAATTAGGATAGATAGCACCCAAGTTAAGGTTTCCCCCTGCAATGTTCCCTCAACCACAATTAATGAGTGGGTCGAAAGAAGCAACAGTTAGTCAGGAATAAGGGGGAGAAAACAGAACCAAAATCTGACCTTCCATCACAAAATAAGAGGATTTTAAACCCTTTACAATAGCATGAAATGACACTCAGAAATGGCAAATAATTAATAAGCGGTTAAAACTTTGAAGTAAATATGATTTCTCACTAAGGCAACAATGCACAAACACTAGCAATCACAAGGCAATGGATCAACAAGAAGCATACAATTAGAGAATGAGTGGAAGTTAAAATATGCTGCAGCCAAATGACACGCTGGAAAACTTGCAATTTACCTAACTCCCGTTTAAAATGCCAGAAACGGTTTCTATGAAAAACGCGTGAAATACTCTGATTTGCAATACTGTTTATGGGTTGGGGATAAATATATATCACAAGGAGAATATAGAGTGGAAAATAGGTCTCTAGCGGTTGAATTTAGAGAGAATTGGAAGGTAGAGCGAGGTTCGTATTTAGGAAAATAGAGCAGTTAAAGTGAGAAAATCGGCTTTGAAAGAAAGGCAAATTTGACTTAAACTAAATTATTTGGACTATATTGTTAAAGAAGAAAGCAGTAAGCTCCAAGGTTGATTCGCAAGGTAAACCTTGGTCACCACAGCGTTCAACCTTAACGGGAAATTAGTTTGATTATTCAAAATATAACTAAGGGCTTATAATTTACACAAGACAAAATTAATAAAAGAGATGGCGCTAACACTTTAGAAAGTCAGGTACATGGATAATTCTAACAGTTTCAACAAGTTACCGGGGTATAAATCTGACTGTTTAGAGAGTGGGATAAGGACAAAGTCAAGGCAAGATAAGCTATGTGTTTCTGTGGGCTGGGGATTATACTCACAGTCCACTTGAGTTTTTGGGATTTTTGGACAGTCAACAGTTTCTGGTCACCACACGGCGGGCCAGCCTTACAGCAAACAGCTGGGCAGTTCTGGTCAATGGATGGCAAGGACAGCTGGGCAATTCTGGTCACTGGATACTAAAGGTCAGCAGGAAAGCAGGATTGCAGTGGGCATGCAGTTAGTGGGCCGCAAGCCGGTCCGATTTCAGGATGCAAAAGGTACTACCGCTTTCCCCTTTTTGTTAATGGGATATTAGTGGGTTTTTCTGGATCAATGGCCTTGCTGGAGTAGGAATCAGCTATGCTTGGGTTTTGCAGTGGGCTCTGGAGTAGGGTCAGTAATGCTTTGGCCTTGTAGGGAAAATCTAGAATCAGCAAGATGAAAGGAGATCAGGAACGCAGTGCAGAAATTCAGGAGCGGGTGTGTCTAGAGTTCTGCTAGGGGCTCTTATTTATAATACATAGTGATATCAGACTATATGGTGGGGCAGGCTTAGCTAAGCACGCTTCTAAACAACTGGATTGGACAATCAATGTTGGTTGCCTCCTCTAGGATGTGCTCAGTTTAGGGGCTGTACTTTACAATGTACAACGCCTTCCCACAGTCCTCCTTGCCCAAAAAAAATCTGTCATAACAGAATTTACATATTTGTACAATTGTGGCACGGTAACAAATCACATGGGCAGATTATATATTTTATGTAGAGCATAGTAGTCCAATCCTCACGGTTGTGAAACCTTCTACCGTGCTTTTCAGTGAGAATTATATTACATAAAATTCTATAACTTTATACATGGGTGTGGATTATCATTAGGCATGTAAGTATTAAAATCTGCAATGGCATCATGGATACTTTCCTTATAATACCCAATTCTCTGCCATTTCTATTACCAGGGGGTCAGTGAATGCTACAATGTCTTATTATAAACGACAAAATCACATTTTAACAGTGACATTTTCACCTTTTTGCAAAGTCCTGCTGTAGAGATAAACGTCTTCAAAGTTTATTTATAAAATAGTCTCTGGAATCAGATGGGCTGTATTGTTCCCCATATTTGGGCATAGCTTCCCAATCTACCCCCTCAGTCCAAGGTTGTCACGGAAATGTTCTTTGAAGCTTCTGGTGGAAATCACAAGACGGTGTGAATTTTCACTTCGCACTTTAGTGTCTTAGAATTGTATTGTACGAGGCTGGAGCACAGACAACAGTCTGTCCAACCTAGCAATTATCACTTGGGTGTCCTGGAATTTTATGGTGGTTCCCTTTTGTTTCTGGTATCCCCTCATCAGAAATCTGTTTCTGGGCTGACATCCCCCCATGCAGCCACTGCAGTTTGATTTCATTGCTAGGCAAGGAGAAGTTTTTGTTCAACACAGGCCCTTTTTTTTCTTTAGTTTGCAAAACCCATTTTGACACATGTGGAGCAAATGTTGATAGGATTTAGCTTTCAAATTCATTGTTTTCCCATCTGCCTTGCCAATATTGTTTTGCAGCCATAGTTGGTTTCTGCACAGAGACTGACATAGCCCAGAGCTGGAGTTTCTTTAATTTTGACACTTTGTAACTCAAAAAGTGAAGCTTTTCCTGTGTAGCGGAAAATGAAGTTTCTTTGGGCCTTTTTCAGACTTGGCTTGACAGAGCCAGTCATTCAGTGGTCATGCTTGGTTTTGCCAAAGCACAATGTGAATGTGGATAAGCATGGCAGGGTCTTATTAAGAAAATATTGTTATAAGGAATCAGAGGAAAAAGAGCATCATAGCGGCATCATTTTTAAATGTGAATAATTCCCTTTTTCCATGGAACATTGGGCTGGTAGCAAAGCAGCGCTGCTTTTTCACTCTATTTCTTTTGTATATCTAAGAACACACTGGCAGCCTTCCTCTGTGTATCCCCTTATTCCATCCTGCCCAATATGTGCTTGGCAAGATGGTGCGCCATCTTTTGTCGCTACAAAATGCAGTTTTGAGGCCATGGTGCTCACAGGAGCTGGCGCAGCCATTTTTCTGGTGACTGCAGATGCGCAATTTGGTGATGTGGGGGAAGTACTGCTGAGTGGGTAAATATATCCCACATGCACAATCCTCTGCACTTTCTTCCCTTATGGAGAAGCAATGCAAAGGTAAAGTTCTTATGCTTTTGGTACTTGAAATTGTCTCTGCTTTAGCAAAATAAAGTATCAGATACAATCAAGCGGCAAACCTTAACAAAGGAGCCGGTAAAAACGCATAGAGACACAGGTAGCTGCTCCTGCGAATCTAAGCAGGCTGAAAAGAAAGGGAAAAAACAAATTAACTCACCGCAATTTCCAGAAAGTAATAAGAAAATAATCTCAGTGGGATGGGACTTTGAGGAAATTCATATTCCTCCTCCTAGCGAGTTAAAAACGTTTTAAAGAATAAACAGCATAATCAGGACTTGCAGCTCTTTTTTGATTCATCCAAGTTCGCAGATACAACAGCGAAAACAAAACAAAGTGATGCTCTTCTTACTGATAAATATAACAGTCAAAAGCGCACCCTAGTGGATAAAATACGCTCCGGATGGTTGTATTCGTCAGGCTTATTTACATAGCCCTCTCAAGATTGGGGGGAAAAAACTATCTGAGAATCACCCATTTGTGCAGTGCTCACAAAACAAAGAACTGGCAAATAAATACGTCGACACAGAGTTATATGATCTGCCTACTACCTCTGCCAGAGAAGACACGAATGAGTCGATATTTAAACAAAAGTCACAAATGGAGCTACTGACTGTTGATCCTCAGATCAGCATCCCGATTACTCACCCAAATGCTTTAAAATATATGGGCACATTGATTATTCTTGAGGAAAACTCTCCAACTGCCTCCAGCCTATTTTTGAACAGGACTGCTCTCTTAACCATTTTCCATCATACTCCATATCTGTTACGTTCACCTGGTATCTACAGGGACGCCACCCAGCCGGGTTACTCGCTGGTATGCTTCTCAGCTTTGCCCTGATGTGGTCTGCGGGGAAGGTTCTGCCTTGTGGTAGAATTAGCCATGCTCTCCATCCTGCCTTCTTTGCAGGGGCGCGTTGTCTTTCATGGGCGAGTGCGGGCCAGTTACTTCACTGACGCCGGCCCGTTTGATATTGTTCAGGTAGGTCTTATTGCTGTTCTTTAGTTTTGTTGCTATCCTGCATGCCTTTCGTTGTTTCTCCCTTAGGTATGCAGAGCTTCAGCGCGGCGAACTGGCTTGGTTGAGCCCCGCTGGTAAATGATGGCACATTAAGAGCACTATGATGCGGTAAGTAAGCGCTATGCGCAGCGCTGCAAAGTCTTGCCTTTGCTAACCTGTGTTTTCCTTCCTTGTAGGTCGCGGGCGTTCTTCAGCGGGAGTGGAATATCCGGAGTGGTGCCAGCCGAGAGGGGACCAGCCAGGTAAGCCTTTTGAGCAGTTCGTAATTTGTAAATTTCTCTACAGCTTTCTTTAATGTTGCCTCTATCTTCCTCTTTCAGGACGTTCTGTCCAGGAGGCGTGCAGATTCGAGGAAGCTGTTCTCAGTAGCTGCAAGTGTTTGACTGCATGAAGACGAAGACTGCAGGTAAGATGTTGCTGCTAATGATGTTCCTTTTGTCTCCTTGCAGGTTCTGCTTCTCCGAGGTTCGAGGGAATTGCCGGACACGGTGAGCGTCACGTTGCAAGCTGCAAATTAACACAAAGCATGTTCTGCAGTCAGGGTGTGGTTTATATAGCCCAGGTAAAGTAGTACCAGGGAAAGTAGTACCAGGCTTGCTACACCCAAAACACTAGACCACATAGCTTGGTTCTTAGGGAACCAAGCTATGTGGATGCCTCCATGTTGGCTGACAATACAATAAAGTAGTTCCCAAGTACATTGTTGTTCGTGGTGTATGAGCCTGGCGCCATAGGCGCCAGGACTGGCCCCATGAGGGCTTTTGAAGAGGATGCCAGGCTCTAGAGGCCCGAGTCCTGACTCCACCTGGCCAATGGGTTTGCCAGAGGGGGTTTTGGGCGAGTGTCGTGACAATATCTTGATGTAATTCAATCTACTGACATTCTAAAAATTGAGCCACCCGAGTGGAATAGTTCTACGCACTGGCCTTTGGTGGAATTTGCCTCTCCTTTAAGGGTGGCTTTGCTGAAAACCCACGCTGACCTTCTTTCTCAGTCGGGCTATACTTTGATTGCTTGCAGAAAGGTCAAAGAAAATACTCAATCCTCTGCGGAGCGTGAGCTTCAGCCAGCCAGACAATCTGCCCTACAAAACTCTGATCGTGAGGTGTTTCGAGTGCTACAAACTCAAACCACTAGAGCAAGAGAATGTGTGCCTGATAATGAATATTGGATGCCTGAGTGCCCCCAAAGTGGGTCCAATTGACCAACTGCGCCTATAACCTATTTACGGTGGCTATCTTGGAACACTAGGGGTTTTCGTTCCGTTTTGGTACATACAGAGGGCCAAAAACTGTTGCAGATATATTCATTTTACAAGGGATTTGGTGCACCAAATCTCTCTCTACTGATGGTTTTCAAATTTTGACTAAAAATTCAATTCCCTCAAAGAAAGGGCGGGGAAGTGGTGGTGTGGCCATAGGTGCTAAAGCACATTTAAATTTGACACCATTTCCATATTGGTCAAAATCCTCATATGTGCTGATGGGAATTCTGCAACCTTCCTCTGTTAAATCCGAGGAAATGCTAATCATTAATATTTATGATCCCCAGGTGGGTCCCAGACAAGATCTATTCAGACTATTCGGATTAATTCTATCTCCCATTGGTTTGAGAGGTCACCAGCCAGGAAAGTCGTGATAGTGGGTGATCTCAACAAAATGGATCTACACTTGGCAGCCATGTCTACACCCTGGGAACCTAACTCTTTGCTAAAAATAATGTTTTTTTTAATTTAAAATTCCTAAATCTTTCTTCCATCAAAGATCACAAGCCTCAGTTCACTTGGTTGAATGGCATTGTTAAATCCCATATAGACCATGTGATAACTAGTCCTATTTTGAGCACTTGCTGTAGTTACATCACTATCACTCATATTAGGTTGAGCGACCATGGGGTCCTTGGCTGGCATATGAAATTGAAGTGTGCCCTCCCCCACCTTGTATAAGAAGTTCCATGCAGACTTCAAATTATTTGGGTAATCGCCTCGAATGGTCATCTGATAACATCAAATTTACAAATGGGAAATTACATTACAACCTACCTAGATTGACTGCTGCTTTAGCTGCAGTTGATTGTGATTTGGGAAAAATGGTAACTGCCAAAATACAACCACTGCTAAAAAAGTGCAGAATCAGAAACAATAACATTACTAATAATTCTGCTCCTTTTTACTATGTTATTGCTGAAGGAGAAAGATTACATCATAGGGAGCGCGCTGTCGTTAGAACCAATTTCGAATTAAACACCCAGTACTTATAAATTTGACAACTAAATATAGAAACTGGCTAAAACAGCAAAAGCTCTCCATTAGAGATTCAAAACGGCAGAGGCTGTTTCTCAGGTTAAAAACACACAATATAAGCACATTTTGGCAGCACTATAATGAGTTCCTTAAGTCCTTTTCCTCGCAAGAACTGAATCCCATATCTCAGGAGACATGGCTACTATATATTCGGGATTTATATGTTATCCCATATAAATCCTCCCGTGAATTCAACACAGATGGCTACAGCAATTTGTTGGCTACCACTGTTACGCCTCAGTGTCTCTCTAACTTTGAAATCGAAGAGGGAAATCTAGTGAGATTAATTGGCAAATCTAAAACTTCACGGGCCCCCGGGCCGGATGAAATCCCAAATATAATTTTCAAAGAATATCTGCCTTTGTGGGCAAAAGTATTGAATGTTTTTTTCTATCATATTGTCCAGACTGGCACTGTACCAAAAAGCTAGCGGAGATCCATACTGGTCCCTATTTTTAAAAAGGGAAATAGACTAGAGCCATCAAATTATCGCCTCCTGGCAATGATGGACTCCAGCCAGAAGCTCTTTGCCAACATTCTTCTTGAACTAACTTACTTTCTGGTTGGAAGAAGAAAACATTCTGGGTATTTTTCAAACAGGATTTAGAAAAACTTTTAACATCATAACCAATATTGCCACACTCCAATTCCTCCTTTCGGCTTGTGCCAAAAGGGAGTGAACCTAGTTTGTTCTGCTGTTATGTGGATTTCACTAAGGCTTTCGATCTGGTTTCAAGACCCAATTTATGGGAAAATCTGAAAAATGGGGAGTTGACCCACAATTGCTCTACTTTATGCAATCCCTATACTCAAATACCTCAATTTACATACGGCTTAGCTCCAAAGGATACTATTCCAAATATTCTCCAATAAATCAGGGTTTGAAGGAGGGATGTGCATTGGGCCCCATTCTTCACAACGCTTATACAGCTGATTTGGAACCTACTTTACATTACATACGTAATTTCCCACCAACGACAAACGGTACTAAGATCGTCAGCATGTCTTATGCGGATATTATTCTTTTTGATCAGACTCTTATCGGTTTAGAGCGATCACTAAATGCGCTTGCTGATCATGCAAGGGAAAATGATATGTTATTAACAAATTAAAGACCGAATGATGTGACTTGGTGGTAGCCAGACAGCTATAGAAAAATTCAAATGACATGTGGAAAAAACGGTTTTGGAAAATGCAAAGGAAATCATATACCTGGGCTTTCCAGTAAAAATGTGATCAACCGCCTCTTATTACGAGGCATTAGATTATGAGAAAACTTGGAAAAAATGGCTAGTAATTAGGAACTACATTGAACATCATGTGGGGTGTTATATTGTGGGTTTTGTAGATATCTACAAAGCAAGTATTATCCCCTCAATACTATACGCACTAGAAGTCTTGCCATTAGTGCAGATCAAATGGCTGGGGAAACTTGAAGCAAAATGATTGCCATCATCAATCTCCCTAGGGCCATTGCTGTTGAAGCACAGATGCTTGAAAACGGTCTTCGATCTTTGGTGTGTTAGAAGAGTTTTGTTATATGACAAACTGTGCAAATTAGATCGTAGCTCAAACGCTTTGTTACAACTGCTGCGCAAAGGGATGAATTTTGATTGTCACAAGGGAGGTACCCCACATAGTTATTTGACAAAATGTTGCAGTCTAGAGTTAAAGTGATTCATTATGAATCTTCACTTTAATATCCTTCCCACTAAATAATATATTAGTACCTGGAAAAACTCTGCATTACAAGGTGATCTTTGCAGATGTTGCAGCCTTGAGGTCGAGACTTGTCGACACGTGCCAACTTCTTGCACAGCCTTGAACGACTATTATATTAGTGGGTATGGGAGCTTTGTCAGCTGCAGAAACATGAGGGGACCGATTTTGTTCTACATTGTTAGGGGCTTAATTTGTTGTGATTAATGCGGCTGAATTTGCAATTTGGAATCTTGTCACAAGTGAAATAGAGTTTTGACAATGTATATATGATGGATTACTGTGTTCATATGATGATGACATTTTTATATTTGGCTGTATAATTTAATCTGCTTGTTTTAACTTTGTGATTGAAGGTTAAGGAGCCTTAAAATTAAGCTCCCTTTTTCCTTTTTAATTCTAATTTTGATATATAGAAATGTGCTTTAAGTTTTTCTTTGTAATTAAACAAATGCACAATAAAATAAAAAATAAATAGGACTAGGTGAATTAATGATTCTACTGTGTCTAAGGTTCCATTTTCTTCCCATTCCTTAGCCCTAGGATGTGCACACCACCAGGTAAAAGACAAAACATATTGTCTGAGTCTTAACTGATCAATACTGTCTTATACACAGCCCCCAAATAAGGTGAGTATCTGGCCTTTTTACACACTTACTTCTTATGAATGCGGCACCTTTATTTTTCCTATTCGTATCCATTACGAGGCTATTATTGCCAGGCCACCCATAAATCATGGAGTTCACTGGTGACATCCAACTGGGTTGAGTCACGATCTGGTTATTTAACACTTTCCTGTGTTGGTTATTTCATCTACGGAATACTTTCAGTCTGCAAAGTGTAACACTTGGAAATAAATGAGTGTGTTTTTCTCACTTAGTTCAAAGGCTTTGATTTTCTGTGTTAAAGTGTTACTTAAGAATTTTGCATCACTAACGTGCATTGCAAATTGTTTTGACACATCAGAAAGTTTCATTAGAATGGTCATTCTTTTTTAGCCTGATTGTGAAGCTTTGTGTAGTCCAAAGTGTTGTAGCAGGGGCTGCATTTGTGTATTTATCGCTGCTCTGCTGAAGTATATTTCTTTCAAGTTTATTAGTGATTTGCATAGGAATTTCATACTATGTTTTCTCTTTACCTCACAAGCACATCAATGGCATTTAAAGGCTTGAGGTTTTTGATGCGTTTTTGTTTTAGGAGAGTCTCTGAGCAAGCAGCTGTTTGGCATTTTTCATTACAAAAAGCTTTTGATAAATTAGCAGATATGTTTGGTATAGTTATAAAATATTGCAAGTGTTTGCATGCGTGCGTCTGTGTGCGAGTGCATGCATGAAAGGGCATATCCACTTGTTAGTGACAGCAGACCGAACAAGGAACGGCTGGATGCATGGTCTGAATGTTACTTTTACTACCTCACTGTCCACTGCACGAAGCAGTCAGATAGAGCGGGTAAAAATCTACCAGCAGTTTGTTATAAACTTATATATCATTTCAATGGGACAGTAGCAGTCCTTCCCCCCCCCCCCCCCCCATCAGGACGAGCTAATTTTTTTAAATGAGACCAAGTCAACACTTACCAACATTGCTGCATATATTTTTAGTAGGGTTGACTGTACTAGTACGTCTCAACAGCTCTGCTATATATTTAAGGACAGTACCCTAGCGGCTCTGCGGAACTGCCATATGGGACGGTTACTATTCACAGCAGGGCTAAAGCACATTTAGCGTCATCATAAGCACAGCTATGTTTTCGAACAGTGCCTGCATTTTTCAACAGTCACATTATAATGACGCAGTACCAACATGTTTTTGCAGTTTCAGTATGTAGCTAAAGCACTGAAGAGAAACAGTCTAAGCCATTCCGCTCTCAGTATTGCGCTTTTCCTAACTTCCGATTTTCCCATGTGTGACTACTGTGTGACACTACCAAATCTTTAGTAACTCTATAAATCTCCTGCTTCACGTGTAGGACAGTTCATTGAAAGAGGCATGGAGGTTGGGACAAGCCAGTTATGCAGGTAAGCCATGAATAGGACTGCCGATGCCCCAGCTCTACAAACCTTTCAGACAAGTTAGTTTCCTGACAAAGCCTGTCAGAAAACTTAGTTCAGCTTGTTGATAAACCTGCTACACAGATCAATGTTTCCGCTGCGAGTTCCAAACCGGTCAATAGCTCAGTGAGCACATGCATCTGCATGCAGTGATATGTGTTTAAAATGGAGATACACATTTTGAATTGTAGCAGAACTAACTTAGCTTTCCAGAGAGTAAATGTTTGATGGTTCAGAACTCACACATCTCACCGGTGCTGCCATACTTGGCATTGAGTGCAGGTAACACATTTGCATGGAAACAAGTTCATCATCTGCTGATGGGAAACAATCTTCAATTTCCAGCCTAACTTTCAAAAGAAAGTTTGCATACATTTTAAAAGGAACCAGCCCCTAATTTTCAAACTGAACTATATTTACAGATGGAAAATGCATTTTCAGCTTATATCACTTATTTCTATGCCAAATTACAAATAAAAAGGAGAAGAAGAACAATTACGAACCTAAGAGACACAGGACAAAGGGCTGAGGATGGGGCAAACATAACAGAGAACGTAATGGAAAGGAGGGAGAGCCAGAGTAATACAATGTTGGAGAAAACAAGAGAAATTAACACAAGCGAGAGGCACTGGAGTTACAGCAATGGAGTCAGCAAGACAGAGGAGAGAAACAGCAACAGTTTCCGAGACAGGATATGCAGAGCAATACAGAGCAAGAGATCACCACAAGAAGCATGGAAATGCTCAAAAGTGATAGGTAGAGCAACAAAGTGGGAGACCGGGAACAAAGTAGCAACAGAAAGGATAGAGGCAAAACATGAGGAAGAGGCTATGAAACCTAGGTGAAGATGCAGAAACAGTCAGAGGGGAAAGACATAGTAGTGATTCTCGTAGAGAAAGGGAGTTTATTTATGAATACCCAACTAGCTGGAATATGGATCTGTAGCTATAGTAAATTCTTAGGAGGTCCCGTGTTCTAATGTTATGAAGATGCAGCTGGCTAGCACACACCTACAAGTTATTGCATGAGAGAGATTTTTCCACAAGTGTAATACATTATCTGGAGCCAGATAACATTATTTTATTTATTAATTGCATATGTTGGAACGCCCAGACCCGAGGTATCACAGCGTTAGTTACAGACATCTTAACATTGGTTCGACCACTTATGAAGAGCATACATATAAACATCAATGGTATGCGAGATTCAATGATGGCAATAATTGAGGAATACATAGAATGACAATGCATTACTTACCGTAAAAACATTTCTGATGGTTGTATCTGCTTAGATTCACATGCTGTGCATAGGTCCGACATCCAGTGGTCACTGCGGAGTATTGCATTTTGTTTTTCGTAGTCGAAAAGGGGACGTCGACAGCGTGTCTGTAACACTATCCCTATAGTGACGTGCGTTGTACCCACAATCCCTCACGCGTCGAGGTCCCTCTGTTTGCATTTTTCTGCCCCGAGGAAGCCTTCTAGACGTGAGTGAGTACAGAAAAGAGAGATATAAAAGGAAGTCTATGTTCCTTCCATCCGAGCGGGGAGGAAGGGTGGGAGCATGTGAATCTAAGCAGATACAACCATCAGAAATGCTTTTACGGTAAGTAATGCATTGTCTTCTGATGTTTGTTAATCTGCTTAGAATCACATGCTGTGCATAGACTAGCGAGCAGTACCCGGAGTTGGCGGTGGGTTATGAGAAGGAACAGTAGAGAAAAGAGGTCTTAATACTGCCTGTCCCACCTGGGAGTCAGATCTTGAGTGTGCATCTAGACAGTAGTGTTTTGTAAAGGTGTGCACAGAACTCCAGGTAGCCGCTTTGCAGATGGACTCAAGGGGAACATTTGCAATGAATGCTATGGATGCCCCAGTGCCTCGAGTGGAATGTGCTCTTGGCTTGAAGGGTAGTTCTCTCTTAGCAAGAGTGTAACAGAGAGTGATGCATTGTACAATCCATCTAGATATAGTGGACTTAGAGACTGCATCTCCTTCTCTTCCTGCTGCCACCGAGACAAAGAACTGATTAGTCTTTCTCAGTGATCTGGTTCTTTCCATGTAGAACATGACAGCTCTGCGTACATCTAGTGTATGCAGACTTTTTTCTCCCAAGTTGGAAGGGTTTTGAAAGAACGTTGGTAGTTATATAGATTGGTTTACATGAAATTTAGAGATGAATTTTGGTGCAAACCTTGGGTGTGTGCGAAGAACCACCTTATCCTTGTGAACTGATACGAAGGGGTCTAATACAGAAAGAGCCTGTAGTTCACTTACTCTCCTAATGGAGGTGATAGCTATTAGGAAAGCAGTCTTAAGAGTGAGGTATTTAAGAGTTGCCTTGTGCATGGGTTCGAAAGGAGTGCCCATGAGTCTAGAAAGTACCACGTTTAAGTCCCATCCGGGAGCTGGGCTAGCTATTGGGGGGTGTATTCTCTTTACCCCTTCCATGAAGGCCTTTATAACTGGTATCTTCCACCACAACACTTTAAGTTGGGAAGTGGTGTATGCAGAAAGTGACGCTAGGTGGACTTTAATGGAATTAAACACTAGACCTAAATCCAGTAAATGGGTCAAGTACAGAATAATGTTAGTGGCAGAGCAGTCAACCGGGTTGATGTTCTTACTTCTACACCAGATGACAAATCTTTTCCACTTGCTAGAATAGCAGTGGCGAGTATTAGGTTTTCTGGCTTCCCTGAGGATGTCCATACATCTCTGAGGGAGATGTAAATGTCCAAATTCTATGATCTCAGGAGCCAGGCTGCTAAGTTCATGGTCTGAGGGCATGGATGCAGTGTCCTGCCCTTGTCTTGTGACCGCATGTTGTACGGGCAAGGAAGTTTGATTGGGGGAGATAGGGACATCTCCATCAAGTGAGCGAACCATGGCTGCCGGGCCCACATTGGGGCCACTAGTATCATGGTCACCTGCTCTTGGTGCATCTTGTGCACCACCTTGTTGAGGAGGGGAGTCGGGGGAAAGGCGTTAACAAATTTCCCTGACCATTGAATCAAGAGACCGTTCCCCTTGGACTGGTTCTGGGGGTACCTGGAGGCGTAACTTTGGCATTGTGAGTTCTCCAGAGTTGCGAACAGGTCTATTTCCGGGAAACCCCATTGCGTGAAGACGTTTAAGACGATGTCTTCTTGCAATTGCCATTCGTACTCTTTGGGTAGGGGGAAGTCTCTGCTGAGTTTGTCTGCTAGCAGATTGAGTTCCCCTGGTACATGTTGTGATAGTAGGAACATGTGTTTGAGATCCCACTTCCATATATTCTGGGACAGCTTGGACAGTCCTGGAGAGTGAGTGCCCCCTTGCTTGTTGAGATAGTACATGGCTGTGGTGCTGTCTGTGAGGACCATCACTGTCTTTCCTTGTAAGTGTTCCTGAAAGGCTTTCAGTGCTTTGAACACTGCTAATAGTTCCAGCAGGTTTATATGTTTGGAAGCTAAGCTCGGAGTCCACACTCCGTGAGCAGTCTGATGGGATAGGTGAGCCCCCCATCCTGTAAGGGATGCGTCTGTGGTTAGAGTGGCTTCCACTGCGGGTGTGGCAAAAGTTTTCCCTAATAACAGGTTTTCCTTTGTCCACCACCGTAGCGAGAGAACCAAGGCCTGCGAGACCACCACTAGGTCGTCCCATTGTCCGCTGGCCTGACACCACTGGCTGTAGAGCCACTCTTGCATTGGGCGCATGCGCAGGCGCGCGTAAGGTACCAAATAAATACATGACGCCATCATCCCTAGCAAACGCATTGCTTTGCGTACCGTCACCTCTCGACCTGCCACATAATGGGGGATCTGAAACAGCATGTTTTGGACCCTCTCGTTGGAGGGGAAGACGAGGCCGTCCTTTGTTCGAATTAGAGCCCCTAGGAATTGTTTGATTTGGCTGGGGTCTAAGCTGGACTTCTTTTCGTTGATGGAGAAGCCCAGTCGGGACAAAAGGTCTACGGTCTTTTGGGTATTGGAGAAGCATGTTTCGTAAGAATCCCCTGTTATGAGCCAGTCGTCGAGGTACGGGTAAACCGGGATGGATAATCTGCGCAAGTGGGCCGCTGCCACTGCCAGTACTTTCGTAAATACCCTTGGTGCAGATGCTATCCCGAAGGGTAGTACTCTGAACTGGTAGTGTTTGTTCCCTATCTTGAACCTGAGGTATTTTCTGTGCGCTGGCAACATTAAAATATGAAAGTATGCATCTTTCATGTCTAGTGTTGTCATGTAATCCCCCTGTGATAACAGTGGGATTACATCCTGCAAGGTTACCATACGAAACTTTTAATTGTTCGCTGGACGCAGATCTAATACAGGGCGCATGGTTAAATCCTTTTTGGGTACAAGGAAGTACACTGAATAAATACCTTCCGTTACCTGCGATAGGGGGACAGCCTCTATAGCTTCTTTTTTCAGTAGCTCTTCTACTTCTTGAAGAAGAATGGTGAGGTGTTCCGGTGTCATGCGCCGGTTCCGTGGGGGTCTGTATTTTGGGGAACCGTTGAATTCGATGCAGTATCCGTGGGCTATGGTGGATAATACCCAGCGGTCTGACGTTATTCCCTCCCATGCTGAAAGAAACGATGTTAGCCGGCCCCCGACCGGTGATGCATGGGAGGGGACCCGAATCTTTGGGTCATTTGCTGGTATTTGGCGTGGGGCCTTTTGGACTGGAGCCACGCCCTCTTCCTTTGCCACGACGTTGGCCTCTTTGACTGAACTGGGTGCTTTGGTTAGAGGGCCAGTTGGTAGCAGAGTAAAATTGTTGTTGGCTTTGCTGCTGGCGTTGGCCACGAAAGGAGCGTCTATTGCCATAGCTGCGTCTGTTAGGTGGCCTAGAAATTTGGTCGAAAGTTTTGATGGTATCAAACTCCTTCTTCGCATGTTCTAGGGCCTCATCAACTGCTTTCCCAAACAGATGTGTTTGCTCTATGGGCTTATTTATTAGGGAAGCCTGGGTTTCTGGCTTAAATCCCGAATTGCGCAGCCAGACATGGCGTTTGAGAAGTATTCCCTGAACCAGGGAACGTCCAGCTGTCTCTGCGGCATCCAGGGAGTTCTTTACGATGCCCTGGTTTACAAGAGTTCCCTCTGATATAGTAGCCAACAGGCGTGAACGCAGGGGTTCTGGTGCGTCCTCTGCTTCGCTGCGCAGTTTGCTCCACTGTGCATCTGGTAGCTAGCTAATAGGGAATTGTTATTCGCAATCCTAGTTGAGAAGGCGGCGGAGGTTGTGATTCTCTTCCCAAGTGCATAGAGCTTCTTGCCCTCTTTGTCAGGTGGTGCCTCACTAGTAGATAGTGGTACCCCCGCTCTCTTCCTTGCGTCAGTAACTACCAGAGAGTCCGGAATAGAATGTCCCCTGATGTACAAAGGGTCAGAAGACGAAGGGCTGAAGAGCTTTTCTATCCGAGGGTTGACCCCTCTGACTAAGGCCGGATTGGAAAGGGAAGGAGTTATTCTTCTCTTTATAGAAGCCAGGAGCAGAATGGACTGACTGACCGGGGCTTTTTCTTTAATAACTTTTTCTACAAAGTCTATGTCCGGAAGAGTCTCCCCTGTGTCTATTTCAAAATGCGCTGCTGCCTTGCGCAATAGTGCATTAAGTGAGGGCTGGTCATCTATAGGGGAGGTGTTGCCAATAGGTGAGTCCTTGGGAGGAGAAGGGTGAAAGACATCGGGGTCTGAGTGCACTGATGGGGATTGCCAAGGCTGCACTGCTGGGGAGTGCCAGGGCTGTGAGGTAGCTGTATCTTCCTCAAAGCTCCTGTGGTAGTGTAAGGGTCTTCCTCAAACCTCTCCTCCTCATGTTCTTCCTCTCCACCTAAACACTCCACATCTTCCTGGAGGTATTGCTCCTCTTCAGTGAGGTCATATGCATCTGTAGAAGGGGGAAACAGCCTAGGAATCTTGACCCTAGGATCATCCTGGGTCCATTCTCTTGGTCTTTTGGGTGTGGGTGGGTTTTGGCTACCCAAAAACCTCCCCATCTTTTCCATACAAGAATGGAGTCTTTCCATGGTCTCATGGGGAACCCCTGAATAGTCTAGAGGGGGGAAATCAGTGTTGTCACGTTCAAAACGCTTTGAACGCTCCCACAACGTCGACGAAAGGTTTCTGTCGCCCTCAGAAAAGCCCTCCGGTAGTTCAGAAGTGCCTTTAGATGAATGGGGCAGTTCCTGGCTACTTTTGTGCTTTTTCGGCGTTTCTATTTCCTTGGGTGCGGTATTCGACGTCTGTTTCGTCGTCCGCTTGCGTGTGTCCTCGGAAACAATTCTCGCCAGGCTCTCGACGACGAGTTCGTCGGTAGAGGGTTCTGGAGTCGGCGTTGTCTGCGTTACGCGCTGTTTCTCGACGGCCGCTCTATGGAGCGTTACGTCGGGTGTCTTTGAGGTAGCGCCCGTGTTAGATGAAAGCCCAATCGCTGGTCGTGGCTGCGTTTGCGGGTGGGGCTTAAGACCCTTACGGTCTAAGGTCGACGCCGGAGTGCCCTGCGTCCCCTTCGGCGCTGGTGGATCCTTCGTCCTCGACGAAGAAGAGCCGTGGGTTGTGTGCTTAGGCCTATGGGGTCTGTGTGCGTCCTTGTCGCCGTGGTGTTCATCCCCATAAGCAGGGCGTGAGCCGAGCCCGTCGGGGCCGGGGACGGACGTCGAGGAGCGCGAGCGCTCCTTCTGGGGGTTAATGACTTCCGTAACGGACGTCGAGTTATCACCCTCCTCGTCACTTTCTGTAACAGCGGCGGCGGGTGAGGAAACTGACTTCGACATAGCGTAGTCCGCCCACCTCTTAACTTTCCGTTCTTTAAGGGTTCTTGGTTTTAAGAGCTTACAGGACGCGCAGCTGTCCTCTTTATGATCGAGGGGCAAGCAACGATTACAGAGCTTGTGTTTGTCCTTCCAAGTGTATTTGCCCCTACAGCGTGGGCAAAACTTAAAAGGTGTCCTCTCCATAGCTGAGGCAATAAAAACTGGTGATAACAACCCCAAGGGAAAGATAGGGGAGAAAGAAAGACATTCTCGACGAGAAGAGAAAAGTTCGAACCCCCACTCTCCCTACTGTATGTTGGCCGGCGAGGCCTGGCCACGTGTTCGGCAGCGCCGAAGGATCTCCTCCGTCTCTTCCTCTCCGTCGAAAACTTGCTCGGCGGAGAAACAGCTTCACAGCTAACGTCGAGGGGAGGGATCTTTTAACAGTAAGTATATATTAAGGACCGAGGTCCGTAGTACTTGTTTAGCAATGTCTCTCTAGGAGCTCCGCGTAAGGCGACCATAAGCTGGGCGGAAAAAAACAATCTGAGGGACCTCGACGCGTGAGGGATTGTGGGTACAACGCACGTCACTATAGGGATAGTGTTACAGACACGCCTTGTCGACGTCCCCTTTTCGACTACGAAAAACAAAATGCAATACTCCGCAGTGACCACTGGATGTCGGACCTATGCACAGCATGTGATTCTAAGCAGATTAACAAACATCAGAAAATACATTACATGGGTCATGTTTACTATTTACATGTTCTAGTAGTAGTCTACGTAGAATAGGCATCTGTCAAGTCATGAGGTGACAAGATACTGTTAGATGTGAATCGGATGGCTACAATTGGCTGAATAACAACGTTTTTAGAAGTACTGGAAGGAGTCTTCGTTTTTTAATGTTTAATGGTAGGGCGTTCCAGTGTTTAGGGGCCAAGACTGAAGCTGCTGCACCCTGCTCTAGAACTTTTATAGCGCAGGACCTCAAGGAGCGAGTTTTTAATTAGATCTAAGCGTTCTATTAGATTTTTTTTTGCTTATTGAGTTTTTGATATAGATGGGTGCTTTCTTTTGATTGATGAATAATCCGAGTGGAGGGCATGGATTTTAGTTTTGGAGCCCAGAATGAGAATCTCAGGTTTTCTCATCGTTGAGGCAAATGCTATTCAGAGCCATCCAATTTTGAATTATAGCGTATATCTTGTTGATGGTCTACGTGTCCTGGTCATGGTTCACTGTAATCAGTATGAGGATCCGGGTGTCGTCTGCAAAGTTGGTGTAGATGACACCCACGGCATCCAATGCTGAAAACAGACGTTTGGTATACACATTGTAAAGCATGGGCGAGAGACATGACCCTTGGGGTACCCCAATGGGGACTGGTATGGGAATCAGCAGCCTCTCTGCCTATGGTTACTTTGGACGTGCGTTCAGCTAGGAAAGATTTCACCCAAAGGGTGGCATCTTTAGAGAAGGTGAAGTCATTTGCTAGAGTAGCACATAGTTGATCATGATCCACGAGATCAAATGCTGCAGATAGATCTAAAGGCAGTAGTATGCAGAGTTTACCTGCGTTCCTAATGGTATCCATCTGGATTTTCAGATCAAGGAGTGCTGTTTCGGTACTATGGTTGGGTCCAAATCCAGATTGTCTACCTCCTAGGAGCTGATTTTGTTCAAGATGGGCTTGAATTTGGGTGTATGCTATTTTATCTATAATCTTAAGTAGGAACGGGACCATGGTTATTAGTCGGTAGTTCGTAGGCACTGTCGAGTCGAGGGATGGTTTTTTCAGAAGGGGTCACCCATGCCTATTTTATGCTGGCTGGAACGTGTTTGTATTGAATAAAGCATTCACGAAGTTAGTGATAATGGGGGTGAGAGTGGGGGCACAGTTTAACTAAGGGGGCTGGGAAAGTATCCCCTTTACAATTGGAGGCTTTTCGTTTAGAGATGGTGTCTATCACTAGATCCTGGGTCACTGGGGTAAAATACGAAAGTAAGTTAGCATTGTCGTTGGTTTTGTTGAGAGAAGCATTAGGAGTATTTTTTTCAGTTGATTTTTTTTTGCGTGAATTTTCTTTTGTAGTAATTCAATTTTGGAGACTAGCACATTTTGGATAATAGTGCACCATTCTTTGCTAGAATTGACCGGAGTGGTGTCTAGTGTTGGGTTTTCCATTCTATAAGAATGGAGCATACCTCTTTGGAATTAGAGGTAGCGTTGCTAATATGAGTGTTATATGCATTCGCTTTATGGGATATGATTGCTGCTTTGTATATTTTGTTGGCGGCTCTGAAAGCATTGGCAGAGTCTGTTGTGAGAGATTTCTTATGGATATGTTCAAGAGATATTTTAGTTCGCCTTAGCGAAACTAACTCGTCATTGAACCAAGAACTCTCATTTATCAGCACATCGTGTTTTAGGTATTCTGGGTGCTACCGAGTCAATAGTAGTGGTGAGGCACTTGTAGTAAGCGTCAGCGTCAGCATAATGGATGTCAGAGCTTCACTTAGGGGCTAGGTTCTCGGCTGTTAACTTACAAATGTTTCTTGTTTCATAAGTGTCCATTGCCTTAGTCTTTGGGGGGCAGTTCTCATTGCTAGTAAGGGTGAAGTTGACGCTATGGCGATTAGTCCAATCAAGGAGTGAAATCGAATCGATAGATACTTTGGAATTAAGCGCGAGTATCCAATCCAGCGTTCTGTCCTTAATGTGGGCGGATGCATTCACTAGTTGTATGAAGTTCATTTCTTTGAGTGCAGCATGAAGGGAGTCTGCTTTATGGTCCTACTGGCCATTAAAGCCTAAATTAATGTTGCCAAGGATAATACATTTGGTATTAGGTTTGATACGAGGGGCTAACAGCAAAGGGATGTCTAGGTCTGGATGGGTAATTCTGTTGGACGTTCTATAAATGACCAAGATATTGATGGTGGTTTTCTGGTTAGGTGCAAATTTGGCTAGGATGAGTTCATAGCCTTCAATTTCTACAAGGGGGCAGGATCTAATTTCCACTTTCGTTTTAGGTATTATAGCCACGCCAGCTCCTTGTGCACTGGATCTATCAGTCCTAATGCTGCTGTAATGAGGAGGGATGGCAAGCGCTAGTAAAGGTCCAGATGCTTGGTGCAGCCAAGTTTCTGTAACTATTAGGAAGTCCAAATTGTGTTAAATGATGAGGTCATGGATCTCAATGGCATGGGTTCCTAGTGAGCGAGCATTGATAAGGGAGCCTTTAAGGTTGAGTGATGGCTCTACTGGAGGCGCAGTGGAGGTATTCAGTAACTGCGAGCCCGAGGAACTCACAGATTCTTTGGCGCTGACTGCCAGATGTGTCTTGTGCTGTTTGTTCTTAGGGGGAGGGATGGGCTTCAGCTGTTCTAGCCTTGCTGCAGCAGAAATATAATTCTGCAACAACACTTTGTTACGTGATCTTAAATGGTATAGTCTAGTATTACCCTGAATAGGAAAGGAGGCTGGGTCACCCATATTATTTGGCACATGTTCTGAGATCGTCATGGATGTAGTAGAAGTGGGCTGTAGTGTCTTAGTGCTTCTAGTATCGCCTAGGGTATTGCTGTAATCCCGACTGAGCGATAACGGTGGGGTGGAGGGTAGAAATGTGGTGGGACAAGGGACAGAATGGTGCAGGTAGCAGCCAATTCTGGACAGGTCATTTCCATGTGTAATAAAGGAGCTCCCTGAGCAAGGTAGACAATCATTTACAATGCAGAATGGAAACATAGTAGAGAATAGCAGACCTATCATAGCCATATGCTCAATGGGATTATGGATGTGACAGATCTGCATCACACACGTCGAAGGAGGTTGCCTATACAAATTTTACATTACACTATGTTGAAGGTAATAGATTAAGTTAATCTAGCTTCAATCATGCCGTTTTGGCAAATGGCATTATTGGATCAGAGTGCATGGCATATTAACTAAAGAAACAGTATAAATAGATGATGCAAACAGATTGGCATGATAAGTATAGATATAAAGTGTGAAAGTTAGCACAGCACGCTCACATAAGGGAAGGGGTGGTTTAACACCCTGCCAGGTTAATTGGGCTTAAGACATTCCATATTAGCGTGTATGATGTCATCCGTACTGCTTAATACAATTTTGTTAAGAAGATGAAGGTACTCAGTATAACTAAAGACCGGGATCAGGAACCATAACAGTACAGTGTGCAGGTTATAGCATATGCTAGGCGAGGGCTCACTAGTGCTAGAGTACAATAGCACTACTGTCTACATGAAATACAACTATACTGTCTGTAGTATTTTCCAAACGTTTAACTTTATGCACACATTGGATGGGTGTTGAACACCTTTTACTCTCTTGCAAAGGTGAATACTCCTTTTTACTCTCTTAAATTTGGATTTCCTCTTCAAATCTCCAAATAGGGAGTAAAATACTCCCACCTCAAACTCCTATCTGGAGCACAGCATATGCATGCACTTTGTCTTTCCTAAGTGATAAGTATTTTAACTGATAGAGATTCTTTGTATAATTTTGTAAAGTGTGTATTTTTTCAGTATGCAGTGTGGGTGTTTTCTTTGGTTAACTGCGTGGAAACACTTCTAGCCATCATTCCGCCTTGAGTTAAGCCTGACTTCTCTGCCACAGTGACCTCATTTGTTTACTTTTGGTGAGAAACTTACCTTTTGGTTATACAGTTACACATTCCATCTCCCTTTCAGTGAAATACTATAGCTTTATAGAGCTTGCCCGAGGGCCGTACCGGGCATTATGGGCCCTGAAGACCGAGTTAAAGGCCAGAGAGCGCAGCGAAGGCCTTTAACGAGGTATGAGGGCCTATAACGACGGTACAGCAGGAGGGCAAGGTCTATAAAGCTATTAGAACACATGGCCAAAGTGAAAGTTCATTAAAAAATATAATTTTTTTATTACATTGTTTTTTGCGGGCCTTCAATATTCCCTATGGAATATTGAAGTTTTAAAAAAAAACATGAAAAATAATATTACAAAAAACTATTCGAACCCATGGCCAAAGAGAAAAAAGTTAATAAAAAAAATAGAATTTGTAAAATTATCATTTTTTGGGGACTTAAATATTCTATGTGGGACAAAAATATAAGTCATGCTTATTCAAAGTAAGCCATTTTTTCTACTAAAACTATTAAACGAAAAAGGACGGTATTTGTAGGAAAATGTAATTTTGACTTTGGCCACTAGAGGGAGACGAATCACTGTTAATGCACAACTTTCCGAGCTGAAGAAAGAAAAGCGCAAATGTGCAGGCTATAATGAAACTGCGAGCTATACCGTTTCTTATAGCCCACAAATGGACCAATCAGAAAGGGGTATTCACTGTCCCAGGGTTCTAATGGCATTTACATTACCTAGAATTGTTTATTTTACTGCCAAGAACTGTGACGATTCCAGAGAATTTGTCCCTTCTCTCCCAGTGGGAGACACCCGCCTTAGGACTAGGGTGGTGAGCCTGCTATGCAATACCGTCGCTCTGGGTCAGGGCAAGCGGGATCCCACTGGGCGCGTCTCCCTCCCCGCTGCCTAGGGACAAGGAATTCCCAAGTCAGGATGCCATCCCACCTTCCCCTTCACTTCCAGGTCCTCAATGCTTGTTGGTTATATGGGAATTGAACGGGGTCATCATGTACAGTGCTCTTTAAAACTGGCGTGTTTGGTTTCTGGCCCTTTATTTTTGTCAATCTTGTATTAAGCGCAGGACAAATTGGTTGTCCCATCTCGTCTCAGGGAAGAGGAAGGAACGTCATCCTTCAAGGCGGTGCCGGTAAGCAGTAGCACGCAGTAGACATGGAGAGAGGAAGCGCAAGATAGCGTGTGGACCTCTGCTGCCTTGACAAAGGCTGTGAGCCAGAGGAACTGACGCCTGCCGAACGAAAAGGAGACGCGATCGCCCCATAAGTGGTCGGCCGCCATCTGTTTTCGCAGACGCCGAAGTACTGTGGTGTATAGGCTGGAGGAACTGACGCAAGCAAACCAGCAAAGCGGATGAGAGCTGAAGTCACCCTTTCATGTCAGCCAAAGAGACTGACGAGCACGGTCGCAGAGAGCAAGCAACACACTGCAACCCTGGAAGCGGAAGTAGGGAGGCAATGGCTAGCAATAACACAAGAGGGGACAGGACTCAAAAGAATCCGAGAAGGAGTGAGAAACCAGATAGCGAAACAGCCCAAGGTTGGGTGTGAGAGAGGGAACCCCAAGGTTGGGTGTGAGAGAGGGAACCCTAAGGCAGGCTAAGAGACAGCAGATCCCCAGACAGGGTGTGAGAAATCAAACACTGAGACGGGGCACAAGAAGCAGGACTCCAAAGCAAGGTGTAAAACATTTTTAAAAAAATAAAACAATAGCACACATAGGGCTGGAAATACACCCAATCACCAAACACATGAAGGAGTGAGAGAAGGGATAAACCAAACAGGGCTGAGCAAGCCCGTAGCCCACAGGACACTAAAAAGGTGAACAAAAAGATGAGCAACCCAGGAGGGACAAAAAGTGAACTTTGTTGTCGAGAATACCGATTTATCCAGGTCAGGACGAGGCATCCCAGGAGATGGGATAAATTAGATACTGTTCCAACTACTTGATGAGGACATTGGTTTTGACCTAAAGGAAAAAGAACAGCCATTTTATTTTGGAATTATTCTACGAAGCAGAGGGCTGCTAGAGACCTTGAGAAAGTCTTTTGGGAGGGGGGGTGGGGGGATGGGGGTCAGAAAACCAGCCACCACTAGCTTACCCAAGGGGGAATAATCCTATTCTAAGATACAGCTCTTTCTTTTTCTCTTTCTTTGTTTCTTTCTATAGTGGTAGAACAAATAGTAGGTTAGCATACATTTTGACAGAGGACAGTGTTATTTACGAGACCTCCTGATGAGAGGCAATTAGTTGTTTTGTAGCGTAGGGATATCATCATAGAAGTAGGGTTTAGAGGTTTTCTTTAATAAACCAACTTATTCAAACATGTCCTCTTTTCCGTCTCCTATGTCTGACACAGAACATAGAAGTGATTTTAGTCTGTAATAGACATTTTAAGAGCATCAGTAGAAATAAACACTTTTTGCTTACATTATTAAGATTGTTTTCACAGCATCTTATTACTTTAGAACACCCCAATGTTCATGAACAAAAAAGAACAATTAAGACAAGCCCATAAGCAAGGAGCTATCAAATGTGCTCCCAACAGGATACTGGTGTGGTTATTTAGATGGAACTGCCTTTAAGTTATAAAACAGGCAATTTACATCTGTCATTCAAGAAAAAGTCAGCAGTTTACCCCTGAAGACTGAAAATGGGAAAGCCCTTGCATAGATCTGTACACTGCATTAGAATGTTAACTCCTAAAATGTGTGTACCCTCTAGAAAAGAGATTGGCTGAGAAATCAATAAAAGTAGTCAAACTATGCTTACCTCCTGTTTGAGCGTTATAGTAGTATGTATGACCATCTTCGGTAACAGCTTCTGTCCATACAGATGTTTCTTCTGTCTAATTAAAACAGATAAATCAAAATTTGAAACCGTGCATGCTTGTCATGAAATGGTGAAAAGATTAAAAATAACGAATTATTAGCTGACTAATTAGAAATGGAGGCTCTAACCACAGGCAATTAACACTGCATTTGAAAATAAAGGACTCCTGCATTACAATGGACCAAGAAGGATCATGCAACAACAAAAATGCATTCATACATTGGAATCGTTTTACACATTTAGTTCATACTTTTCATGAACCAAGGATTGATTATGTATCCACATCACTGTAAATGTATTTAAACATTAAAACCAGAAGAAAAATATACAGTATATGAAACCATTGATGTATACATTTTTGGAAAAGAAAAATTACACACAGCTTTCCTCAATACATAGTTTACACATTTTAATTGATTTCAGTGCAATGCACCCCCTCCTTTAATAGCATGCCAATTTATTTCTTGATTCTTTATCAGAGCATCAAGGCATTGAAAAGTACAATAGATACAAAAGGAAAAGACAGTTCTGAAACAACGAGGCTCCAATAGTTTCAAGATAAATTGGCCTGTAAAATTCAGCAATAATGAGAAAGAGGATGGGTAGCAGATCATATAAGCACAACCTTTAGTGTAGTCAGTACACGAGTCTGAAGCAGAAGAGCCTTGAGATGCAAGTCACCAGTATTACTTGATGGCTCTGCAGAAATATGCTGATGGATCTAAAAGCAGAAACTGGGAGAGCAATCTACATATACTTTCAAATGCATTAAACCACAGCAGGTTCAGGAACCAGCACCAAATACTGTTCAATGTCACTAGTATACATCGGTTAGCCAGAAGAAGTGACAAGGAAACAATCCAAATTCTTAGCAAGGTCTGCAATCCCCCTTGGGCCCAATAAACAACCATGCGAATCCAATGGCAGCTTCATCGCTCTTACAGGAGTCAATTTCTGGATCACTGGAAGCCAAAATTCCGAGACCACTGCACAGGTCCAGAACATATGTAAGAAATCAGCATTAATGCCACCACACCTTTGGCAGGTAGAACCACTATGCCGAGAAATGCGTTTTTGCTTTTCAGAAAAATGAAAAATAGTGGAGACCATCCGCCACTTGATGCTTTCTTGTCCAGGAACTTTGAAGCAAAGATCGCCATACCTGTGCCATATCTTCTCGGACTTTGTGCTGCAGGACGAAGCACTTTGCTGGGCAAGGTTAATAGCGGGGGACAAGACCCCGTGGCTGTTGGCATCTTACAACATGTTACGCAGTTTACAAGAAAGCTTCCAAGACTTAACAGACCCAGTACGTCGTGTACCTGATCATTTTCTTTATCACAACAAATAACCTGCTATGCGGATGGGCTCCACAGAGCCTCAAGAAAGGAGATTAGACACACAGAGTTAAACTGAAAAAACTGGAAAACTACTTTATGTTCGTTTTTGTAAAAAATCATAACAGATTAAAAAAATAAAAAAATAAGGATTTATCAATTTACAATCAACACATTTTGCGACTTGAGTAGTTTTAATCCCAATGAGCATTTGAGAAGTTACGCTGAATATCAGTCTCCCATTTCAACCTTGCATTGCTCAGTGGGACGGCCTCCTGATTTTGTGTCTATTTGTATGTAAGCAAGGCAATTTCCCTAAACCCTTTTAGGGTCATCATGTAGTACAAAACGGGAGTGGAATGTGGCTCAGATGGATAGCTCAAAAACTGATCAATTAATGAATACATCCCTTCTATAATATTGCAAGAATCTGAACAGTTGCCCTAAAACCCTTTCAAGAAAGGGTTTGTTAGAGAAACAACTTGCCTTAAATATACATACAGAGCAGCCTTACCATAACGAGGGTGAATCACCTCTTCCTAATATTCATGTATTCATGTTGCAAGTAAGAATAGGCCCCGAGAGACCTATCACTGGCATATAAGGCTTCTTTACAGCTAACAAAAGAGTTCAATCGCCTGTTGCCAGCGCTCCGATTTATACTCAATGAACTCTTGTTCTGTGCATCCAATGTTATGGCTGTTCATGAGCAGTTTGGTCTCTACAAATGATATATGTATGATATATGTATTTTTTCAACGAAATGCCAACAGCAGCGTACACGTGTTTCGACTAATGGAGGTCCTCTTCAGGGCGATAAAGATAGGCAGTGAATAGGCAGGCAATTATCCCAGCATTAAAGTGCTCAACATTTAAGGGAACAATAACTGCCAAAGCCAATAGGTTCCGAAGGAGGCCTTTAGGGAGCCAGGACAGCCAAAGTCAATGGACAAAGTCAAAGGTTTGATGCTCTTCTTCTTAGAAAATGTGTCTTAAATAGTCAGTGTTCAAAAGAGAAATCAAAGCAACAAGAGAGGACTCACCTTTAGAAAGCACAAGCTGTAAGGCCAATGCAGGTAAGTTAAGGTCAATTTGGTGTTGGGTTAAAACGCACTCCCAAAAGGCAAAAGGATAAAATACCCTATGCTGCACCGTTCCTTGAAAATGAAGAAAGTGTTCCAGCTGGTTGCCTTCACAATGCAATGCAGAAGACCCTTGTTCCTGATTCTTGGTCGTGGTGATGAAGGGGAGAATGTCTGGCGGGCTCCTGCGGCAGCACTCGAGAGATGGACTCGACAGCAATGGATTTCTGTTGATTCAGTGGCTCTTTGTGGTTTTGGTGCCTTTTTCTCAGCGCCAACGAAGAAGGAAAAGCTCCGATTAGAATTTCCTTGATCCCTCGGTCCTGGACTCTGGTGAGGGGACTCTGGTGAGGGAACTCTGGATGCAGATTACTTGCTTCCGCAGGGTCCTCTGGATGAATACGAAGATCTGGCTGGATTCAGACTTCGGAAGACAATGCACTCAAGTGCCTGAGCTACCACAGGTATTGGGCTTCTGCAACCTTAGAAAGTCACAGCAAGTCAGGGGTTGTGCCAAAATAGAGTTTGTCCTGAGGCTAGTTGGTCCCACCAGCCTAAGGGAGGAAGTCGTCCTTTGCAGGTCTTCCCTGTCAATTTGAAAGTTGAGGCAGCACAGCTGCAGGGTTTCACCAGGCACTTCGCGGTCCAGGAAGGTGCTGCTGGTGTCTTCTCTCGGCCTCTGCTTCAGGTTCTGTCCTCCAGTGGTCGACTCCAGTCCCAAAAACCTCGCTTTTTATGCAAGTTCCCATTCATTCACAGCCCTACACTGTCAATCACACAGCAGGGTGGCTGTCCTGCAAGGACAGCCAGCTGGCCAATTGGAACTGGTTTCACTCAGGCACACCTAGAGAAAACGGACAGGGAAGTTTCAGGAACCTTCCTCACTTCCTGCCTTTCCAGACACACTGGACCCTGGGCGGGCTTCAGGGCTGAAGCCTGCCAAATGCAATTTACACAAAGGACTAAAACCTGATGCAAACAACAGAGTAAAAGCCTATAAGAAACTAACATGAAATGGCAAAAAAAGAAGACTGGCGGCCATTTTTGGAAAATGGCCACCCTTGTGTGCAGCACTGCAGCTGAGGTATCAGCCTGCAGATACATGTCACTAGGTAGTAAAAAAGAAACCACTGCCACAAGCCATTCATGTGAGTCAGTGTAACAAAATGTTACATGAGGAATGGGTTAAAGAATTACTAGGTAACCCCCCAGCATTCAGGAAGCAAAATGAGTGGGCACCACGGGAGTATGAGTCTGTTTGGTATCCTTAAAGGTCTCTAATGTGATGACTACTTTTTTATTAATATGGTCCAGTGTGCAGGAGCCGGCTGAAAAAGGTTTGGAGACACCCAAGCCCACAAACAGTAGAAGCAAAAGATTAGGTGAAATACCCAATGATACAGCCGCTCTCTGAAATCCCAATCTGGGTTTTATGTTAGTTGAAATGTTACTTAATGCAGTTAGTGTGACCATTACAGCTGATTCATGAAAAAATTCAAAGTCGTTGTAGTTTTCAAGGTCGGTTTTATCCCTCAAACCAAAGTTTTTTTAGGAAAGAAATCACGAATAATCACTAATATTGTTCTTAGTGAGGAAGGATTTGCCACAAGTCACTATCTATAGACTTATAATGTGCCAATGCATTTCGGATAAAACAATTCCTTCATCAGGGCAAGTTAATCCATTTAAACAGAACATAACATATGCATAAAATTGTGCCAACCATATCATGGATAGGGTCCATACATAATCAATCCCATATTCAAAAAAGGACATGTGTGTGTAAACATGAACAGTCATCATTCACATGGTTAAATAAAATGACATGACCCAAATGGTTAAAAATGTGAAAGATTGCACATACCCAGAAGTATCGTATGCAGAATCAGAAGGCAGGAAACAATGGAAAATAAAGAAGATGCGGAAAACAGATCAGTACCCCGATAAGTAATGGTGTCATGTAACTGATTTAGGAGGGAAAATGGTCCATTACCTTAATTAGGTGAATGGTGGCGTTTTCTAAGCTTCAAAAAGCAGACAGCAGCACCACGCTCGGTGAGCAGTGGCTGCAAACAAGAAAGTATGCATAAGGAACCTTTCAGAGCATATACTGATGCATCGAGTAGTGACAAGCGTGGAAGTTGCCTTACCGCTTGAAGGATACGGTGCGGAGCTGTTCTCTCCATGTCTGCCGAAAGCAAACTGTCCTTGTTGCATCGGCGTGTTGCCGAGCAACCTGATTTTATGTGACACGTGATCGCGGCTCCTCGCTGAAGAGCGCGAGCCACGATCCGTGTCTGCAAGCACGCCCATCGGCATGAAAATCTTGAAAGCAAATAATTATGGGATATCCTGGATATATTCTGGAAAAAGTCATCACCAAAAAATGAAAAAATGGAAAAATGGAAAAAAAGGAAAAAAATGCGAAACTCATGGACATGGAAAAAATACTAAAATACCCAAAAATTACCAAACCGGCTAATCAATGGGAATATCAAAATGAAGGGGGATATCAAGAGGGCAAATAAAGAGGGAAAGAGCTGTTCATTGAACACAGGTCAAGAAATGATGTTGCACAGTTATTCATGTGTGCCTAAATATAATTACACAATAAACAAACCCTTGAAACCAAAACACGTGGCTATATTATGCAATATATGTGTGTCCCTTACTGCCGCTAGTGGTGTCATCTTGGAAGACGGCACCTTGGGTCCTGGATGGGACTCCAGGAAGCGCAGCATGTGGGTCACTATATCCAAATCATTTACATATGTATGTGAGAAGTTATATCCATTCCGAGTGACCATCAACATTCAGGTCATGTGTGTAGTGGTGCCATCTGCACCTAGGTGCTGATCAAAACAAAAGATTGCGACATGCATTTAGAAAAACAGAAGATTGTTAGAGGAAACAGTGAAAGTTAATCTCCTCATTTAGTCCATTTGGTACCAAACTGCCAAGTTTATCAATCCAATATGTTCTCTGCGATTCAAACGTTGGCATACATCCTCATGAGGACTATTCTTAGTTAGCACTTCCAAAATCACAAATCTTATCTGTGACATGTTGTGTCCATTGGCCATCCAGTGACGTGCCACAGCAGAGTTAGTGTTCGCATTAGGAATACAGGACCAGTGTTCACCCCACCTCAACTTGGCTGTTCGTGTTGACTGTCCAACATAGAATTTCCCACATGGGCATTTAATACCATAGATGACATTACTACTGTCACAAGTGCCAAAGGTTTTAAGCATAATTTTCTGCCCTGTTCTCGGATGGTTAATGATGTTCCCTTTGATAATGAAGTTGCAGTTGACACAATGAAGACAAGGATAGGTTCCAGTTCGCTGTGTCATAAGTTCTTTAGTTGTGGGTTTCGTTTGCACCAGTTCGTCTTTGAGGTTCCTACTGCGTTGGTAAGCAAAGATAGGTTTCTCCCTGAATAGATCTTGTACTCGGATGTCATTCTTAAATATCTCCCAGTGCTTCATGATGGTTCTCTTGATTTTGTTACTTTGCGTGGAAAACTTGGACACACATACCGGTGACTTAAGCTCTCTTATTTTTGGGATTCTGTCCTGACAATAGAGTCTCTCGTGACAAAGCATCAACCTTGTCGGATGCTAGATCCAATTCATCTTGCTTATATCCACGGGCCAGAAATGTTCCTTTCATCTCCATCTATTGCATTCTATAGTCTTCAGGGTCACTCACTATCTTTTTAACCCTTAGTAGTTGACTGTATGGCAGGTTCTTAAGTAGGCTCGGCTGGTGGAAGCTGAGACGGTGCAGGAGATAAAAGCAGATGCCTATGGAGTTTACCAGACTCCACAAAACAGTAACATAGAAAATCATAGCCAGGAGAACACGAGTGAGTGAGGAAAAGGGTCCTACTTACTCAGGAGTAAAATTTAAAAAGACCTGAATCCAGCAAAATAGCTGGGGGTCTCTAAGGTTAAAGGGAATTGTCACAGAAATGGAAATTCTCCCTAACACTCACCCCTCTCACCACCCCAACCCCCAAAAGAAGGATTTAATCCACTCCTGGCTGAATCTCTTGTTCCAGTTTCTGGAGAGACCATCAGCATTTTGGTGATTGCATCCCGACCTATACCCAATGGTAAAAAGTCAAACCCTTGGAGGCTGATAGACCATCTAAGTAATTTAGGATGTTCCCCCTTCATTAGCATTAACCATCTCATGGGCTGGTGGTCTGTTTGAATAAAGAAAGTAGAACCATACAAGTATGGCCTAAACCTCTTCAAATACCAGACAATGGCAAAACACTCATGCTCTATAGTTGCCCACCTTCCTTGTTTCACGGTCTTTCAGTGTCCTACTGATGAAGCAAATAGGGTGTTCTCCGACTTGCTCATCCAGTTTAGTTAGGACTGTACCCATACCCATCCCTGTGTTAGAAGCATCCGTTTGTACTATAAAGGATTGGTTGTTATCAGGAGCTCTTAAGACTGGAGCTTTGCAGATGGCTTGTTCAGCCCTGCAAATGCCTTGGCACACTCCTCATTCCATCTGGCTTTCTTTGGACATTTTGGAGGGGAGATGACATTCAGGAGCGAAGCTATTTATTTATTTATATCTGTAGAGCGCACTAGCAGCCCACAGGCATAGAGGCGCTCTAACAGAGCTAAAGCAGGCTTACTTGAGGGTTACAATGAAGCCGCCCATGAGAGAACTTGTTCATATTACGGTGCCATAGTTCTCAATGAAATTTCTGTAGTACCCAGTGAGACCTAGAAAGGCTCTCACCTGGGTTTGAGTAGTGGGGTGGCCCAGTCCAAAGTACAGCTTGTACTTTGCTAGGCAAGGCCCTAATCTCACTGCCTCCTACCTCATGTCCAAGGTAGACCACTTTGCCCTGACAAATTTGAAATTGACTTGCCTCTATGGTCAGATGGGCCTGTTCAAGAGCCTGCAATACATACCCAAGGTGATGAAGATGGTCTTCCCAAGTGGGGCTGAACACTGCTTGGTCCTCCAAGTATCTCATGCAGAAATCCTGTAACCCATTCAGAACCTGGTTCACCATCCTTTGGAATGTAGCAGGTGCATTCTTTGGTTTATAGTCATTTTTTCTAATACAAAAAAGTAGAATTTTTTTATTACGTTTTTTATTCGAAATGGGGGTGTTCCCCCCACCCCCCTTTAATTTTTTTTTATGTTTTACCCATTTTTTTAGATATTATTTTTTCAACATTTTTGTCTTTCGATTTTCTTTTTCTAAATTATGACCGACCACCACATTCTTTAGTGCAAAAGGCATAATCCTAAACTGGTATAAGCCTCCTGTGGTGGAAAATGCAGTTTCTCTATGGCACGTTCTGTCAGTGCTATTTGCCAGTAGCCTGCGGTCAAATCAAATGTGTAGAGGCACTTGGCAGATCCACGTTTCTCCACCAGCCCATCTGTCTTTGGTAAAGGATGGGCATCCGTCTTTGTGACTGCATTTAGAGCTCTATAGTCACATAGAATCTCAACTCTTTGGTTCCTGCCTTTGGCACTAGACCATGGACTTGTAGATGGCTTTATAATCCTGAGGTCAAGCATCTTGTTAACCTCCTCCTTTATACGAGTTAGGACATGATCAGACATTCTGTAGCCCGTGCTTTTAACAGGCAGACTGTCACCAGTGAGAATCTCATGCTGGCCCCAAGGGGTCAAGCTTGGTGCCAGAGACAACAGGGAGGCAATCTGACTTAACAGAGCTTTGCACTACTCCTGTTGCTGCAGAGTCATATCTGAAGACAGTTTTACTCCTCAACTGTCATCTGAAGGGTGACCCCTGAGGAGATCAGAGAGAGGCTCAGTCTCCTCCTCCTCTTGATCAGAGGCTAGAAGGAAAGCTCCCAGCTCTGCACTAGAGACAAAGGCCTTCAGCCGTTAAGTGTGAAAGATCCTAGGGGGGGGACGCTCGAGAGCCTGTGACCAAGATGGCAGCACTGCTCTGAGCTCCACACAGAATCCGCCAGCAGGGAGGCAATCCAGTCACCCATCGGGGTCCATCTGACATTAAACTAGCGGGCTGAGGGTGTGAAAGGAGCCCAGTGATCACTGAAACTTGGGTGGCAATTTGGAGCCGTTGGCCTGAGAAAACCAGCAGGCGGCCTGAACCGCACCGGTGCCCCGGCAGAGACGTCATTTAGGGGGTCACCAGAGGTTGCAAATGCGACCTCCGAGGTCTCCTTTGCGACCTCAAAAAATGCAAGCTCCTGGGCTGTGGCCAGCACCATGTGGCTCTTTACTTCTGGAGTGGCTGCCTTTCTTGTTCAGGCCCCTTAAAAAAAGAAGAAATATAAGAACAGGAGTGCTACAAGTCTAACACTTTCAGCACTGACCCTAGATAAGAAAGAATAGGAATACCAAATAATGTGTCTTTCTGGAATTCTATACAATAATTGCTAGACTCATTAAAGGTTTATTTCAGGTACACTTCAGGGGTGAGTCACTGATTTAGTCTGTTCCTAAACGCCTCAACTCAGCCTTTCATCCTTCTTAGATCGATAGTACCAACACATGTTGGGTGATATTGGGTGTATATTTTTTCAATATAAAGCGCTTAAGCGTTAGTGCTATATAATAACACATCATTATCATTTGGTCATTGACGTCTGCTTGCATTCACAGTAATTGGGTAATATGGGGCTATACACACTGATCTTAACGATACATATGGCGATCCATTTTTGTATGAAATGTACAACACATTATAGTGATATCGTAACCATATTTTTCGTAGTGTACAATGCTATGTGATGCCACTTCCTGTTTTGTCAACGGGTGAAAGGTCGTGTTCCATCGCTTCCTGCGATATCAGGTCGGGTCAAATTACATCACTTCCTGTGATGTCATTGGGCGGGTCAAGGGTCATGTGATGTCACTTCCACCACCCCTGGCATTTTCATGAAATGACGTCCCTGCGCCCCGGGCGTGTTGCCTGCAGCGAGAGCCCCACGGGTCCCACTGCGCATCCCAGAAGGTGTTGGCGGAGACGAGGAGTCTTGGGCCCGGATAGGAGGCATGTGCTTCGGGGATCTCCCCGGAAGGTAAAAGCTGGTGACACTGAAGTGAAGCAGAGCGGTCCGGGAGCGCGGTTCATGGCCGGCATGCCCCTAGAGCCTGTGCGCGGCCCAGACGCGGCACCGGCAACAGACACCCAACCGCTGAGCAGGGGGGTGGTGTCCCATCCCCGGACAGTGTTGCAACACCTGTGGCGAAGTGGTGACGTCGGTGGCTGCAGCTGGAGCTGTGGGAGAGCTGATCAGCTCCCGCGGTGCACCTGGTCTGGAAGACTAGCAAGGGTGTGGACCTGAGACACCGAGGAGGAACAGCCGGCTCTGTGGCAGGTGAGGGGAGTGATCCGTAATTGCCGGCCAGGAGCCCAAACCCAGGGATCTGAGCACAGCGGCCTGGCCGCACTAGACCCTTGGTGTGCGGAGTGCGCTGGCACCCCCTGAGTTCCCAGCAGAGAGGGCGCACTCTGAGTCCTGCTGGCAGGGATCGGCCCGTTCCAGGGGCGCCCTGGCAATAGTCTGCACTCTTCCCCCGGAGGCAGAGACATCCAAACAGGAGCAGCAAGAAAATAAGTAAGTGGCAGCGGGGATCCTGGCTGCGGAGGTGGCCCCGCGCTGCTCTAGTCCTCCATTCGCCTGGAGCCATCAGACATGCAGTGGCATGTATATGGACGCTAGTCAGGTCCCCAGAAATATGACGTATGATACACAAGCCAACACTGCCACGGCACAGTAAATCGAAGGGAGGCATACCTCAGAACCTCCCTCTCCTTGGACTTGTGAGAGGGAAGCCCCGGCACCTCTACAAAACAGGCACCACAACACTATTGGAAACACTATTGGAAAGGGCTCGTCCGACTCTTGACTGGCGTGGGCTGTCTCTGTTGTGCGAAGGGCGGATGTTCACAGAGGACATTAAGGAGGAGATCTCTGCGAAACAATGGAGAACGAGAGGCTGTGCAATATGAAACCGACTGGCGAGCAGAGGAGTTGGTAGGGAAAAGGTATTGAGATACCCCAAGTGAACAGGCACAGACAATTTACACAGGGGCAGGCAATGAAGCCAGCCCGGAGATACATGAAGATATGAAGATGCCATAGCTATAAGAGTGCAAAGCAAAGTCCACACAGGAGCTCAGACCAGCATCGGAGCTCTAGCTGTGAACAGTACTACAGTGAGCAACAGCCCCAACAACCAACTTTTGGAACCAAATCCCTGAGAGAGGGCGGGGCTTCCTCAGGCCTAGTTCTAAGCTACATGGCGAAAGGGAACAAGTGACAGTCTCGCCTGCAATTTACCCAGAAGGAAGGGCTTAAGAGCAGTGACAAGATTGCAGAACACCTAGGGCCAAATCATGGAGCCTCGGATGGCTGGTGAGGCAGGTGAGGACATGTCAGACCCCCCCCATCGGAACCGAGCCAAGTACTGGCCGAAATGAGGTCTGGCTTCACTGCCATAAATACTAAACTGGACGGAATGGCATATAATATTGACAGGATGCAGGAAAGGATCGATAAGGAGAGCAGAAGGACAACCAAAGTTGAAGCTAGGGTCAGTGCACTGGAGGACACCCGCAATGACACGTCGCAGGCAATTAGAGAGCAACGGAGGGAGGTGCAATCCATCAAAGACAAAAATGAGGACCTCAAAGCGAGATCGCAGAGGAATAACAGAGCGGTGGGGGTTCCGGAGACCTCTGCACAGCAAAACATGGAGGTCTTCATGGAGAACTTTTATCAGACAAGTGCTACAGGCTCCATCTCTCTCATCCAATTTTCTGGTGGAGAGGGCTCATCGGATATCACAGGTTTTCCCCGCGACTGGGTCAAAGCCCACGCCCGATCATCGCTCGTGTCTTAAACTACCGAGACGCCATACTTCGCAGAACGAGAACGCTAGGGGACCTTACCTACGAAAACACAAGAGTATCCTTCTACCCAGACTTCACCCCAGCGGTCCACAAAGCCCAACTTTCCTTCCTAGCAGTGAAGAGAGCCCTTAGAGATCGAGAAATAAGATATTCAATGCAATACCCCTGCAAACAGAGTACAGCACAATGGCCAAACTCACTTTTTCACAGACCCAGGAGCAGTACACAACTTCCTTGAGGCTTTGCCGAAGTGAACCAGAAGGCTCTGGATGCATAAATTGGACAGGGGCCAGCTGGCAAACAGCTACAACAGTCACCTGAAACTCGATATGGGGTGGCCCATAGCAGTTAAAGTAACCTCAGCAGGTCATCCTCGATGGGTGGCAGCAATTGATGGCTAATGATGTAACCAATAGAACCAGCTGCTTAAGTATGCATAGTTAATGTTTTTAAAGTCCTCCCTGCGGTGGGGAGCGGGCAAGGTCACCATGGAAGCGGTGTCCAGCGTCTCCGGGCGACTGCCCATTGAGTTACATATGTTGAGGGCAATAGGGGTGGGGGGATCCAGTCACTGCAGGTTGTGGGTGGGCAGTGGGGGAGAGGCGGAAAATGTGCAGGGGATGTGTTGTGAGATGATTCAGAGGGGGAGGAGGAGGGGAACATGTTGGGGATTTGGTGTTCAGTTATATCAAAAATATTTGTATCTCATTGAGTCCGATGGATGGTCACCGGGCAGGACGCAAGGGCGGGATGCCGTTGCTTGGGAACATAGTCTACACAGCAGATAGGGCACATAAGGTCATTAGCTGGAATGTGCGGGGACTCAACAACCCACACAAAACCTGCAAGGTGATGCAATACTGCGAACAGCATGGAGCCAAGGTGGTCATGCTGCAGGAGACTCATCTTCGGGGCAAAGGAAATGGAGTCGCCAAAAACTGGGGGTGCTGCAAATACTACACCTCTTACTCAGCGGGAGTGATGACACTAGTGCATAAATCCCTGGAGTTTCGACCTAAAAGCAAGCACATCGATCCAATGGGTAGGTACGTTATTCTTTCTGGATGCTGGGGGAACATACCAATTACATTTGTTAACGTATACGGCACAAACATTGACGACCCGAGCTGTACCGCAGCTTGTCACGACTAAGTCAGAAATATGCAGATACCAACAATGTATGGGCCGGGGATCCCAATGTTGTCTTAGACCCAAGCAGGGACAGGACGAATGGGGAAGGGAAAAGGAGAGCTAGAGCCGCAGATGTGGTTCTGGGAGCCATGGGGGTGCTGGAACTGGGAGACGTGTGGAGGCTCGTAAAACCAGATTGGGTGGAATATTCACATCACTCCACGGCTCATAAAACCGCGTTCCAGCTGGATTATATCCTAGCATGCCCATACTTAATACACCAGACGGAGGAATGCGTGATGCTTCCCAGAACGCTTTCTGACCATTCCCCCCGTGTTGTCATCAATACAGTTAGACCAGGTCCCTAACTGCCCCCAATGGAGGTTTAAATCAGAGGCACTGGGTGATGTGGTGTTTAAGGGTGAGATGCTTAGCTTAATCAAAAACTATTTCACCGAAAACATGGGCTCCGTCCATAAGAAAGGTACACTGTGGGAGGCATTTAAGGTGGTCATGAGAGGGAGCTGTGAGGGGATTCCCTGGGTCCTCTTGCTAAACTGAGGGACGATCTGGACTGCTTTAGCGCCCTTGCTGAGAGAGGAGTCAAATACTTTGCTCGGCCAGCAATGGCACGTAGATATGCGGGGGAGGGAAGGCCTGGCAGGCACTTGGCGGCTATTGTACGACATGAAAGGGATTGTAGGGAGATTGCTGCTATCAAAGCACCAGACGGAGAGGTAGTTGTACAGCCGAGTGCGATAGCCGAAGTATTTCGACAATACTATGAGTGCTATACATCTCCCGGGGGGCGCTGCAAAGTGAGGTGGTGAGGGAATACATTAGAGCAGCATCTCTCTGAAAATTGGGGCAGAAGCTGCGATGGCTCTAGCAACCCCAATAACGGTCGATTAAATCCTGAATGCGATATGGGAGCTGCCATCCTCCTAAGCGCCCGGAACAGATGGCCTAACAGTCGAGTTCTACAAGGAATGGGGCCCTGAGATAGAGAGACACATGCTAGCGGTGTGGGATGAGGAATTGACAGTGGGGCATCTCCCGTCCTCGATGTGCCAGGCGGTGATTACCTACCTTGATCCACAAACCCGGTAAGGATCCCCTCGAGTGCTCGTCATACCGCCCTATATCCCTACTGAACCTCAACACTAAAATCTTTGCGAAAGTATTGGCGGACCGACTACTGCCCTATGTCTCTATGGTTGTGTATATGGATCAATCTGGATTTATACTGGAAAGATCAACCTCCCTGAACCTTCGTCACTTATTTGCAATCCTGGCCCAGATAGACCCCAGCACCCAGGCAGTAGCGGCCCTGCTAGATATGGAGAATGCATTTGATTCAGTGGAGTGGTGTTATCCGTTTGAAGTCTTAACTCAATTCGGGGTCCCGGATCCTTTCCTTGCAGCAGTACATTCTCATCTACTCAGGCTCATATGCCCAGATAAATGTGGACAGCACTCGCTCTCAAATTTTTAAACTAGGCAGGGGCACCAGACAGGGCTGCCTTCTGTCGCCCTTGCTATTCGCTATGGCAGTAGAAATACTTCCTCAGGCAGGCCGCGAGTATCATGGACAGAGGCCTGGCGATGGGGGGCAAGGAGGGGTGGGGGAACTTATCTCTTTATATGCAGATGACACGTTGTATATATTAAAGACCCCACAAATAACCTGGCCCCACTGGTCAGGGAGATAGAACAATTTGGAACAGTGTCAGGGCTATGACTCAACAATGCTAAATCCTCACTATTCCCTCTAAACGAGAACACTGTCTGGCCCCCTAACACACAGGGCTACGGTTGGGAACAGCTGGCGGTCACGTACCTGGGAGTGCGGGCTAGTAGGGACGCAAAATCATTGCTAGAGGACAACCGTACCAAATATTTGCAAGCGTTGAGGTCCAGTGAGGAGAGGTGGTGTGGCCTGTCCCTCTCCCTTTTGGGGAGAATAGGTATAGCTAAAATGATAGTTGTCCCTAAACTCTTGTACATCTTTCAAAATGTTCTGGTATGGCCTGGGGTGGGATTCTTCCAGGAGGTGCGCTCACTACTGAGCAAGCGGACGTGGTATGCCAAGAGCCCACGTATAGTGTGGGAGACACTTGCCCAGCCGTAGGAGCAGGGGGTGGGTTGGAGCGCCTGACGTGGAACTGTACTTCACGGCGGAGCAACTTACCTTTACAAAATACTGGATGACGGGCGCTCGGCCGAACCCTCATTTTAGGATTGAGCGATACTCTATATAACCGTTCTCCCTTCAAGGGTTACTGATCTCTGGTGGGTCCAATGACAGGTGTCGATTTTCCCGGTAGCCTGTACAATACATGCCTGGAAGAGAGCTATGAAGACGTTGGGAGTGGACTGCCCCTTTGACCCAGGCATCTCGTTATGGGGCATAGAAACCCTCGTACCAACCTGTGATAAGGCTATTGCACAAGACCTGGAAGGGGGGGTAGGCATTATTGCATGTATCGACGACAAGTACCCTGATGAGCAATTCGTCTCTTATTACTTGTTCAAAAAAAAAAAATGGGAAGGGGGGGGGCCTCAACGCACCCTGCAGTATTTCAGGATGAGGGCGGCCTTCATTTTTACATAACGGTCCCAGGAATTTCCTCAAATGCCACGCACTCCCCCAGTGCCGCACCTCATTAGGAACTCCCCTGTGTGTAGAGGTACAGTATCCACACTTTATAAATTGCGTCAGAAGGATACGCCCAGAGAGGCACTTAAGTGTAGGGGGAGGTGGGAGGAGGACTCAGGGTTGACCCCGTCGGATGAACAATGGGCTGTGATGTTCGACACCACGCATCAAGGGGCCTTTAACACCAGGCTGCAGTTAATGCAGCTAAAAACGCTGCATAGTGTATATGTCTCCCCAGCACGCACGCACGCACCAATACGACCCCACAAAGCCCGCCACCTGCCCAAGATGTAAAATGGAGCGGACCAATATGCTGCATATGTTGTGGCTATGTGTGGAACTGGGCCCCTTCTGGGAGGGAGGTGGTAAAGGTTATGTCTGAGATGGTGGCTCGGCCAGTACCGAGAGAGCTGTTGTGCTGCATGTTTGGGTGGCTCCAGGGATTAAGTTATTGTCCACCTGTATGATCAAAGCAAGACGTTGTATCCTGATGAAATGGTTAAGTGCACCCCCTCACCCCCCTCATCCCCCCCCCCCCCCCCCACCGAGGGTGCATGGTTGGCTGAGAGAGCTAATATGGTTTAGTGACACTGATATGAAGCATGCATGTGCGTTGTACAAAATCGGCGTATAAATATCTGGCACCCCTTCACGACATACCTACTGACGTGGGATGCCTGCACATGATGGACCAATTTGTTGTGGAGCAGGGAATAAAACTGTCGAGTGGGTGAGACCCTCCTCAGGAATGGGAGACAATCATGGGACGTTCCTACCCCCGTCGGGAATCCGTCTGGGTTCATGATTGTCACGATTCCTGCCCCCAGCACCCTGGCATATCAGGCTGGAGCCAGGTCCCCGCCACCTAGTCGGCCCCTAAGGGCCTCTCCATCTCCCCAGACACCTACTTGGACTCAGACTTGGCACCAAGCTCACACACAGTCCTGAGATCCACTTAGTATTGGATTTGTAATGTATTATGGGGCAATGGATGCCCTCATGTAATTCAGTTCCTTGAACTGGATGAGCAGTCTAGTCTTTCGAGTGTGGCTCAGCCCAGGGATAACTGGGATACCTAAAGACTATTTAAACCACACCCGGCCTGAGAAACATGCTTTGCGTTTCTCTGCACCTGCAGCGCGACACTCACCGTGCCCAGATCTCCTGAAGAGGTCCACTTCTTTCTTCAGCACCAGCGCACCTGCAAGAATAAGAACTTCGCTGCCAATACTCACCTCGAAGAGCATCCAACTTCTGTCCAGCTCTTCCCAGTCTTGTGGATTCCTACGGCAGAGTCATCCCCATCTCGGCACGCCACACCCTACCAAAGGGGAGAAGAATAGAAGAAAAGACGTTAGTAAGCATTCTGCAATACTTAGCTCTCTCGAATTTGCAAATAGCGTTTAATCCTTACCTGAACTCCCGTTGATCGGACAACTTCTGCTCCGGACCATCCCGCCGATCTGAAAAAGGGGAAAAGACACATCAGGTTAGCGCAAAACATTTAAGAGGCGCCGCACATTGCGCTTTCTCACCGCAGCTCATCTCCTCAGCTCGCTTCCATGCTGGGTTACTGCGGCACCTAAAAGGACACGGAAAAGACGAACATTGGTTAGTGCTAAGGAAGCTAATAAGCATCACGCTCCGCATTCCTACTTACTCCAGCAGCGCATTACCATCCTCAAGACCTTCATCACCTAAGGAAAGAAAGACAGTATTAAAGGGACTAGAGCCATCTGAACTTTTGTAAGACTCATTCCAATTACCGGTCAGGCTGAAGCCGCAGCAAGCCCCTTCCGCAGGGCCCGTGCCAGTGAAGCAACTATGCACCCTCCAGCCCGCATCACCCAACGCACCCCTGCATCGAAGGCAGGACGGAGAGTGCCCCACATCAAAAAAACAAGGTGAGGAGAGGTCCGGGGGGAAGGTTGGGACCCAGGGAAAAAAAGGGGGGCCAGACAAGCAAGACCAATAGGGAATTGACCTCTGACAATACTGGGTTTCAGGCCCAGTGCCTGGTTGAGCAAGTCCAGGGAAGGGTTCGAAGTGGTCGGAAGTCCGGACCGGCTGAGTGGCGTCCCCGTGCATATCAGGTGAGCGTTACAATGATGTTCGGTAAATATATGTATGTACTGAAGTCTCTTGTTTCTCCTATGTTGGCTTAAATTGTGTAAGATACTTGTGTGCTGTGTTGCGAAGACGTTATGATGTCCGTCATTCTAAAGAATGCATAAAATGTGTGGCCATTGCCGGTGAGTTACAAATCATACAATAAAGAAATATTTTTTAAAAAAGTGAAAGACCCTAGGGGCCTCCTTGTGGTTGCCCTAGTCCAGTAAATAATTCACCTCTCCAGGTTGGTCTACATCCTTGAAGGGTCCTATCCATTACTCCTCTACGGCCCTCTGCCCTGCAGGAACCATAACCAATACTAACTGGTCTGGTGTGAACACCACCATGTTGGCCTTCTGGTCATGCCAATGGTTGGCCAGAGCCTGACCAGCTTTCAGGTTTTCTATTGCTTCCGTCATCAAAAGTACCATCCTCCTCCTGAGGGCTAGCACATAGTCAGTGACACAGACTGGCTTCAGGGATCTCAAAACCCTCTTTAATGAGGGCCAGGGGACCACTGACTGGATGACCATAGAGGAGCTCAAAGGGGCTGAAAGCCACTCCAGCTTGAGGCACCACTGTAAGCAAAAAGAAGGCATGGCAGTAGTAGAAGGTCCCACTTTCTTCTCAGGGGCTCTTCTAAAGGCACCCATCATGCTCTTCATTGTTCTGTTAAACCTTTCTACCAACCCATTTGTTGGGGGTGGTAGGCAGTTCAGAACGTTTAAGTCATTACACCATTCTTCCACATGGTCTGCATGTAGTGGAACATTAAATTAGATCCCCCGTCAGAGATAACTTCCTTAGGAAACCCATCCCTGGTAAAAAATACCAAGGAGGGACTTAGCCAATGCTTGAGAAGTAACATTCCTCATAGATATAGCCTCAAGGTACCTGGTAGCATGCTCTACAACCAATATAAAATCGATTGCCTGAGGAAGTAGGAGGGTGTATGGGACCAACAATGTCAATCCATATCTTCTCAAAAGGAACGCCCACCACTGGGAGGGGCACAAAAGCTGCCACATTCTTGGATCTATTTTTGCCACGTGTGGCATCTTCTACAATGTTTGTCAACATCTGCACCCATCGTGGGCCAGTAAAAGTACAGAGAAAGCCTCTCAATGGTCTTCTTGGAGCTCAAGTGATCAGCCAGAGGTAGCTCATGTACTAGTTATAGTAGCTTAGACCTCACCTCCTGGAGTAGTAGCAGTCACCTGAAGTCCCCTGGGGTAGATTCTGTAGGCTCACTTTAGAGGAGTGCATCCTCCCAGTAGAGTCTATGCTTCACTGGCTCTTGCCTTTACAGCCGGGAAGCGGTCTGTTGTCTGAGAGGAACATTCTCTCGGTCCTCTGCTGGAATCTGCCCCAGAGGGTCCACCTTCTGCAAGCAAAGTCTGCAGCTCAGGATGGTCTTTAGGATCCAGATCTTCCAAGCAGGGAAGAATCTCCTCCAGATCTGTTTCACCAGTAGCTGGGTTTTCAGGAGTTGGTTTGTCCACCCACTCAGCCTCAGGTGGGGATGGGGTCACTGGTGTTACCTGGGACTGTCCTCTCTGGGAAGTCCTTGTTTTCAGAGCAGGTTTAGGTTTAAGACCCTTTTTCTTTCCTGGATTTCTCCTTGAAGTGGAAGGCTGGCCTGCCTGCTGGTTTGAGTTACTGGATTCCTCCCGACCTCAAACGGAGAGTCTCTTAAGGTTGCCTCTCTGGCCAATCTCCTGTCGCTTTTAGCTGGGAGTACTGGAGACTACTCCAAGAGTTTTCAAGCCATTACCCAACAGAACTTTCCCAGGTACTTCAGATTGTACACTGACAGGAATTCTTACAGTCGTGTTATTGCACTCGATGAGGGTTGGCAAAATAGGAACCATTTGTATAGGGGCTCCAGCAAATCTAGTGGGACCTTTGGATGCCTTAGCTACAACCTCAGGTCAACCACTGTAATGCTGGCCCCAGTGTCTCTGATGGCAGGAGTCTGCTGGCCATTTACAAGTACACTGTCCTAATAATATTCACCAGACTCACAAATCACACATTTACCAAAGCTTTTCTGGAATGAGGGTTTTTTAGTGACCTCTCTCTGGCTTTGCCCCAAAGGTGTCATTAGCCCTTTAATGTTTCCCATGAAATGTACCCTTATGGTTTTTGTGGCCCTCTTTAGGTGGTGTCTTTACTATCTTTCTTGTGCTTTTTTCCCTCATCCTTTTTCTGAGTTGCCCCATAACCCTTCTGTGGCACCGGTTGGCTACCCACAAGTCAGCAGCTTGAGCTAGTTCTTTGGGATCAAGTTCCTTAGAGTCAGCAAGGTGCTGTCTCAGCTCAGGAATGCAAGCATCAAAAATATTCTCTAGTAAAAACAAATTCCTCATTCCCTCAAAGAGTTTACTTTGTATCCTTTCACCCAACCAGCTAAGTTTTTCATGCATGCACAAACCCAGGTAGCCCAAGGGGTAACATCTTTTCTTTTTATGGTCTCTAAATCTTTTAAGGTATTGAGAAGGAGTCTTCCCAAATCTGGCAACAAGTGCCTGTTTAAACAATCAATTGTAATTAATTAAATTAAAGTAGAGTAAACTGAATTTAAATAATAACATTCGTACTACAGTTTTTTGAAAAATAGATCAAATATTTTTACTTCATAGGTTGATCTGTTGAATTTTGATTCATAATTATTAATTGCAATTAATTCAAAACAAAACACTTCACAACAATATATATGTAATCATAACTGAGTAGACAATTTCAAGCATTGAATATGATACAATCTCACATTTGACTAAACTATACAAGTCAATATCCTGTAATATGTTCCTTGTTTGTTTCTATACGCGTTTCGGGGTATACTCGTCCCCTTCTTCAGGAGTTGCCTGCTCTCTTCTTTATTTACGAATTCCAATCTATAGTGAATAATTAAGAATAGTTTAGTAACTCTAATATTGATCACCATCGTTCATCTTACAATAATTCTTTCTCTCGGTCATGATTCTGAATCTTATAATCACCTGTGTTAATTCTTCTCAGGGGAATCCTTTCCAAGAATTTCTTCTATCGGATCGTCGATTAGTGGACTTAAAAATGCTACCTACAAAATCAAAAAACGGTGTAGATGTAAAAAACTAATTGTAACGCTCACCTGATTCCCGTAGAGGCGCCGGTCTTGACTGGGCGTATACCGTATCTTCAAAGGTGATGTGTAACACACGGCTGGCTCTTTGGGCTGGACCTCTGTGCACTGTATGTCTGACTCGAAGGGTAAGATGTCTGCAGATAGAAAATATGGGATTAAGGAACTGGGTTATTGAATGTCTCTCTCTTTTTCCCTTTCTCTTCTCCTGTAGAACCCCAAAGGTTAACGCTCTCACCTTAGGTAAGTGAACGCTGTGCTCTCCATCTGCCTCGGGGCAGGGTGCTGTAACCAGTTTCTTCACTGGATAAGGGGAGCAGGCCTCTTGACTTCAGAGGACTGCTGTCCGTCGTTTACTGCACGAACGGTAAGTTTCGAGTAATTCTAATGTCTTTAAAGTCTTTAGTAATGATGTTTCTTGTTTTGCAGGGTTCCGGCGATGGCGGATGACGGGCTGAAGTGAGTTGAAGATGGAGCCCGTGTGATGAATAGAAGCGCCTGGAAGCACGTAAGTAAGAGCTTGTTGCCTGCTTCACGATGCGCTCTAACTGTCTTTTTATTTTGCAGGTACAAGTTCGGAGCGGCTGCAGGGTGCCGGAATACCCACTGGGTTAGATGTGGAAAGGAGTAATGGCACGTGAGTATTAAAGTTCCCCAATGTCTTTAAACGCACCTTGTTTTGTCTTTCAGATGCGGGATGCAGCGCCGAAGGCCTCCGGAGCGTGCAAAGAGTTGGTAAGCTTTTGTCTTTCAGATGCCGGAATGCAGTGTGAAGACCTCCGGAGCGCACGAAGAGTAGGTAAGCCTTTGTCTTTCAGATGCCGGAATGCAGCGCGAGGCGTTGGTGACAGCAGATGGACCAGGTAAGTGAAGAGCTGTCACTGAAGACCGTAATGCTAACCGGTTCTTTCTTGTCTTTATAGGTGTTGCTGAAGACTGGATTCAGGATGGTAAGCCTTTTTCCTTAGGCCCAGGATCAGATGCAGAAGACACGATGAGCGTTCTGCTGCAGAGGATGCAGAATAACGCAAAGCAAGATTCATCCATCGGGTGTGGTTTAAATAGCCTCCTGTAGTGCTTAGGTGTCTCCTTCCACAGCCACGCCTAGGTAAGAAAAGAGTTCCTGCTTTCCAGAAGAGTTCCAGTGTTCTGAATCTAGGGAGTGGCTCCTGCCCCACCCAACAGGAAAAGTAGTTCCAAACAGAAGAGGATCAGAGGCTCAACTGGCAGGCAAGTAAGCAGCATGGTCTGCTGCAGGTAAGTCCACCCAAGCATTATGAGCCCGGCGCTTCCAGCGCTGGGACTGGGCATATTTATGAGCCTGGTGCCACTGGCGCCAGGACTGGGTCCAAAAGGTCCCAATTGGGACTGGTTGGCACTCGGAACCTGGGTTATGGATCTGCTTCCAAGGGTGTTGGGAAAACCCTGACCTTTTGGAAGCAGAGATCATGACACTAATCTACCCTCTATAGAGACAACAGCTAATATCATTCATGTTATATATGAATAACTTAAATGGATGTTTTAAAATCAGTGGGTTAGAATATATAAGTTACCTGGTAGGTATATTGGGAAACCCAACTGTTTCCAATGTGAAATATCCCTCCTTATTGGACTTTTTTGTCTGGTGCCCAAGTTGTGCATCCTGGCGAATGGTATTCTTTACTCAAGAGACTTGGTAGTAGTTATGTCTCTCCGAAGTGTCCTATGAGTTAAATTGGAAAACTGTCACTTCTCAGCAAACATTTATGGCTATTCAATAAGTTGAATGGTATCCAAGGTAAATCATTGCCTTTCATGTTTGTGTGGTTCTTACCTTGTTGGAGCTTCTAGTTGGAGCTCCTGGTAAAGAGTAGTCTTGAGTTCAGAGACTTGGTAATGGACGTCCCTCTCGGGTAAATCCTACAGATTGAAATAAGCAACATACATCATGTCATGGCTCACTAGTTGAACGTCTAGTTTTAGTAAAGTTGAATCAGATATATTGTGTACCTACTGCTTGCCTAATTCTTACCTTTTTCCTCTGTGTATTCATCAACACAGGTTCCTCTGGTTGGACTGTACCAAATGTTAAAGAGCAGCAAGGAAAACACGACGCAGCAAAATGGCCACCATTTGTTTATATGCGTAATAATGTCATCAAAGTGTCATGATGAGCGCGTCATAATAAACAGCACGTCATGATGAAAGGGCTAAATGTTTAAGGTAGAGATCTTTTTAGGAAGACCAATCATTTTCTTGATCTTATGATATTTATCCCTACGTGAATTAGATCCAAAACATTTCCCCAATATGAATAGTCTATGTCTAGTGCACAATTGTGTAACTCGACTTATGATCCATAGGTAAAAAAATCTATATAAGAATAGAAATAAAAAAAGGAAAAATGTTGGGCCGTACATTCTTATTGTAATTTGGGTAAAGTCATCCTGTGTCTGGTTTATCCATTTGTGCCGAGGTCCAATCCCTTACTGGTTAGAGTGCCAGTGTGGGATTTGTTCTAAAAAGCATTATCTGATCTATGCATTATAGGCGTTTATAAAATAAAGATCATGCTCACACTCTAGTATTACAATGACGATAGGCAGTACATGGATTACAATAATCCCAAACTTTTAAATCAACACTCAATTGTTTTCCAGTTGTAATCTTCATTCGTACCAAACATTTCAAGGAGATACAAAGTTTATAGATGGAGACTCTCAAGCTGTAAACTTTATCCCTGTCAGGAATGTTTTTATACAAAGTTATTGGATGTTAACCCCCAAGTTTAGGCCTTAATTCCTTTCCAGATTACTCAATTATTTTTAGAGGAACACCCCCAAATTGTAGTCCTCATTCATACAATTTGGTGATAGACTGTTCGCTCTATCTACCCAATAGATTTCTCTCCGGTTCATATGTTTCGTGCAATTCCCACCTCTTGGGGCTTTGACTACTTCCAAAATAACCACTTTCAATTGTGATATATTGTGTTTATTTTCGTTAAAATGTCGTGACACTGGTGATCTCACATGGTTTGTCCTGATATTACTCTTATGTTAATTCCAGCGTTCTTTCGCTTTTCTGTTTATCTGGCCCACATAAAATATCCCACATGGTCAGCTGAGTCCATAAATCACTGTTTTTGAATCACAAGTAGCATAGTCATTCAATTAATTTTGGTTCCATTGTATGGGTGTCTTACATAACCGCCTCTCATTATATTATTGCAATGACCACAACTAAGGCAAGCAAATGTTCCTGTCTTTTTGTCTCAAAGTTTGTTGTTTGTCTTTTGGAGGTCTTTCAGCTTTCACAGGTTGGTCTTTAAAGTTGCAGCCCCTCTTGTATGCTATGATAGGGGGTTAGGGAAATAATGTATTCAGTTGTGGATCCAATTGCCTTCCTGGTACTTGGTCGGGAGGATGGATGTCTGGCGGGCCCCTGTGGCAGCAATGGATTTCCATCGATTCAGTGGATCTTTGTGGTTTTGGCGCCTTTTTCTCAGAGCCAACGAAGAACGAAAAGCTCTGATTAGAATTTTCTTGATCCCTCTGTCCTGGACTCTGGTGAGGGGACTCTGGATGCAGATTCCTTGCTTCTGCAGGGTCCTCTGAATGCATACGAAGATCAGGCTGGATTCTGACTTCGGAAGACAATGTACTCACAAGTGGTCGAGCTACCATGAGTATTGGGCTTCTGCAGCCTTAGAAAGTCACAACAAGTCGGGGGTTGTGCCAAAATAGAGTTTGTCCCGAGGCTAGTTGGTCCCACCAGCCTAAGGGAGGAAGTCGTCTTTGTGGGTCTTCCCTGCTGATTAAAAATTAAAAAACAAGGTCAGCACAGCTGCAGGGCTTCACGGGGGACTACGCGATACAGGTGGGTGCTGCTGGCATATTCTCTCGGCCTCTGCTTCGGATTCTGTCCTCCAGTGGTCGACTCTGCTTCTAGTCCCAAAAACCTTGCTTTTTATGCAAGTTCCTTGGCTGTCAATCACACAGCAGGGTGGCTGTCCTTACAGGACAACCAGCCAATTGGCACTGTTTTCACTCAGGCACATCTGGGAGACAAAGGACAGGGAGGTTTCGGAACCCTCCCTCACTTCCTGCTTTTCCAGACACACTGGAGCCTGGGTGGACTTCAGGGCTGAAGCCTGCCAAAGGCAATTCTCACAAAGGACTCAAACCTGATGCAAACAGAGTAAAAGCCTAGAAGAAACTAACAAGAAACGGCGAAAAAGAAGACGGGGGGCCATTTTGGAAATAAATGTCACCCTTGTGTGCAGCACTGCAGCTGAGGTATCAGCCTGCAGATACATGTCACTAGGTAGTAAAACAAGAAACCACTGCCACCAGCCAGGGATTAGTGTAACGAAATGTTACATAAAGGAATGGGTTAAAGGAATTACTAGGTAATACCCCAGCACTCCACATAGGGTGGTGTGGGCTGGACCCATAAAGTAAAAGTAAGAAAGGGGTCATCTTACTAGTCTTGGGAACAGTAGTTCAGCAAACAAAATGTAGTTAAACATTAAGAAAAGTCCAAGGGATTTCTCAGTGGCACTGCACAAAAGGTGCTGCGTGTCACAATGCAAACACAGATGCCTATGGAGTTTACCAGACTCCATAAAACAGTAAGGAACATAGAAAATCGTAGTCAGGAAAACACATGAGTGAGGTCCCACTTACTCGGGAGTATAATTTTAAAAGCACTGAATCTAGCAAGAGAGCTGGGGGTCACTTAAGTTAAAGGGAATCTGCACAGAAATGAACATTTTCAGTAACAAGCGGCAGAGTATAAAATGTCACTGCAATTTTGAAGTGACACGTGTCCTCATCGCATCACGTATACTCATCAAATGGCAGTGGTGGTACCTCTCTGCAGCTGTCAGATGCGAACAATGCGCTGAAGCATAAATAAGGCAGGTGGTGTGGTATTTTGCATGTAGAAAAATATTGCACAAAATAAGAAGAGAACAAATTAGCAAATTTGAAAACGCATTCCCGATATTCCGAGTTGCAGAATAATGCAACTGCGACAGTACATAGCGCTTTGTACTAGGAAAGCAAAGGTGGAAATGAATGTTGTATCACTATGAGGGGAATAACCACCTGGGGCCAGAAAACAGAAACGTTGCCCCGGTATGCAATTTTGCAGTGTTAGCACTACGGCAAAGTTTGACTGGAAAAACATACTTTCAATGTATTTTCTGCACAAGGGCAAACTTTGCGCTATTGCGAATACCATTCCAATTTAGTACTGGCTCAAAGTTCATCCTGGTGTACAAACGCAATGAACAAAGATTTTTGCCGAAGGGCAAACCTTTACCTGGTGCTAATACCATTTAAAATTGCACATACAATAGTGAAAAGCTTTTCAAATATGGCCCAAATGTTTTTTGCATTTGTGCCAATACTGTGCCAATGTGCACTTGCACCGGCGCAAAGTTTCTGTGATCTGACCCCAGATGCCACAGCCGGAGAACATTTGGAAACTGTTTTGTCTGACAAGAGAGAAGAACAAGTTACTTTCTTACCTGGTACTGTTCTTTCGATGGGATGTTCCGACGACACATTCCACATCTATGACAGATAATCACCACAGCGGTGCTGCTTCGGAACATTTTCGGCATCTGCGTCCTGCGTCGATGACGTTGATACGCTGTCCTCGAGGGCCTCCGTCGAGCCGACGTCACCGGATGTTATAAGTAGGATGCACGACGCCCGTAGCTTCAGTTGTAGTTTTTTCCCCCAGAACGTTTGGCACCAATCTTCTGCCAGTATGACCACAGAAAGCCTTGCGGAAATGGAAGCTGCAATCGCACAAGAAATTCTGTAGCGGGGCAGGCTGGGAGGGTACGATGTGCAATACGTCATCGGAACATCTCATCGAAAGAACGTTACCAGGTAAGAAAGTAACTTGTTCTTCGAAGGGATTAGTTCCTCAGACGTATTCCACATCTATGACAGACTCCCAAAGCAGTACCAACGTATGGAGGTGGGAAAAGAATTTAGAATTTTAGAATGCCCAATTAAATTGCAGAATAGAGGACTGCCTTGCCAAAGGCCAAATCCTGCCCATGGATAGAATCCAGGGAGTAGTGTCTTACAAATGTATGGACAGAGGCCGAAGTGGCTGCTTCACAAATGTTACACATGGGAACACCCCTCTGCAGGGCAGTAGAGGCAGCCACACCCCTGGTAGAATGGGCCTGTAAGCCTACCGGAGGGTCCTTACCCGTCAGGCGGTAACATTCAGAAATTGTCAAGATAATCCATCTAGACAAAGTCTGCTTAGTAACAGCTTGTCCCAAACACCTTCCAGCGTATCCTACAAAGAGCTGATCGTCCACTCTGACCCGGGACATGCGTGAGATGTAGAAACTTAAAGCTCTCGTAGGATCCAACCTATGGAGCCTCTCCTCTTCCTTACCAGGATGTGGAGGAGGATAGAACGCCGGAAGAATGACCTTCTGGCTTAAATTAAATTCCGACACAACTTTCGGAAGTAAAGAAGGACGAACCCTAAGAACAACCCTGTCCTTATGAAACACCGTGAAGGGTGGCTTAGCAGATAGTGCCTGCAACTCACTCACTATGCGAGCGGAAGTAACCGCAACTAAAAATACAGTTTTAAAGGTCAAAAGTCTCAAAGGACAAGAATGTAAAGGCTCAAATGGAGCACCCATTAGGAATTTTAGAACCAGGTTCAAATCCCAACCGGGCACCTGGAAAGGTGACGGTGGGAACACATTAGTGAGCCCTTTCAGAAACTGAGAAATTAAAGGAACCTTCAAATAAGAACACTCCTCAGATGAGCGCTTAAATATGGACAGCGCCACCAGGTAACCTTTAATGGTACCCACTTGCAGGCCCTTGTGGGCCAATGAAAGCAAAGACATAACCACAGGAATGGCACATGAAAAAGGATCCACATTCTGAACCCTGCACCAGTCGCAGAACTTTCTCCAACGGCAACGGTACAGGGACTTCGTTGCAGGCCTTCTGGCCGAAAGCAACACCTCCATCACGTCTTCAGGGAGGTCCCAATCCTTATACCTCAACCTTTCAGAAGCCAAGCATGAAGGTTGAGAGACCTGACCTCTGGATGGAGAACCTGACCCCCCCCCCCCTCCCGTGAGAGCAGATCGTCTCGGTAGGTAAGACGGCATGGAGGGCAGATGGACATGTCGAGAACGTCTGGGTACCACGTTCACCTGGACCATGCCGGAACAATGAGGATCATTCGGGAACCGAACCTCCGTAACCTCTGCAGCACTTGCGGAATGACGGGGATTGGAGGAAACGCGTACAGCACTGGGAAGGACCACTCAACTACGAACGCGTCCCCTAAGGCTCCTCTTGGAGGAAATTCCCGCAAGCAGAATCTTTTGCACTTTCGGTTGACACTGGAGACGAAGAGAACCACTCGTGAGAGACCGTGCTCTGCCTGATCAGAGCGTCTGCCGCCTCGTTTTCGTCTCCGGCCAGATGAACTGCTGAGATCGAAATTTCCTGCTGCATGGCCCAGAACCAGAGCTGCATCACCTCTCTGCACAAAGTGAGAGACCCTGCCCCCTCCCCCCCCTTTTTGTTGAGGTAGTGCATGGCCACTGTATTGTCTGTCAGAATCAGAACATTCTTCCCCCGCACAGACGGCAGAAAAAAGCCTTCAGAGCTAGCCTGATGGCCCTCGGCTCCAACTGATTGATATGGAGTCTGGACTCCGACAGAGACCAACGACCACTGACTGTGAACTCGTTGGCATGAGCTCCCCATCCCGTGAGGGATGCGTCCGTCACGATCGTCTCCTCCGGCCAGGGTAGCCAAAATGGTGCCCCCTTCATCAGATTGCCTTCGACAACCCACCACAGAAGATCCTGGGCGACCGAGGGCTGCACCTGAACGAGATCCGACATCCTGCCGCAGGACTGTGACCACTGCATCTTGAGAGCCCACTGCAGAGATCTCATCCGCAGCCTGGCCTCTGGCACTAGAAGAATGCAGGATGCCATGAGGCCGAGCAACCTCAAGAACTCGAACACCGGGAGACTCTGGGCATGTCGAAACTTGTTCACCATCTACAGAATGTGATGAGCCCTCATCTGGGGAGGAAAAAACAGCCCCAGGACGTGACGAGCACTGCTCCGATGTACTGGAGCCGCTGGGTAGGTGTCAAGTGGGACTTCTTTAAATTGAGGGAGAAGCCCAGCCTGTGAAGGGAGTGGCAGGTGACCGACAGATGATCCAGGACTTGCTCGGGAGAGCACACCCTGATCAACCAATCGTCCAAGAAGGGGTAGACGTGAACCCACCCCCTTTCCTGAGATACGCTGCCACCACCACCATGAGCTTGGTGAAGACCCTCGGGCGGAGGTTAATCCGAATGGCAGGACCCCAAACTGAAAGTGCGTGTCGCCAACCGTGAACCTCAGGTACTTCTTGTGCTTTGGATGAATCAGCACATTAAAGTAAGCGTCCTTGAGGTCGAGAGACACCTACCAGTCCTGAAGTTGAAGGGCCTGGAGGACTTGAGAAAGAGTAACCATCTTGAACTTGTCCTTGCTGAGGAGCTTGTTCAACCACGCAAGTCCATGATGGGTCTCAATCCCCCATCTTTTATCGGGATCAAAAAATATGGGGAATACCATCCCTTGTTCCTCTCCGCTACAGGCACCAGTTCTATGGCACCTTTCTCCAGCAGGGATTTGATTTCCTGCGCAAGGAGCGGATCCGGACTCTTCAAAGAGAGATTCTCTGGTGGATTGTCGTGAGGCCTCTGCCGGAAGGAAGACCGTAGCCGTGGGCTATGATCTCCAGAACCCACACATCTGAAGTAATGGCACGCCATTCTACAAGATGCTGCGCCAGCCTTCCCCCAACCTGCGAACCATGGGACATGGCCTCATGACTGACCTGAAGCGGCTGCAGCAGTGCCTGAGGGAAAAGAGGCAACTGCTCAAGCGGCCTCGGCACCGCGAGTACCCTGTTTTCCACCTCTGGTACTCCTACGTTGGCCCCTTTGACTTGCAGCTCCCCTCGATCTACCAAAGGTAGAGTAGCATCGAAAGGAACCTCCCCTCCATTGCTGTCCGCTAGGACGAAAAGGCAGAGGTTGGCGGGCTGCAGCGCTCAACTACGTCACTGCAGCCTTTGAGGTCTGCATCTTCTCAAGGCTCTCGTCAGCCTTGCTGCCAAAAAGATGTTCACCGTTAAAGGGCATGTTGAGAAGCTGGCATGAACATCAGGAGCAAACCCAGACTTCCGCAACCACGCAAATCTGTGCATCACGGTGCTCCCTGCCATGGACCAGCTGACACAGTCTGCCACGTCCAGACCCGATTGAATGGATTCACACATGCCATCCTTGCCATCCTGTACAAGAGCAAGAAAGCCATCCCGTTCCTCCCATTCGGGAATATGCTCAGCCGCTAACGAAACCCAATTCCACCGTGTGTGAGTGAAACGTGCTAAGGCACACACGGAGTTGGCTGCTTTCAAAGCCATACCCCCTGAAGAAAAGACCTCCTCCCAACCGTCAAAACGTTTGTCGTCCCTATCAGGAGGGATCGTAGGATACGACGCCGGTTTTGCTGGGGCTGTAGCAGCCTGCACCACCAAACTCTCCGCAGTAGGGTGCATGGACAAGTAGCCGGGTTCACCAGTGGCTGGGCGATGCTTTTTTGGCAACGACTTACCCACTGCCGGGAGACTCTCCGGAGCAGCCCAAGCCGCCGCCACCCTTCTTTGCAAGGCCATATGGAATGGCAGTACCGGGTCAGTTGGTGGACCTTGGTCCAAAATACCCGTCAGGTCATCCTGCAGAAAAAATCCATTGGTGGCGCAGACAACCCCAAGTACTCTGTCACCCTTGACATGAGCCGCCGGTATGAAGACTCAGCGTGCGTGCCAGGCTCAGGCCTGCCAAACTGAACCTCCGGAGAGGTGTCCAGACCACTGGCGTCGTGCAAAGACTGACGCAGGTCTTCCATCTGGCTATGACCAGACAATAGGTCGTCAGGAACCTCATCAGGAACCAAACCTTCCTCAGACCCTTCCTTCACCTCAGAAATATAATCCCTGGAAGAGGGCACAGAAAAAGGCTCAAATACAGGCCTCACTGACTTTTTCAGGGCCTTCCTCTGAGTTTCCACCGATACACGGGGTACCTCCGGTAAAGACTCCACAAAAGGCATCGAGGGCTTCGACGGAATCTGCGTAGAGCGTGGTGCCGATGGCTTCGACATAGGCCTCTAGGGCTGAGCCTCGAGCGCGTCCTTCGACTGCCTCGGCGCCAATGACTTCCTCAGAGGCGGAGCCTCGAGAGAGTCCCTCGACGGACATGGTGCCGATGGCGTCGACGTCTTCTTCCAAGCCCTCACAGGTTCCAACGGTCATGAGGGCGTCGAGGACCAGAACCTGGAGCAGGCATGGCTAGAGCGATCCACCTTGTCCGATCGGGACCTCGAAGGCTCCCGATGATCGTGCCGACCACCCGAGCCCAAAGGCGTGCGAGCAGTGACCCTAGCACGTTCCCTGCCGGTTTCTTTCGAAAGGCGTGGACGGAACGGAGCCATGTGATTGGAAAATCGCCATTATCTCTATACGAAATGCATCCCATTTCGCAGGAGAAGAGTGCTTGTTTGGACAAGCAACCCGCCGACGGGCAGACACCTCGCACGAGGAAGGCGACTGGTGACGCCGCTTCCGCGAGTGCCTCGAAGAGGCAGAGGAATGGCGGAACCACTCCGGGACCGAGACCCCCTGGACTTACGCTGACGACACAGAGAGTCGCCTCTCGAATAGTCGGTCGAAAGCCCTGCGGATTTCGACTTTCGGGGCTTTGAAACCCTACCTACAGAAAGCTTCTTCCGCTCCTGCAAGGCCTTCGATGTTAAAGACTGGCAATCGTCACAGTCATCCGTGGCGTGGTCCTCACCGAGGCACCAGAGGCAGGCGTCGTGCAGGTCCATAAGTGACATCTTGGAACTGCAGTCCTGACACTTCTTGAATCCCGACCGCGGGGTAGAAGATGACGAAGACATGATACCTTCTTACAACAAACAAGTTCGAAGAACCGATAGAAAACTCAGAAGAACCGAGGCGCGCCGAGATCTCCGAAGCGAACATGTTCGCGGAAAAAATGGAACTGAGGCTATGGGCATCCTACTTATAACGTCCGGTGACGTCAGCTCGACGGAGGCCCTCGAGGACAGCGTATCAACGTCATTGACGCAGGACGCAGATGCAGAAAATTTTCCAAAGCAGCACAGCTGCGGTGATTATCGGTCACAGATGTGGAATACGTCGGAGGAACCAATCCTTTCAAAGTGAGGGTTACTTGAGAAGGCAAATAGGAGGAGGAATAAGTGCGAACAGGCCGGGGAAATTAAACAATTTGGAAACTATTGCTTGGCAAGGTGGTGACGTGAGCGCTATGCAGGAAACGGCTGTTGCGGAACTGTTCAGAAGCATTTTGAAGGAATCCTTGTGAGGGAAGAGTTGCCATGTGGAGTGAAGGAAGTGCTGAGAGACAGATTAAACGAGCCGTGAAAAGCTGACCATTAAGGAACAAACAAGAAGAAGATGTTACATATGTGAAGCTGCCAAAGTAAAACGCTGTAAGGGAAACATGTCCGAGGCAGTTAATGATTGAAGAGTGTCAGGCCATCATACAAGTGGTAATCAGAAATGATAAGACAATCTGATACAATTTAAGAATTGGCAAAAGTAAACAGCAGTCTGAACCCATTAGAGGCAAAACTCGGAGCAGCGTGACTGAGTAGCTGTTAGATACAAATAACTCCTGGACAAGAGTATGAGCTGTCATGCATGGTCGTTTGTTTTGTGATATACTGTAGTCTGTAGCTGTTCATCCTTTATCGTTCCAAAGCCATTTGCGGGCACCCAATAGACACTGCACCAGACTCTCCAAGGCAATTCATTGTTGCCTGATTCTTGCCAACCCAGCCCTAGCTGCCCTCAAAATGCCCCAGCCCAAAACCTTCCTAGAGACTCACGAGTTCCCCTGTCTCAAATCACCCCCCACACTCCCCTTTCCTGATGCAACACAATCCCGATTTGGTACTTGACGGAAACGTACCTCACTGGCCTCCACGAGTCGAAGGCCGAACACATGACTGGCTACCTCCCTCTTTCGGCCTTCAAGAGGCACAAGGCTAATATGTGGATGATGGTGGCACCACTGATCTTGCAAAGGGACCGGCCCCACAGAGTTTCAACTGAACTTCACCTAACATGACTGACACGCTCCCATTCTCTCCTACCTTCCTGAAAGGACTCCAACAGGGTGGGTTGTGTTTTTTGTTCGACTTGCCGTTTCCTTTTGGAGTCTCTCGTACTATTTTTGATTTCAAACATCTTGGTCTTGTGACCTCTCATCACGTGGTGTTCAATAGAAACCTCCGATGTCAGACATCTTATAATGGACAATTCCTGATAAAGAGCCTCAATCCTAGTGCAAGTGCTCAATTGCTTGCTGATATTGTTCATTCAAACAAGTGGTACATTCCGCCCAAGTGGGCACAACCCATGTCTCTACTGTGGCAAGACCAATCTCTACTACTAATCAATAAGTGTTGTATTCTAAAAAAAAAACAAAAAAAAAAAACACAACTAAGACAGAAGATCAATGGATGCGCTTCAGTTACAAGCAACAATGAGATTGTATTCAAAATTATTTTGCCTCAATTCAAAGAAAATAAAATGTTCCCAAGATATCAGGACAAACCAGATTGTATGAAACTAGGATATATTGTGGGTTTCCCATTGTTATATTTTCTAGGTGACAATTAAACACAGCACAGTACTGCTTTTTTTTTTTTAGGAAGTCGGTATACATTTCAATAGAGGTAATACTCTCCCACAATGATATTTTCTTACCATATAGGATTTAAGCCAAACAACAGAACTCGGGGGCATAACTAGCCATTTCATAGCTACATAGATTCTTGATCTAGCTCATAAACGCTTCAATAAGCAGTGGGTACACCACGTGGTTGATGGCGTTAGTATGTAGGCAAAACACTCACTGAATACATTATTTTGTTCCCATTCTAAAAACAGACAATGGAGGAGCATCAAAACCAGGTAGAGGTATGCCATACCTCTTTGTCTCCATCTTAGAATGGTATTCTTTTGGTTAGGATTTATATGCAACCATAATGTTTAATTTAGTTCACTAATGAACATCTGTAAACTTATTTAGCAGTGTGCATTACAAACAAGAGAGGTAGGACTAGTATTGTATGCTTTCTTAACCAATGATTTAAATGTTATCTGGTAAGTACAGTCAATAGAGTATCCAACTCAAAATTTTAACAACCTTACTGTGTTATAAAAAAGCTTACATGTGTATTTGTTATGTTTAAGTACAATAAACTGCGTAATTAGTGGCATATGTTTATAAGCTAGCTATCCTGTTCCACATTGTCACCATCTTAAGATGTTTCCAGTATGATAGATTAAACCAGAAATCTTAGTTCGTCATTACATTCACCTACAATCGTTTATGCCATTATTTACCACCGAACATATTCATGAATCAAATGTTCACTTTCTAACCAGATCAACGGAATGTCATTTATAAATTAATTTCATTATACTATCATATAATTGGTTATTTATAACACGCTTAAAACCCACAGTTTCTAAGCACGGATATTTAAGTATCATACAATATTGCATCATGTTATATAAGTCAGTTAAAAAAAAACTATCCATTGTGTTAGTTTTCTCCATTATAGTTATTACAAAAAAATTGTATAATTCATCATCTTTGTTACGGCCATATTCCATACTACTAAAGTAGAAAATTGCTTTTGCTTATTTTCTTCTGAATTCTATGTCATGACCAGAGACTAGCACCATGCTTCAACTTCTTAAATTCCACTCTTCAGCAGTTTCAACAAATAAACTGAAAATGATCTTAACTTTCTCATTTTCATCCCCCCCCCCCACACTCCCTCTTTTTACACTCTTTCTGTAGTCCATAACACTTCCTGTCCTTGATCCTCTAGCCACTTCCTGTCCTTGGCTCCACCTCTTCTCATGCTCTTCAGCAAGATAAGTGCACATTCTTATTGTAGAGCATTCTCACTGTTTAACGATATGTTTTTTCCATAATAACGTGTATTGGTGATGGTTGCTGGTGTATCGATGCAGCGTATTGCTAGATAGAGGCATGCTATCCATTATTGCGCAGCGTTTGGCTTACTTTTACCAGCATTCAGTTTATCGGACAAGCTGATCGAAAGATTGATAAAAGCGACATCTGTGATAGTAGTAGTAACCTGCTCCGCCCTGCGGCGAGCAGAGCGAGACCCGTGCTACATTACGAACACGATCAAGGTCTCGTTCGACTCGGCGGGGCACCAGAGGAGAACATCAGCCCCCTCCATTGCGGGGGCAGAGCCAACTGCACGAAGACAGCCGCGTCGCTTATGTAAAGTGGCTTATTTTGCCCCAGCTGCAGCAGTGATTACACGCAAGCCCGCTGTGCCGTTACGAGGCATGTAGAAACAGGCACTTGACCCGGAAAGCAAGCAGCCAAATGATTGCGCTGTAAGCTAGACAGCAAGTGTATCATGCGAGCCAGGCAACAAAGCCAGCACGAGAGCTACAGGCCAATGAGGAACATTAAGCAGCTGCCACGTGGAGCAGACAAGGGAAAACAGCACATTGCTAAAGCAAGTGCTGCAATAGTATAAGGTGCAAGCAAAAAAAAAAAAAAAAAGATGATACATTACTCACCGTAATGGTATTTCTGATGCTTGTATCTGCTTAGATTCACATGCTGTGCATAGGCCGACATCTATTACAGTATTACGGCTGTTTTTGAAACTCGAAAAGGGACGTTGACAGGGAGTGCCAGTAATACTATCCCTAGTGTAATGTCCACTGTACCCATGATCCCTCACGCGTCTAGGTTCCTCAGATTGTTATTTTTCTGACATGAGGTAGCATGAGGTGTAGCGCGAGTACAGTTGTATCCAAGCAGATATGTATCAGACAAGCTCATAAGCATCCATGCGCCTTCTCTCTGAGGGGAGGAAGGGTGGGTCGCATGTGAATCCAAGCAGATACAAGCATCAGAAATACGATTACGGTGAGTAATGTATCCCTTCTGAGGTTTGTGGAATCTGCTTAGATCACATGCTGTGCATAGATTAGCAAGCAGTGGAAGAAGGAGGTGGGATGTGAGAATGAGCGAATAAATGTCTTAGAACTGCTTGTCCCATTTGTCTATCTGTCTTGGAATGAGTGTCAATGCAGTAGTGCTGAGTGAAAGTGTGTATAGAGCTCCATGTAGCTGCTTTGCAAATACTGTCTAAGGGGACATTTTCAATGAAAGCCAGAGTGGCTCCAATACCTCTTGTGGAGTGGGCCTTTGGCGTAAAAGGCAGTGTCTTATTTGATGGGGAATAGCACAGTCGGATCCATTCGACTATCCACCTAGAGATGGGAATTTTAGAGATGCAATCTCCTTCTCTGCCTGGCGCTATGGAGACAAACAGTTGATCTGTTTTTCTTAGCGGTCTGGTATTGTCTACATAGTAGAGGACTGCCCTCCTCACATCTAGTGTGGAGTTTTACCTCAGCAGAGCTTTTGGGTTCCTGGAAGAAAGCCTGTAGCTCAATAGACTGGTTAACATGGAATTTGGAAATTAGCTTAGGCGAGAACCTAGGGGGAGGCCGTAAAACCAGTTTGTCCTTATGTATAGTAAAGAAAGGATCCTGCACTGAGAGCTTGGATTTCACTGACCCTTCTTATGGAAGTGATGGCTACTAAGAAGGCAGTCTTATAAGTCAGGTGTTTGAGACTAGACTTGTGCATGGGCTCAAAGGGTGGTCCCATGAGCTTAGCGGGTACCACATTAAGGTCCCAACCTGTCGGTGGGTTAGAAACTGGAGGGTGGAGTCTCTTTACCCCTTCCATAAATGCTTTGACGACTGGTACCTTCCACCATGAGACCTTGTTATGGGAAGTGGTGTAGGCTGACAAAGCCGCCAGGTGTACCTTTAGTGAGTTAAAGACTAACCCTGCCTCCAGTAAGTGGAGCATATAGGTTAGAATATTAGAACGAGTACAATCAACGCGGTTGATTTGCTTATTCTGGCACCAAATTACGAATAGTTTCCATTTATCATAGTAACAGTGCCTCATGTTTGGTTTTCTTGACTCTTTCAAGATATCCATACATCTCTGCGGTAGGTTAAGATGTCCGAACTCTATGACTTCAGTAGCCATGCTGCCAAGTTCATAGAGTGTGGTTGTGGGTGCACGGTTAGTCCTCCGTGCTGGGAGAGTAGGTTGTACTGGCACAGGAGAATGGTGGGTTCGCACACCACCAGTCTGCGCAGATGTGGATACCACGGCTGTCTTGCCCATATAGGAGCAACAAGGATTAGCGTCATCTGTTCCTTGTGCAACTTGTTCACCACCTTCCTCATGAGAGGAGTCGGGGAAAAGTGTAAGCAAACTTCCCTGACCAGTTCATCCATAGGGCGTTCCCCTTGGAGCCTGGCTGGGGGAACCTAGTCGCGAAGTTTGGGCATTGGCGATTTTCACTTGTGGCGAATAGGTCTATAGTTTGAAAACCCCATAGAGAGAAGAGGTGTTCTACGACTTCGTCGTGTAGACGCCACTCGTGTTCCTCTGGTAGGGGATCTCTGCTCAATGAGTCTGTTAGAGCGTTGAGTTCCCCTGGAACATGTTGTGATGACAGGAACATTTTCTGTCTGAGGGCCCATTTCCAGATTTTCTGTGCAAGTCTGGATAGATTTGGAGAGCGCGTACCCCCCTGCTTGTTGTTATAAAACATCACTGTGGTGCTGTCCGTCAGGATCTGCACCGACAGGTTTGTTAAATGGGGTTCGAACGCCTGGAGGGCTTTCAATACTGCCAGAAGTTCCAGCACATTGATATGGTTCTGAGAAGCAGTGTGAGACCACAGACCAATCCTTACTCTGTGTTTAGGATAGCTCCTAGGAACTGTTTGGCACTATACTTGATTTTTTCTCGTTGATTGAGAAGCCCAACTGAAAGAGGAGGTTGATAGTTGTTTGGATGTTTTGTCTGCAAATCAGGCGATTCCTCTGTTATGAGCCAGTCATCCAGGTAAGGGTACACAGGGATTGCCTCCCTGCACAGGTGCACTGCCACCACCGCCAATACCTTGGTGAATACCCTTGGAACCGAGGCTATTTCGAAGGGCAGCACCTTGAACTGATAGTGCTGGTTCGCTATCTTGAAACGCAAGAATCTTCTGTGCGCTGGGAACATTGAAATATGAAAATAGGCATCTTTCATATCCAGTGTTGCCATGTAATCCCCCTTTTTTTTTTTTAGGAGCAGGATTACCTCTTGTAGCCTAGTCATGCAGAACTTTTGTGGCTTGACATACTTGTTTGCAGGTCTCAAATCGAATACTGGGCGCATTATGTCTTTTTTTGGCACAAGGAAGTAAGCTGAATAAATACCCCTGTTTACCTGGTTGGCTGGGACCACTTCTATGGCGTCCTTTAAGAGACGTGCTGTTATTTTTTCTAGAAGGATCCGCTGATGTTCCTCTGAGTGGACCTTTTGTCTCGGGGGGTGATCGCGAGGACGCTGATGTTCTATGCAGTAGCCCCCTGCTACTGTGAACAGCACCTATCTGTCCAAGGTGATACCCTCCCATGCGTGGGTGAAGTTGGAAATGCGTCCTACTGGAGATGCATGGGAGGGCACCTGGAGCGGAATGTCACTTGCTCTGAGGTGGGGTGCCACCTCGAGCCAGGCCCCTACCCCGATTACACTCTACGATGTCCTCGTGGATAGCCCTGGAAGGATTGTCCTTGGTTGTTGCCATAGGAACCTTGGCCTTGGTTGTATCCTGATCCCCTCTGAGAATTTTGGCCCCGAAAGCAGCAAAAATGGCTGTTACCTCTTTGCCCCGTGGGCTTGTTCGTGAGCCAACCTAAGGACTTTAGAGTGTCATTCGCATCCTTTGCTGTCTTAAGTGCGTCTTCTACAGCCTTGCCGAAGAACACATCGGGTTCCACTGGCATATTAATTAAGGTGGCCTGTGTTTCTGGCCTGAAGCCTGATTGGCGAAGCCATGCATGCCTCTTTATAAAATAGTGCCCTCTGCGATAACGCTCACTGCATTGTCAGCCACGTCAAAATTTGACTTGAGAAGACAAGAAGACACAGCTCTTCCATCTGCTGCCACCTGAGGTAATTGAGATTTAAGTGGCTTAGGTGCAGATGAGAGTAATGCGGAAACTTCCTCCCACTTATGGCAGTTTTAACTTGCCAAAAGTGTTGCATTATTTGCAATTCTTGCGTGGTAGGCTGCAGAAGAGGCTACTTTCCTGCCCATTGCATATACTTTCTTGCTCTCCTTATCCAGAGGAGACTCGGAGGAAGCAAGGGGTGTGCCTGCTTTCTTTCTTGTGGTGGTAACCACCAAAGAGTCTGGTTTTTAACTGGCCTCTTATGTATAAGGGGTCTGAAGGTGCAGGCCTGAACAGTTTTTCCACAGGCGGGACAACGGGCCGTGTGAGATTCGGTGCCTTCAAAGAAGGTTGGATTCTGCGTTGCACAGATTTCAGCAGTGAGATAATTGCCCTACTGTCTTTTTGTCTCCCAACAATTGTTCAGCTAAGTCTCTGCCCTCCTGTACCTCCTGTGTGTCAATGCAGAATTGTTCTGCCGCTTTGGTCAAGACTTCGTTGAGGAGGGGTTGATTGTCTACATGAGAATCTACCACTGGAGGGTCTTGATTAATAGGAGAGTATGGAATACATGTACGCCTCCTGGTCTGGGTCCTCATTGTCCCCATAATAGAGTTCGTCTGTGTCCTCATCAATTACTTGAGGGTCAGATGTCTCCACAAATGAAAGATCATCCTGGTCTTCTAGATCTATTTCAGGGTCATATATGTCTAAAATTCTGCTCTGTGCCGGGACATCAGAATGAGCCCTCTTGGTAGGGGGTTGAGAGATAGAGGGTTGAGAGCCAGATGGGGCTGAGGTGGGAGGGGTGATCTGAAAGCTTTCAGGGTAATCTGGATTTTTTCCAAAGAAATTTGGCATAAAGGTCCTTCTTCGCATAACTCTGTCGATTTGTTGCGAATACCATTCCTTTGAATTTGGGATTATGGTGTCGGGAATACCCATGTCTTCATTAGATGGAGGAATAAGCTTTGGCCTAGAGTCTTTAGGTTTCTCTATGGGCTTGGAGAAAATTCCCTTTTGTGAAGACCTGTCCCTAGTGGGAATCGTGTCCCTATTAGGGTTCTTAGAGGATTTCCTATGGTGTTTTTCCTCACCCTTGGGCCCAGAGGAGTGTTAACAGACTTTTCTGGGCCTGACATTTTGCTAGATGAAGAATGTGTAACTTCGAGTGTGGGGCCCGAGGTTTCGTCCGCTGATGAACGACCTTCGGAAGGTGTGTTAGTTTTGCGTGCAACACCCTTGCCGTCTTTCGATGCGTCAGCCCTGTTGTGTGGCGACCTCGAACGAGATTGCTCAGAAGACCAGGACTCGGTGGACCGTTCATGGGGTGTCGAACGTTGTCGAGTATTCTGTCGACTGGGGCTTGTGTGTTCTGTGGTGTGTGCTTTTCAAGAGATCTTGCCGCCGGGTGTAGTCCGCACAACATGGCCGCCGGCCTGTTTTACGGGGTCGGGGGCCTGCGCTTGGGTAGCTGAAGCTTCTCCGGTGCCCTCGCCATCCGAAAGTACAGCGTCGCTGCCATCGCTGTAGGCTCCATCTACCTCCATGGCCTCGAGTTGCCTGGCATAGTGGGCCCAGCGCTTAGTGGAACAGTCCTTCAATGTCTTAGGCTTGAAGAGCCTGCACGCTCAACAAAACGTTTTGACATGGTCTCTCGGGAGACACAAGTTGCAAACTAAATGTTTGTCCACCCAGGGGAATTTATGGTTGCACTTAGGGCAAAACTTAAATTGAGTGTTTTCCATAATACTGGGTAAAGGAGATGGCAGCTGGGCGAACAAAGTGTAGGAAGGGGAGAATATGCATTCTAAAATGGCCTAACAATGGCCTCCCCTCTCTCCCTACTGTCTGGGCCGAGGCCCGTGGCGGACTTCCAAGGCTGTACGGTCCGTCGCGATGGTCTCAGACGGCAGTATTCTTTCTCTTTCCTCAGTGTGGTGTTACGGCAGTCGAGAAAGGATAGTAAGAAAAACTATCGTAATTTAACAAAGTCAATGGCTTATCGCCAAAAGGAACTCTGCTATACGCGTCCGTCTAGTATGGCGGAAAAAAAACTATCTGAGGGGCCTCGACGCGCGAGGGATCATGGGTACAGTGGACGTCACACTAGGGGTAGTATTACTGGCACTCCCTGTCAACGTCCCTCACATCTAAGCGGATGCCACAAGCCTTAAATATATATATGAAATGAAGCTTTTCAAAGGAAAGGCAGCGAGTGGAATGCACTCCAGAGAGCAGCTGCAACAGGAGAAAAATATCCTTGCGGCAATTAAGTGGAAAAGACACCTCGGTATTTCCTGGCAGCACGTTTTCTTTATTAATATAAATGCATTAGGAAAGGGAACCAAAAAAGAACGACGCGTTTCGCGGTACGCAAACCGCTTGATCACGTAGGTTTACAAACACAGATGATGGACTGCAATTTATCCCCTAACAACTCTCTGATCGCGCATAGAGAGTGTCTCCCTACTAGAAGCCACTGATTCAACATGTTTTGTCAGGCAGCCATCTTGGAACAATTAGATGGTATATGTTACTCATAGGAAAATACAGACAACTTCGTCTAACATATACGACATGGATGACAGTAGTACCATGATTTTAAATGCGTTCATAATTTCAAAATCCATGCCGAAAGGGCAAAAATAATGCCGCTTAAAATAAAACAGTTACACAAAGAAACCATTTGTTTCACAAATTCCGTTTTTTTGTGTGTCCATTATACGTTAACATTGCATAAAAGGAGAAAGTAATCAAATATTGCTCCTGGCTGCCTAGTGACAATCGGAGGCAGTGGTAGCCTTTACAGGGTGCAGATCGGGTGCAGATCGGCTCTAATGCCTTTGACCTGCTCAAGCATGGATGTGCTTCGCTATATGTATGATACCTGATTGTTAAATGCTGTGATTGCGTATATCATACAGCAGGCTAGGATATATATATATATATATATATATATATATATATATATATATATATATAGTTTACAGGATATAGCATACCAACAGAGTAGTGGGCGTGCAACTCAACCTGCTTGTTCAGGTATTCGGCACACAGCACCCTGACACTCAGAAAAATGGCAGACTACGATGGAGTGAGGAAGAGCAGGCACAAGACTTTGCGCTTAGCTTCAAGGAGGCTCGTTGGTTGATACAGTGGCAGAAGGGGTAAGGCCCATAAAAGAAAGAGTGGCCACTCTGGAATCACTCCTGGGCCAGAAACAAAAGAGCACCAGAACAAAGGAAGACAGCACGTCCGCAAGGGCTGGTAAGCAGAGCCCTCAGGGGAGTAGCAAGACCTGTAAGAGGAAACCCTTTTCGACTATTCCGGGTCGCAACTTCGGGGTAGAATTAAAGACCCCAGAGGCAGCTTATGCATTTGGGAAACTAAAAAATGTGTTCTTACAAAGACCAGCGGTGCCTCCTGACCACCTTCCCCAAGTGAAAATAATATGGGTAGTACAGAAGGAGACTCGGATGAAGAGTCACCAGAGGCGACGGCTTCTAAACATTAAGATGACAACAAGCAGGGAAAAAGAATGGGCAGGACCCACAAGTGGCAAGAGAGCCCGGAAAGAGAAACACCTAGAGGTGGATGAAGTGGAAATGTCAGATATGTTCAATCCTGACGATATAAGGAACCCCAGGTCCTCTGACTGGGAAGTATATGGTCCAGAGAGTAGGGGCGCTAGATAAAGACACAAGGGGGGGCGTGGCTACATGGACACGTAAGAGGTGGTGCATCCTGAGAGCTCTTGGAGATCCGGCTATTATCCTCGATATGAAGTGCATTTAAAGCACGCAAGGGAACCTCGTACAACAGGAGAGGACGTATGAATGTATGGGGCACACAGCGCATGCAAGTTCAAGGACGCTCGGGAAACTGGGAGTAGACTGAGCGAGTTTGAAGTTCGGGGACCCTTCGTTGGGAGACCCCAAGATGGCAGCGTAAGGACAAAGGGGAGCCCGGACCGAGGGACGCGAGCGGGAGCCCTGATCAGTGCGACCGCGTGATGACCCCCTGCGAGACCCGCAGCGCGGGCAGAAGAAGCCAAGCCAAGATAAGCGGCGCCCAGCCTGGGGCTCTCCGTGAGGGAGGAAGTGAAGAGGGCCTCGGGGGTGCACGAGACGGACTTGTGTGGATGGAGTTCGTAGCGCTTCTGCATATTGAGGGGGCCGCTGGCGTCGGGCACACAAAACAGATATAAGTTTGGAGCGAACAGCAGCTGAAGGGAATGCGCTGCGTGGAGGGGAGCGGAGAGTGACATTGATACAAATAACGCTCCTACAAAAAGATACAGTATCAGGGCCAGCACGGGCTACACTTCGTGAAGCGGAGCGAAAGGAGAGTGAAATTGACACGTGGAACGCTTCAACTGGAAAATACAGTATCAGGACCTGCATGGCATTGAAATAGATGCAGGCAAGGAAATCAGTTGCTCGCGCGTGCAGTGTGCCCCACTACCCAACATACTGAGTATATTGCTGTGCAGCTCGCCTAAGACACGCGAGTGGAATGAGAGCGAGCGTATGGTATCAGGCGCCCTGGAAGTGAAACAAAACACGCTCACAGAATATAGACATACTGGAATTGCAAGAAAGGGCATTTGCATGGCAACTCGAGCAGCAGAAACACGTGGAGCTGGTGTGGGGAGGATAATCCCCTGGTAGTCCTGAGTTGGTCAGGTACGGATAAACGTGAATAAGCGGGCTGATCACTGATATAAAACAGCCTAAGGCCAGCACACTGGCGGTCTAACTACACAGCCTGCGCAGTATTAAGTCGGCGGAATATAATCGAGCATACAGCTGAAGACGCATTGACAAATGTGCGGAATAGGCTCATAAGACATAATATACAAGGTGTATTGCAAAGCGCCAGGAGCTGTGTAGCAGGGCCACACAGCATCCGTGTAGCGAAGCTAACTTCTTGAGGAGCTAGACCTGCGCCGGGGATGTGAGGAGGCAGGTCAGACATGACGCAACGCTGAAGAGGACCATAACACACGGTGCGCGCATCGCCAAGAAAAACCAAGCGACGGACTGCCATAGAAACCTATGTGAATTGGGTTTGGAGATCTTGGGTGACTTGGCATATCCGAATAGGACTGTAGGTGGTGGGCCCGCGCCCCCCTAGGACATTAAGATGTCCAACAAGCCCCTTCGACCAAAAGGCAAGCAACCCACATTGGATGAGTTCGCAAAATCATACAATGTGGATGGTCACTGGTAGCCTGGTGACACCCTGCTGGGTTCTGGGCCTGGGATTCCAGAGGCAGAACCAAACGCGGGAGGGCCTGAGATCCAGGGATGGAGCTGGGCATTTTTTGGGGTTGGGGACAAGGTTGGGGAGGGGGGAGGGTAGGGAGGGTGTGCAGTGGTGTGTTGTAGTTTGGAGGGGTGGGAAGTTGGGGTGCAAGCCTACACCCCGAGCAAAGCAATATGAACCATGGGAGATCTTAAGATAGTCACTTGGAATGTTAGGGGGCTCAACAGGTTATGCTGTACCTGCGCAGGCAGAAAGTGGACATAGCCTTGTTACAGGAAACCCACTTAACGTGGGAAAAGCTGGAAGTACTACATAGGAAGTGGAGGGGGATGATGGTAGGAGCAGCATACTCGGCCTATGCTAGAGGGGTCATTACATGGGTGGCCCCACATGTTCCGTTCCAGCGACTGTATTCGGCAGCGGAGTCAGACGGCAGGATGGTGGTCATGAAAGGGCTGGTGGAAAACAGAGAGATATGTATGGTTAACCCTTATGCCCCGAACCAGGACATGGCTGCGTACTTTAGGACCCTGTATGGAAAGCTCAGCGTTGTTGTGGGAGAAACAGTGATATGGGGGGGGGACTTCAACTGTGCATTGAACCCCAAAATAGACAGATCAGATACTAAAATAAATAGACCCACTCCGGCTGCGAAGGCATTGCAATCATAAGTGGCAGATTTCGGGCTAGATGATGCATGGAGGGCTCATCATCCACAAGACAGACAATACTCGCATTATGCAGCCCCTCAGAACCTACATACTAGGCTAGACTACGTGTTCGTCACGCACAAACTAATGACCGAAATAACGAACGCAGAATATAAAGCGATGGTCCTCTCGGACCATTCGCCACTGATGTTAGTATGGCAATACCGCCCTCCAAGGGGAAGAATTCCCACATGGCGCCTGAGGGCTGAGGCGCTGAAAGATAACGTGTTTAGAGAAGATATGCGAGAAGAAATTATCCGTTATTTTGAAATAAACACAGGCAGCGTTAAGACAGCGGGCACTCTCTGGGAGGCTTTCAAGGTGGTGGTGGGGGTGTTGCCATAGCCAAGTCTAGAGGACTGCAGAATGGGATCCTGACCGAATTGCAACAGGCTGAAAAAGAAATAGAAAGGGTGGAGGGGAAGGGAGGTACTACTAAGGAAGACACGGAGAGGGTCCTAGACCTGCAAATGAAATGTGCTGTATATTGGGAACGATTGTGTAATCTCAACTACAAAAAGTATGTAGAGAGACAACACACAGGCGGGGACAAACCAGGGAGTGTCCTAGCATGGCTACATAAAAATGAGACCCCCCCCAGGACCCCAATCAGAACGGTACTAACAGAAGACGGGAGCACAGCAGATACGCAGGAAGGGGTCAATAGGGAATTCGTAGAATACTATAAGCGCCGGTACGGGGATGAGACTAGAAGTAGCATTGAAGAGATAAGAGACATTGGGTTACCCCAGATAAGCGCAGAAGAGAGAGGAACTAGACGCCCCGATAACCCTAGAAGAATTGGAAGAGGTAGTGAGGCAACTGCCCACGTGCAAAACTCTGGGAACCGATGGCCTCCCAAGCAAATTTTACAAAGCTTATAAAACAGAGATACTCCCTCTGTTGCTGAAGATGCTGAATGAAGCTTATGAAGCTGGGCAACTGCCGGATTCCCTACGGGAGGCGGTCATTGTACTACTTCCCAAACCCAATAAGCCGAGTAGTGACTGTGGCTCCTATAGGCCCTTGTCGATGTTAAACCAGGACGGCAAAATCCTTACAGCGGTTCTGGCAAATAGGCTGAAAAAGGTTATTAGTAAGCTAATACACCCTGACCAAACGGGATATGTCCCGAATAGAAACATTTCACATAACCTCAGGCGACTCCACCGGGTCATTGAACAAGCTGAGGGAGATATAGGCGAGATGGCGATAATATCGCTAGATGCGATCAAGCCATTTGACTCTGTCAAATGGCCCTGGTTAACTGCGGCCATATCCAAGTATTGTATGGGACCGGGATATCTCCAATGGGTCAAACTGCTGTATAGCGCACCACTCACTAGAGCGAAGACAGGGGCTGTGGTTTCTAAAAGATGGCAACTTAGCAGAGGTACCAGACAGGGCTGTCCGTGGTCCCATATGCTGTATATCCTGGCTCTTTATTTAAGGCAGCAATATGACACGATAGGAATTGCTGTTGGAGAGACACCTCATCTAATCTCACTGTATGCAGATGATATGTTATTATATTTGCGTCACCCAGAAGAGAACCTCCAATACATATTGGAGGTGATGTAGAGGTTCGCACAATTATCAGGTATAGCAGTGAACCCAAGTAAGTCCTACATGTTCCCGTTGGGCAGGTACAAAGGGCTCCCGTTAGAGCATTTGCCGGTTCTGCAGGTGCCGTGGGAGGTTAACACGTTCAGATATTTGGGAGTAGACATCACACGGTGGAAGCTGAACACGAACACAACACGGAGAGAGCAGTTAAGAAATTGGAAAATAGCATGAAGTTCTGGGCGAAGCTCCCCCTGGCAATGATGGGACGAGGGGCGATGCTCAAGATGGTGGCGCTGCCCAGACTTCTACATTGCTTCGCGAACATCCCATATCTAATACCTGGGAAATGTTTTATTAGGCTGAATAGCATATGCAGGGAATTCTTGTGGCACGGGATGAGGAACAGGGTAGCACTGTGGAAGTTACAAAATCCATATGATAAGGGGGGCATTAAATTACCAAATTGGGAAGTATACTACATAGCAAGCCAATTACAATATGTAGCCAAATGGCTCTCGGAGGAATCTACCCTAGAACACGTGTTTCAGAGGGACTGCGCCCCATACTTTTTGCAAGAGATGATCTGGTTACCTAAATTGGAGTTAGGTCGCCAAAGGATGATGAGCCTGGGTTGGACGATGTGGCGAAGGGCGTGCAGGTTAATAGAAAAGCCAACCCCGTGTTCCCCACAGATTCCATTGGTCGCAGTGGTAGGACGTGAAAAGCAATTTAGGTTGATGATTCGGAAGCACTGGGAACCAGTTGGGATAGCAACGATGGGGGATGTGTGGCGGGAGGGGAAGATATTGGATTTTGGAGAGCTGGTGGAACAAGCAGGACTGCAGGTGGGGCAATATATTACATACCACGGGGTGGTGCAGCGAATTAAAGATACCTGGTCTGAAGTGAAGCTGGCAGAAGACCCAGATAATGCTATAGACACGATATATGACATAGCAGAAGGGGGACATGAAACTTCTAGACTGTACGAGATGTTAATGTCCAAAGTGGGTAAGGAACAAGTTACTTACCTGTAACTGTTGTTCTCCAGCATGGGTCTGGCATGGATTCACATGCTCATGAATATTCCCCGTCGTCAGGCTGGGAATCCTCGGTAAAGAAAAACCAGTATCAGTTTCGTTTCTGATCTGTCTTTCGTAGTAATAACCAATCACTGGTCTCTGCGTCATACTGACCACAGCCAATGACTGCCCTCTACCTAAGCACCGCCTCTGGCAGCCATCTTCAGATTTGGAAGCACGTGAAGTGGCAGTATGACCAAGTGAAGAGCCGCAGAGGGGTAGGCGGGAGGGTTCGCATGTGAATCCATGCCAGACCCATGCTGGAGAACAACAGTTACAGGTAAGTAACTTGTTCCTTCTCCAGCATGGGGTCTGGCATGGATTCACATGCTCATGAATAAAGAATACATAGCAGTACACACATGCACAACCACGGGAGGTGGCAAAGGCTCAACATCAAGCATCACATCAACTCAACATTAAGCATCTTACCTCCTCACCAGGCTCACCTCAGGCGAACAGGTTGCGCAGCACTGCTTGGCCGACCCTGGACTCCTCCCTGGAATCCCGGTCGACGCAGTAGAATTTCGTGAAGGTGTGCGTCGACCTCCACGTAGCAGCCCTGCATATGTCCAGCAGGGGCACACCAGATAGGAACGCCGTGGTAGCTGCGATCGCTCTGGTGGAATGGGCTCTCGGACGGCCAGGCAGCGGTCGGTTTGCCAACCGGTGACAGCACATGATACAGCCGGAGAGCCATCTGGAGATGGAAGCCTTCGAGAGAGCCTTCCCCTGATTGACAGGTCCAAAGTTCACAAAGAGTTGTGACGTCTTCCGAAAACCCTTCGTGCGGTCCACGTAGAACTTCAGCGCTCTAGCTACATCCAGCGAGTGCAAAGTCCTCTCAGCCGGCGACGAAGGCGACGGGAAGAACACAGGTAACACCAAGGGTTCGTTGAGATGGAAGTCCGACGGTACCTTGGGCATGAAGGAGGGGTGCGTCCTGAGCACTACCCTCGTGTCGTGGAAAGTCAAGTACGGGGCCTTGCAGGAAAGGGCCTGGATCTCTCCCACTCGTCGTGCGGAGGTGATGGCCACAAGAAAAGCTGTTTTCCACGATGGAAACTTCAACGGGGCCGAGTGCAGAGGCTCGAACGGAGGTCCCATGAGCTTGGTCAGCACCACGTTGAGCTCCCACGCCGGGGCCGGAGCCTTCACCGGCGGGAACGATCTGAACAGTCCCTTCATGAACTCTTTCACCAGACGATGAGACCACAAGGACGTCCGCCCCGTGGTTCTGGTGTATCGGGAGATCGCAGCAAGATGAATCTTGATGGACGCGTGTGCCAGACCAGCTTTGGCCAGCGTCAGCAGGTACAGCAGTACTTGGGGGGCCGTAATCCGTAGAGGGTTAATCTTCTGTGCGTGGCACCAGACAGAGAACCTCTTCCATTTGTGTCCGTAGCATTTAAGAGTCGAGGACGCCCTGGCCTTTGCAAGAACCTCTCTGCAATCGGCCGGTATGTCGTATCCTCCAAACTCTAGCGCTGCAGGAGCCAGGCCTGCAAGTTCAGCGACTTCGGGTCGTGGTGGAGGATGGCGCCTCCTTCCCTGGAGAGTAGATCCGCGTCCGCCGGCAGCTTGATCGGCGGGGACGCTGACAAGTCCAGAAGGTCCGGGAACCATATCTGCCTCGGCCACGCAGGTGCGACGAGGATCATCCTGCACGTGACCTCTTGAGCTGGTTGACGAGCCGGATTAGCAGAGGCAAGGGAGGGAACGCGTAGAGGAACAGGCCCTCCCAGGGGAACGAGAAAGCATCGCCCATGCTCCTCGTCTGGGGAAACCTGCTGGCGAACCTCCGGCACTTGGTGTTCGTCGCCGTCGCGAACAGGTCGATCTGGGGTGTGCCCCACCGTCGGAAGAGGCGATCCACCAGATCCTGCCGTAGTTCCCACTCGTGGCACGAGCGCAGCTCCCTGCTGAGTGAGTCGACGATGGTGTTTTTTATCCCTGCCAGATGAAACGGCACCAGAAAAATCCCTTGGGCAACGGCCCAATGCCACAGGTCCTGCGCCTCCTTGGACAGCGCTGGGGACCTGGTTCCGCCCTGTTTCCTGATGTAAAACATGGTGGTGGTGTTGTCGGTGAAGATCCTCACCACCTTGCCCTTGAGGGACGGAAGGAAGGACCTGAGGGCCCAAAACACTGCACGGAGCTCCAGGACGTTGATATGCAGGGACTTCTCCGTCGGGAGCCAGAGTCCCCTTGCGTGCAGATTTTCGGTGTGCGCTCCCCACCCTTCCAGGGAGGCATCCGTGGTCACGGTCTCCTGGTGGGCTGGTGTCTGGAAGTCCATGCCCGCCGTCAAATGCGCGCGGGTGCCCCACCACCGTATCGCTCGTCGGAAACTCTCGTCGAGCTTGATCCTTTCCTCGAAGCTGCCCGTCGTCTGGATCCAGCGCGCATCCAGGAATTCTTGCAACGGGCGCATCCGGAGCCTGCACATGGGAATGAGGTAGATGCAGGAAGACATCATCCCGAGGAGGGACTTGATGGACCTCACTTTGGCCGCGTCGGCCACCAACATCCGTTGCACCTTGCCCAAGATGGTCCTGGTCCTCTCCTCCGACGGGGAGGCCAGAAGGGACACTGTGTCGAGCCTGGCTCCCAGAAACAGTGCGACTTGCGCGGGCACCAGGTGGGATTTGGCGTAGTTCACGGAGAATCCCAGGTCCGTGAGGAGTTGGACGGTCCTTGCCGTGTGGACCACGGCGAGCTCCCTCGTCTTGGCGCGGATGAGCCAGTCGTCCAGGTAGGGGTAGACGTGAATCCCCTCGCGGCGCAGCTGCGCCGCCACCGGTGCGAGGCACTTGGTGAATACCCTGGGTGCCGACCGTAGTCCGAAGGGAAGGGCTTTGAACTGGTAATGACGCCCTTGGACCACGAATCTGAGGAATTTGCGGTGCCCCTTTAGGATGGGAATGTGGAAGTAGGCATCCTCCAAATCCAACGACGATAGGAAGTCTCCTTCCTCCAGCTGACCCAGGACGTGCTGGAGGGTGACCATCCGGAACTTCTGCGCCTTGATGAACTTGTTCAGACGTCGCAGGTCCAGGATGGGGCGCCATCCTCCCGTCTTCTTCTTCACGAGGAAGTATCTCGAGTAGACTCCGGAGCCCCGAAGCCTCTTTGGGACGAGTTCGATGGCGCCTTTTCTGAGCATCGCCTTTACCTCCAGGAGAAGTTGAGGGACGTGAAGTTCTTTCCTGGCCACGGGGGGGACGCGCGGGCACCTTCTTTGAAACTCGAGCGCGTGGCCCCGGGCCAGGGCGTCCAGCACCCAACGGTCGGTGGAGATGGACTCCCACACGCTGACGAAGCCCGCCAGCCGGCCTCCCACCGGGGTGCTTCGGTGGGGGCCCGACCCCACGGCCGGTTCAATCCTGCTTGGGCGCGGCCTTGCCGCCTTGACCTCCTTGGCGACGACGGCGGGGTCCGCTAGACTTGCCTCGTCCTCTGTAGGCCTCTTGCGACGACGAGCGGGCCGCTTGACGGTAGGAAGCGAAACCGCCGCCGGAACCTTTGGAGGCGCCCTTGCCTCCGCCGCTCCGAAAGGGCGTCCGTCATTGCAGGACTCCAAGGGCCCGGGCCGTCTCAGTATCCGCCTTGATGGCCTGAAGGGTATCGTCCACTGTCTTCCCAAACAGGTTGTTCCCGTCGAAGGGCATGTCCAGGACTCTGGTCTGGACGTCCTGCCGGAAATCCGTAGCTTTGAGCCATCCACGACGTCGAAGGCAAACGCCGTTGCCCAGCTGGCGGAACCCGGTGTCGTCGATGTCCGTCGCCACGGTGATGGCGTGGTCCGAGGCCACCTCACCTTCCTGCAGGATCTCAAGGGCCTCCGCCCTCTTGTCCGGCAGAAAATCCAGCTGGGGAGCTATCTTGTACCAGAGCTCCCTGTCATAGCGGGCCACGATAGCCAAGGCGTTGGCCGCTTTAATCGTCGTCGCTGCCGACGAGATGACTCTACGTCCCATAGCATCCAATTTCTTTCCCTCGCCGTCCGGCGGGGAAGTCGATGTGGAGGCCGCACCCCCCCCCCCGCTTTCTTCCTGGCTGCCGCGGAGACAACGGAGTCCGGGGTAGGCTGCGCCCGGAGGCACAGGGGGGCCGTGTCCGGGACCCGGTACTTTTTCTCGTACCGGTCTCTTCTAGCTGGCGTCGTGGAAGGGTTCTTGAGGAGGGAAAGGCCCTCATCCCAAATGTCGTCCAACAGAGGCACTGAGAGGACCGTCTTCCTCTTGGCCTCGCGCCGCTGATAAAGGAAGCCTTCCTTTTTCTTCTCCTCAGGGCAGAGTTGGAAAAGCTCGGAAGCCCTGGAGATCATGGAGTGGAAAGATCCGATCTCGTCGGGCGGAGAAGCCCTGGTGGGAGGCGACGACGGAAAATCCTCGTCGTATGCCTCGTCGTCCGTACCCGTCGCTGCCGTGTCAGTCCCCGTATCATCCCCTCGGGTGGACGGGGAGGAGGGCTGGACGGGGCGCGACGGTTGAAAAGGAGGTGGTGGATGGATCCTTCTTTTCTTGGTAGGGGGAACACCAGAAGGTCCCGGTTCTGGATCCCCCGACGGGAGAGGTTCCTCCGTCGGTAACGGTAGCCTCGTCCTTATCTCGGAGCATAAGGACTGTATGGCCAACAAAATGGCCGCCGAGTTGTCTTGCGGTGCTGGCAGAGGGGAATCCGACGGGCGGGCAGGGGCCCCGTCGGTATCCTCGACGATGTCGTCGTCGTCACCTGCGTCGGGGTCCATTCCGACGGGCTGGCCTTCTTCCACGCCTAGGCCGTGGCTTAAGACCTCGATCAGCTCCTCTTCTGAGGTTGAGGCCGAATCTCCGACGACGCCCTGCCCCCCCCTTCTTCTTCCCCACGGAGGGTTTCACGGGGGTCCTATCGATGGGCACAAAGGAAGACTCCCTCCGAGGAGGCAGGGAGATTCTGGGCCCTGAGGTCGCCACCACTGGTGCAGCCACCACAGGCTGAGCCAGGGCCGCCGCGACCGTTTCGATAGAGGGCTTGGTCGGATGGATCAAGGCCTTCACCACCTTAGGTGCGCTCACCGCCTTATCCTTGAGGGAGGGGGCACTGCCACGCTCCTCCTCTGCCTTAGAGCTCGACCGGGGCCTCTCCAGGAGCTTCGCCGGGTGCTCGGCCTTCCTCTTACCCGACCCAGAGCGTTGGCTCGTGGTTGATGGTGCCGGGGAGGGTGCGCCCTGCCTGGCGCCCGTAGAGCCCGAACGTTCGGCGCTCCCGGTGCCAGCGGACTCGCGGTGCTTGGCCTTATGTTGGGCCCCCGTCGCCGGGGCGCCCTCAAAGGTCTTAGAAGACCGCTCGGATTTCTTCTTCTTCTTCTCGCCAGACGGGCTCTTACCCTCCAGCCAGTTGGCGAGACGTTGATGGCGGTCCTTCATGGTCCGTTCCGACATGTTGCCGCAAAACGCACAGTCCTTCTCCACGTGCGTCTTGTCCTCATGAAGGCAGTAAAGGCAGAAAGAGTGTTCGTCCTCCTTGAAGACGTTCTGCAGCTGGCATCCAGGGCAGACCCTGAACAGCTTTCCGGGCGTCGAGCTTCCCTTCTCCTGGGCCATCTCCGAGACCGGGCCTGAGAAGCTTCTGGATTCCTCCGAAGTGTAGCTCGACGAAATCTTCACCCTTGAGGGGCACAGATGAATCCGACACGGGTCCCCGTTGATCGGATGTAGGATCGGTGGAGCTTGAGGCTCTTTGACCGAAAGAATCGAAGTTTTTTTGTGAAAAAAGCGCGAAAAATAGCACTAACGCTCGAGAGCAATAGCACGAGGATCCCAACACATGAACGTGCGGTAAAAATCTGAAGATGGCTGCCAGAGGCGGTGCTTAGGTAGAGGGCAGTCATTGGCTGTGGTCAGTATGACGCAGAGACCAGTGATTGGTTATTACTACGAAAGACAGATCAGAAACGAAACTGATACTGGTTTTTCTTTACCGAGGATTCCCAGCCTGACGACGGGGAATATTCATGAGCATGTGAATCCATGCCAGACCCCATGCTGGAGAAAGAGGTGGTGCAACTCAGACTGGATTGGGAGGAAGAAGTAGGAGCCCGATGAGTGATGGGATGTGGGAAAGAGCACAAGGATACCATAAAAAAGTATTGAGAAATGCTAGGCTTCAACAGATGCAGCTGTATATTACTCACAGGGCATACCTGACACCTCAGAAGATAGCCAAATTTAAAAATGCTGGACGTCAGGCGTGCCCTAAATGCAACGAAGAAAATGTGGGAATGGTGCATATGTTTTGGGCGTACCCACTGATAGAGGGGTACTGGGGGGAAATGGCACAAAAACTGGAAGATAAGGGGATCGACATGAAGGTGGATACAGCATGGGCCTGTCTGATAGGAGGTTTCCCCAGACCACGTAAGCTTAAGCATGTAAGCAAACTGAAAAACCTAGCGTATGTCCTAGCAAAGAGAAGGATTGCAATGGGCTGGAAGGCATGCCGCAGACCGAAAATGGAGACATGGTGGAAAGATCTGCAAAAGTGCAAAAGTGGGTGGAGGCAGAAACTGTGGTATGGCAGGGTGCGTGTACAGGGGAGGTAGATGAAGAAGCTGGGACCCTAACGAGCTGGAGGCAATTGATTGCAGAATTATTTGGGCCTTCGTTTGTGGATAGAGACTCATCGAGTTCTGTTGAACAGGAATCCCTTTTGCAAGAATGAGAGATACAATGAGGAGTAGGCTGGGGAGGGGGGAGGGAAGGGGAGATACAGTGGGCAGGATCATGGCATCATATACTTCCTGTGACTGACATTATGCATCCACTGTATGTTTGGTTTGAGTTTTGTTTTGTTTAAATAAAATCAATAAAAACTTTAAACAAAACAAAAAATAGATAAAGACGCGAGACTACGCCCGAGAGCAGAATGCTCATGTCCAGATCTAGCGGGTAAGGTGGCCGAAGAACCCGAACTGGATCCTAAAATACTGGCATTCGTCACAAAGACATCCAAAAACCGGCGTAAGGTTTTAGACAAGTCTTGGAAGAGCTGTCAAGAAAAAGTAATGGACCTTACTGGTCCATTGGCTAAGATCACGAATCTAGCAGAGAGCTAGAGATACTGGCAAGGAAATTGATGTGGACACCCTGGCTAATTGGGCTCAGAGAGCAGTCAGTCTGCTGGGGAATGCTAATTACACAATTTCCTTGGTGAGGAGAGGGCTCCTCTTAAAGATGGATGAAAAACTAAGCAACCTCGCCAATTACGAGGCAGGCGAAACAGCGTAGGGCTTATTCTTCAGAGGCCTTTGGTAAGGAAATGGGGAGATTTGTAGGTACCTACACCACCCTGGAGAAGGCTCAAGCCTCCAAGTCTCGGGAGGATAGCTCAGGGGCAACGCGCCTCGCCTTGGAAGCAAGACAACGCACAGAAACACAGGTTCGATCCCCAGGTCCGCGTTTAGAAACCTCTGGGTATTAAGTGTGTTATAAATAACCAATTATACATAAATTATAAAAATTATTTTTAAAAAGTAAAAGATTTTCCCGGGTCGAGTTTTTGCTGGGACCAGCCGCTATAGGGGTCAAGCAGCCAGTCGTTTTCAATCATCAATCATTCAACAGGGCAGCAGAGGCCACTACTGGGAAGCAAGATAGCAGGACTCCTTCCCGACCAGAGGGAGATTCCCCAGGGGATGCAGGAGCAGGGGAACAGGAAGAGCACAGAGCTCTGGCACAGATGAGACCCATTGCTTATCCGCCAGTAGGGGGAAGGACATTGCAGTTCTGGCAGAACTGGCGCACGCTTTCCAGCGATGCTTGGGTGGCTGCAGACTACCAGAGGACTACAGCTAGAGGGGATCCAAGACCCAAGGCAAGAGTGGAGCCTGTGACCCATGCACATGTCACAAGCAGAGCAAGGGCTCCTTCATGACGAGCTGAGGCAACTCGAAAGGAAGGAGGCAATAGAGCTATGCATGCAGTCGCCCAAGTTTGTGAGCAATATGTTCCTGGTTCACAGGAAGGAGAAAGTCAGACCAGTCATAAACTTGAAGGAGTTGAACGGTTGGGCGATATACACACATTTCAAGATGGAAGCTATTTATCAACTGAATGATATCCTGAGAGACTGGTTATCGAGGATAGACTTGAAAGACAATTACCTCACGATACCCGTAGAAGTGGAATATCGCCTGTTCCCAGTTGGGCAGGCCGATTCTGGCAATTCAAGACCACAATGCCTTTCGGGCTCGCGTCAGCGCCTTGGGCGTTCACCAAATGCATGAGACCAGTAGCAGCAGCTCCCAGGGAGAGAGGCATTTGAATAATTATATACCTAGACAATATCTTGCTGCTAGCAGATGACAGAGAGGCGCTTATATACCAAACTACCTGGGTGAAAAAGGTCTCCTGATGTCCATAGAATTCTTGATCAACCAAGAAAAATCAGATAAGACACTGATGAGACAGCTAGATTTTCTGGGCTTCGTAGCGGACACAATGAAGGAGACACTAGAGCTGTTGGCGAGAATGTTCAGAGAAATCAAGAGGGATCAAAATATGTCTCGACAAGCAAGTGATTAAGCTGCGAGCACTAGCAAGAGTAGTGGGACTGTTGGCACCCTCCATTCAAGCCATATTTACGGAACCCCTACCAGGGCTCTCCAAAGGCTGAAGATCAGACCTATTCAGCAAGGCCTCAGGCATCATCGGGCAATATCACTGGACCAAGAGTCGTGGATCAAGAGTCAAACACAGAATTACAGTGGTGGCTACAGAATATGGACGCGTGGAACAGGCACGCCATATTCGGCGACCGCCCAGATCTAGTTGTGGAAACTAGACGTCAGCAGAGCAGGATGGGGAGCGTGATGCAGTGCTCTAGAGACAGAGGCAAATAGAGCTCAGAAGAGTTAATCTTCATACATAAGGAGGGTAAGACCTTCAGGACCATAGGAGCATATAGGTCAGCAATATCTGCAGGTCATAAGCAGGTAGACTGGGCACCGCTGGAGGCCATCCTTCGGTGGTCAGACTCATGAAAGGTGCTCAGTTTCGAGTTCCTCCGGGCCGAGGTACACGCAGCTATGGGATGTGAACTTCGTGTTACGATTTCTGGTGGACTTGCCGTCTAACAGACATTTGTCCCAGACACAATTATCACGGAAGCAGTCTATACTGCTGTGCTAGGTGTCACGCAGACGAATATCAGAACTTACAGCTTTGGACATATGTATGGCCCAGATGGAGTTACCTTCACGTTCACTAGGAGGACAAAGACTAACTCCTCGTCAAACTCGTATCCATATATTTATTTTAATTTACATTTTATTTTAAACATATCTTTACTGAACAGTTCACATCATCATGACGTCATGGGAACATCATGTTATATTCTTGATAGAAACATCCACCTCCTCCTCCCAGTAAATTGGCAGTCTACACCTGAGCAGTCAGGGTGCCTCAGACAGCCCACCTCACTCTAGACATTTCCACTACAAGATGCCCTAAAGGCCATACCAGCTTCGTACACCCACCCCCCTTCATCTCCCATTCGTACACCCCCCCCAAACCGCTGGGGGACTCGTAATGTGTATCATCCGGGATAATTTTGTATATAGACAATGGCACTCCCCTACAGCTTGGGGAATGCAGGATATAGTGTAGCAATGGCATGGTGCATGGCATAGCTGGGAACCCAGGATACCACTCCCTGGATGCTGCCCTCATCCTCAAGTACTGAAGCCCCGCCCTGGTACCCTCTCCCCATCCCATCCCATCCATAAATGCATAAATTGTGTCAAACACTCCCCGGCGGGTACATGTACTCCATCCGGTCAAACCCCGCTCCTCCCCACTCCCGAGCCAGGTACGTATCACAAGTCAGTTTCAGAGCTGCAATATGCCACAATGAGATTCCTGGGTTGAAGTGGTGACCCACCCCGAGCCTTTTCAGGGCCTTCCTCCACGCGCTAACCGTCCACGCCACTGGGTCAATCCCACTCCTGTGCGCTACCCTCCCAGAAATCAATACCCCTCCCCTATCTCTGCTTGATGCGCACATGGAGCACGCACTGCGCTGCCGGCATCCAGTATTGGGTAAACGTTAGCTGAGCTGCCAGAAAATGAGCCTCCACATCCAGCGCACAGATGCCCCCCCTTCCTCCCACGTCCGTGTTAACCCCTCCCATCCTATGTGCAGAACTTTGGGGTGCCATGCCAGTTTGATCAGTTGGGAGCGTACCTTGTGGAAGAAGTTCACCCCTGGCCACACAGGTATGTTTTGGAACATGTAGAGTAGTTTAGGTACCACAACCATTTTGGCCAGGGCTATTTTGCTCATCAGCGGGAGCTTACCCCATTTGTCCACATTTTTCATAAGAATCTGCAAGTATTCCATGTGATATCCTCGGAGTAGTGTTGAGGCCTCTCTGCTGACCCGGATACCTAGATAGGTGACCGACGGTTCCCACACACACCCTTCAGTGCTAAGCGGGCATGTGGTAGCTGCATTAAGGGGTAACAGCGTGGAATTGGTGCAATTTAATCTGAGGCTGGAGGTGACTCCAAATTCCTCTATTTCCTGAGTCAGGGGGGCCAGATTGACCTCCGGGTTCCTGAGGTACAAGATGGCGCCGTCAGCATATAACGAGATGAGTTCGACCGACCCCTGCATCCGCGGAACTTCCTCAATCTACATGCAAGGACCTCAATTGCTAAGACGAAAAGTAGGAGGGGGAGAGGGGACACCCTTGCCTAGTTCCACTCCCCAGCTTGAACAGGCTCGACAGAACACCCCCGATTCTAATTGAGGCGGCCGATCCTGCATACAGTAGCCTTACCACCCTTAGGAAGTACCCTGGGATCCCCACTTGGGACAGGACTTCGCACAAGTAGTCCCATTCTACCGAAGCAAATGCCTTTTCCATGTCCAGCAACGCCGCTATCGCCAGCCCAGATGAATCTAGCTAGTCGAGTATCCCAAAGAGCCTCCTCAAATTTAACACGGTCGACCTCCCAAGAATAAACCCTAATTGGTCCCCATGCACACCTGCGTAACATGCAGCAGTAAGCAGTTTGCTAGAATCTTAGCGAAGATTTTTGTGTCTAAATCGGGCGGTATGACGAGCAATCTAGCAGGCCCTGTCCCGGCTTAAGGATTAAAGTCACCACTGCCTCCCTCATGGTGGGTGGAAGCTCTCTGGATGCCATACCCTCCTCCCATACCCCCAGCATATGGCGCGCCACTTTGGAACCCCACTCTTTATAAAAACCGCCGTTATGCCGTCAGTTCCCGGGGCCTCGGATGATGGGAGATGCCGCACTGCCCTCAAAATATCCTCCACCGTGAGGGGGTCCGCCAGGGCCTCCGCGCCGAGCCTGGGGAGAGCCGCCTCCCCAATATAATCAGCGAGCTCAGTTTCTGGAAGAGTACCTCGGGTTGAGTACAGAGCTTCATAGAACCCATGGAAGACCTCGGCTATCTCGCGGGGCTGCACAACTATCCCCCCACACCCACTGGCATCCTAACCACTGTGATGTCCCCTTCCCCCCCGATCATGCCTCACCAGCATCGCTAAGTGTCTGCCCGGCCTCCCTGGGGGCGTGGCTAACTGCCATGTAGAGCAGACGTGTCTCCAGTGAGCTCCGCGCCGATGTGCCATCATAAGCTGTTTTTCATGCATTTCTGCTAGCTTTTAAACGTCGCAACCTGCACCATTCGCTGCCGGATCCCATCCGGAATCGTTTCGCCCAGTCTCTCAGATGGCTGGGGACAACCAACGCCGTCATACGGCGAGAGAGCAGTGCCGGAGCAGAGAACGAAAATGGCGGCTCCCGCATCCTGAGTCTCGAGGGACCGGAGTGCGCCTGCACCGCAGAGGACGTCGCCCACCGGAGCGCATAGGGGAGCCGGAGCGCATAGGGGAGCCGGAGCACATAGGGGAGCCGGAGCGCATAGGGGAGCCGGAGCAGCCAGCCTGTGCCAGGGTCGAAGGAGAGGAGCGGAACAACTGCGCTCGCAGACGGAGCGGGCCGGCCCCTGGGCCTCCATCCAGCAGCGTCCTGCCCGTGGAGCGCGGTGGACCCCCACGGAGCCCTGACAAGACCAGCGGCCGGCCGGTGCCGCGAAGGTAAGCGGGGTGGGGGGTAACCAGCACTGACTCGTGCTTCGGGAGCGCAACAATAGAGGGCCCGCGGTCACAGTGCTCCGTCCCCCTGGCCTCCCCGAGTTGCTGGGACCTCGGCCCCACCCCCCCCCGCCAATGCGAATCTACATTAGGGAGAGCCACAGGAGTGGATCCCAGTAGTACCCAGTCGCCTGGAACCGTCTTGCGCCCTGCAGTCGACACCGAGGGCGGCCCAAGCCCGGCGCACTGTGCACCCATAAGAACTGGTGAGCACACAGGCGGCCATAGCTGACCCGCCGCCCAACATTGACTACACCCACAGGACGGGGTGTGGGCACTGCACAAATCCCTGACCCCGCCACCTGCCACCTCGGATGTACGGAGCCCCACCTTGGCGCCCATAAATCACCGCCTAAAGGCCCCACTGCTCACTCACCACGGAAAGGGGGTGCCAAACAATTGTAATACGGCGAGGGATCGGAGCACAACCACCTTCGAGCAGCCTGCGTATTACCCCTTCCTTGACACCTGAGATGGGCGCTGTCTCCCGCCTCACTGGGCCGAAACCTCTTCCCCCTCTACGGCGACCCCTGTGCCCCCTTGGTACACCCGAGCAGCCTCACACCTTCACCTTGGCCCCAGGCGGTACGGCCATGTGGGCCCTGCAGCAACAGTGAGAAGCACCCCTCGGTGACTGCGACTAGCGGCCTACCACCTGCGCCCCCGGCGCCCTTGGAGCAAGTGGACTGTGTGCTCACAAGATGGCTGGTCAAAACGGCAGGCCCAAGCAGCGACAGACCACCATGGACACTTACGCAGCCAGCGAATCTCCGAACCTTGAGAGCTCGGACAGAGCGACCACAGACGTTCAATCGGACCCTACGGCAACGAAGACACCCGAACCCAGTAACACCCAGCTCCTCGAAGCCATCAGACTACTCCAAACAACAATGGAACATAAAATTGATGCCGTTGCCATAGACCTGGGACTCCTGCGCCAGGATGTCCGCTCCTTAGCCGGCAGGACTGAGGTGCTCGAAACACAAGTCAAAGAAAATACTGAATCCAAAACGCACCTCCTCCGAGACGTCGACGAGCTCCAACAAAGGGTCAAGAACTTGGAACATAGGGCAGAGGAAGCGGAGGGAAGAGCCCGGCGTAATAATATTCGTCTCCTCGGACTGCCGGAGGGTTCAGAGGGCTCCGACCCCACTAACTATGTAGAGAACCTCCTGCTACAGGAGGTGGGAGCCGGTAAACTCTCCCAAGGCTTCACCATTGAAAGGGCCCACAGATCCCTCGCTAAGAAACCTCCGCCGGGCGCCCCACTCAGACCGGTGATAGCAAATGTTCTTAACTACAAGGACCGAGAGGTAATCCTGGCCTTTTCCCGAGCAGGTGGTCAAATCAAACGGGACTCCGCCACAATCGCTATTTACCCTGATTATACCTTCCAGGTTCAAATGAACAGAGCCCAGTTTATACACACGGAGGCCAGATTGAAGGCAGCTGGGTTGCGTTATATGCTCCTGTACCCTTCGAGACTTAAAGTGCTGCACAACAATAGGGCACACCTGTTCGACACTCCGGCACAGGCCAGAGACTGGATGGACGGACTGCAAATACCTGATGTCGAGGAAAGAAAGCTGAAACCGAGATAACGTTTCTCCCGCCATCTTGATAGGAATCATGCAGCCTCTACCCACCGCTGGCGGGCGAATCGAGCCTCCACACAGCTGAGCAGATCCTTACAAGGAGACACTGGAGTCAAGGTTCACTCCACCCCCTGGAAAATTTCTTCCCCCTTTTTTTGGGGTGTACATACCCACCCGTAGGGCACCTGGAGATCTATGCACGGTCCTACGGAGCAGAAACTGGATTGTCATAACGAGGGTGACCTCGCTGGGCTAGTTCTATGTTTGGGTTGTTTACAGTTAAGGGGGGGGGGGGCAGGGAGTTATTACTACAGTTGGTAACTACAAACGGAATTTATCGAGACCACGGAAGCCCTCGATATGCATTGCTGCACTAACTAGATCCCGAGTCCTGCTGGCCACACATGTCCATCTACGTAACACCTATGGCTGACACAGTAAAGATCGTTACTTGGAACGTCAGAGGCCTGAACAGCTTCGTCAAACAACGACGCGTCCAATCCTACTTGAAGAGATGCAGGGTCGGAATCGCCATACTCCAAGAGACTCACCTAACTGCCAAAAGGCTAGATGCCCTGGCCAAAACCTGGCGTGGCACCCTAGTGGGTTCTGCTTACTCCTCCTATGCCAGAGGGGTCTTGATCTGGATTGCCCCCACGGTCCCCTTCAGGCTTACTAGTACTAAATCGGACAACGAGGGGAGGATGGTTGTGGTTTGTGGCTCTATCGAGGGCAAAGAGCTATGCCTGGTTAGTACTTACGCCCCCAACCACGACGCAACTGTCTTCTTCCACTCCCTCTATACACGGCTCACCCCATATATGGACAGAATTATGATATGGGGAGGCGACTAACTGCACCCTTAACCCTCTACTGGATAGATCCGAAAATAAACACGATCGCCCCTCCCCCCCAGCCAAAATACTCTCCAATCTAGTCCAACAATTACAACTCAGTTATATTGGAGGGACCAGCACCTGGAGCAACGCGAGTACTCCTACTCCCCACCACATGCCGTGCATACCAGACTAGATTATATTTTTCTCAGCCAGATACACCAGTCTGCATTCGTTGACGCGCAATATTTGCCGAGGGTACTGTCCGATCCCTCTCCCCTGTTGGTCACCTGGGAGGTGTTCCCGCCAAGACCCCCCATTCCTACTTGGAGATTGAGAGCTGAAGCCCTACTCGATACAGCATTCAGAGAGCGCACAAGAGACGGTACTGAAGAATATGGGCAGAACAACCTACATACCGTTAAATACATAAGCAACGCCTGGGAGGCATATAAGGTGGTCATGAGGGGTGAGATGATCGCAGCAGTTGGGGGTGTCCAGAGATCCATCACAACCCTGTTGGAACGAGCCGAGAGAGACCTGTGTGCCCTCGAGGGCAGGGCTGGCCCATCCCCTGATCATTTACTTAAAATTTAGTGAACTTAGACAAACCTGCCTAAAGCACTGGGAAGCCCTAGGTAAACTAAGCTACGCCAAACACACGGAAAGAGTCCATGCCCTGGGGGACAAACCCAGGAAACTTTTAGCTTGGCTCTACAAAAGGGAAACCCCCAGGCCACCCATTTGCCACATACTCACACCAGACGGCACTGCCGTGCATACCCAACAGGAAATTAATTTGGTTTTCTCTAACTTCTATCGCAACTTGTACTCCGGGACCCCCCCACCCCTTCTGACACAGGGATCCAAGACGCCCTAGACGTCATCAACTTGCCCAAACTAGACTCACATATGGCTGAGACTCTTAACGGGCCCATCACTTCCGACGAGGTCAAGGTGGCAATTAGATCGCTACCAGCGGGGAAAACCCCGGGCTCAGATGGCCTCCCTGGGGAGTTCTATAAAACCTATGAGGAAACACTCGCCCCTATATTAGCTCAGGTCTATGATGAGGCCTTCGAGCGTGGTGCCCTCCCGGATTCCCTGAGCAAGGCCGTGATAATACCCCTACTCAAACCAGGGAAGGACGGGGCAGATTGTGGCTCATACAGGCCCCTCTCTATGCTAAACGTAGACTGCAAGATCCTCACAGCACTGCACTGCTCGCTAACAGACTACGCAGAGTGATCCCACTGTTATTCATGAAGACCAAACCAGATATGTCCTCGGACGATCCATCACTGTTACATCACGTCATTTATAGTACCGAGGGAAGACCACAGAAACTTGCAGTGGCGTCACTGGATGCCACCAAAGCTTTTGATTCCGTGAGGTGGGAATGGCTATATGCTACCATGGCAAAGATGGGAATAGGCCCCGTATTTCTGAAATGGACGCAGCTGGTTTATGCTAACCCCACTGCAAGGGTACGAACCAATAGAACCTTTTCCGCGAAATGGTCCCTACACAGAGGCACCCGTCAGGGTTGCCCTCTGTCCCCCATGTTATACATTATTGCTGTTGAGCCTGTAGCAGCCTACCTGAGACAGGAATATGGAGATGAGGCATTGAAATAGATGAAACGACTCACCTTGTCTGTATGTATGCTGATGACACCCTCTTGTACTTACAGGACGCTGAACACCTCCTACCCTACATACTTGAAACCCTGGACAGCTTTCACAAGCACACAGGGATCCAGATTAATAAGAGTAAATCTTGCCTCTACCCCCTAGCTGCACTACACAGTGAAGATTATGGATCTCTCCCTCCCCTAGACCTCGAATGGCAGGCGATATCGTTCAAATATTTGGGGTTAACTATACATTGAAACCCCGGCACGGAACATATTCTTAACACCGTAAGGGCCAAAGACTCCCTTTTAAAATCCATGGAGTTTTGGGGGCGGCTCCCGCTTTCGGTGGCCGGGAGGGCGGGCCTCCTTAAGATGGTCGCCCTACCCCGCCTATTGCATAACTTCACTAACATTCCCTTCTACATCCCCCCCGCGTTCTTTAAAGACCTCAACAAACTCTGTAGGGGCTTACTCTGGCAGGGAGGCTGGCACAGGGTGGTATTGGAAACTCTCCAGAGACCTTACGAGAGGGGTGGGCTGAAGATTCCCAATTTCGAACTCTACTTCCTTGCTAGCCAGTTAAGACACATTGTGCGGTGGATGGCCGATGAAAGCACAACAGACACTGGCCTCCTCCAGCCGGCCCTCCCCCAGCTGTTACTTAGGGATTTGCTGTGGACCAGAAAGAGTGCCCTCGAAACATTGCCCTTACCTCGTTAAGTTGGGGATCCGACTCTGGAAAAGGGCCTGCAAGCTAGTTGGATCCGAGGATCCGTATTCCCCACAGATCCCCATTGCAGCACTCATGTCCAATCATTCCTGGGGGCAACTCTAGACTCGTACACAATGGGAGCCCTTTGGGGTGGCCACACTGGGGAACCTGATCCAAGAACAGGCGGTTTTGGCCTTCCCGGATCTCTGCGATGCCACGGGCCTCCCGTCCGGGCAATTTCTGTTGCACAGAGCGGTCATACAGGCCTTAAATAGCAGATGGCCGGCCGCTATCGACCAGACTGATGAAAACGAATGCATCGAAACAATACTGAAAGCTGCTGAGGGGGACCACGAAACCTCACGTATCTACGAGGCCCTACTATGGAGCTCCTCCAAAGATGACCTCAAATGCCAGGACAAATGGGAGACCGAATTAAACCTTGTTTTCGAAGAGAAAACCTGGGGTGATATAACCCACTACCACAAAAAAAACTCCCGAAACGCCCGCTTACAGGTCATCCAACTGTATATTATGAACAGAGCGTACCTCACCCCGACAGCTATATCAAGGTTTACCGGCACAGGCACCCAATCATGTCCCAAATGCAGTGAGCCCAAGGTTGGTATGACCCACATGTTCTGGGGATGCCCAGTGATTAGAGAGTTCTGGACACAAGTGAAGGAAAGAGTGGCTGGTGCAGACATTGACATCGAAGTGGACAAACCCTCGGCATGTATCCTGGGCGGGTATAGGCGCAGCAGGAAGAATAAATCCCTCAAAAAGCTTAGAGACCTTACATATATAACGGGCAAAAGGCGCATAGCCATGGGGTGGAAAAGCCCCAGAGGCCCGCTTATGCCCCTCTGGTGGGGAGATCTTGCGAAGTGGATCACAGCTGAAACCGTGGCATGGGAGACGGCGATCCAAGTACAGAGACTTGATTCTAGCGAGGAGCTACACCGTTGGGTGGCCTTAACAGTACCCCTGCTCCATCCAGAGTCGCTGGAGGATGAGACAATTGGGGAAGGCGACCCGGGCCCCTGGCATGGACTCATGATGAACAAAGGACTAACCGTGGTCTTGGAAGGGGAGGGGGGGGGGTAGTTGGGGACTTTACTTTTTGATATGCCTGACCTATCGTCACTGATGCCAGTTTTGTTATGTTATGAAACCAATAAAATATATTAAAAAAATAAAATAAATAAGTGTCTGCCCGGCCTCCCCTCCTCCCCGTACCTCTGTGCCATTGCAGGCTGCGCAAAGTACTTCACCTCCCGATCGGCAAACTTGTGAAAGCGATCTAGTCCCTCCTTTAGCTTGGCAAGCGCACACAGTCCTCTCTACCTCCCATTCCCAGTGTTTAACCTCTAGTTCAGTCTCGGTTAACTTTCTACAAATCAACTTGAGTACCCCCAATTCTGTTGACTGCTGACTGGCGCCCACCCCGCAGCACCACCTTAAAGGCCTCCCACAGGGTTCCCTTCCCAGATGCCATGCCCAGATTTTCCTTAAAATAATTTTTAATTAAGCTGTGAATGTCGCTGTTAAAGGCCATGTCCATCAGCGCAGCTGGCTTAAACCTCCAGCGGGGCCGGGGGAACTCTTCCTCTAGCTGCAGGGAACACAGGACCGGAGAATGATCCAAAAGCATCCTAGGAAGCACCGCACAGTCCCCGGTGCGGGCATAACAGAATATAGTCTATTCGGGACGAGGTGTTATAAGCCGTTGTGTGATGTGAATAGCCCTCCACCCCAGGGTGTATCAACCTCCATACGCCGTGCAACTCCAGTATATCCATGGCATTTTCAGCACCGCCTCCGCTGCCTTAGACCTCCTCTCCCCACACTTCCTGTCTATGCATGGGTCCAGTACCACATTCAAGTTGCCCACCCACAGTAAGTTAGTATACTCAAATTTAGGCTGAGCCCACGCAGCTTATTAAAAGCTCTTGATCTTAGCTTCAGTCTTTGCAATTCCAGGATGGCCTTCGACCAAGGACTCATGGTAATTGGACATAACCAGTTTCTGTAGCTCCTTACTAGGTAAATAAAGGCGTCCTTGGAAGTAAGGTAAATGATTAGTGACTGAATGATTTTTGCTTTTATTCGACCAATCTTGTAAAGCTGTGGAGTCTAGAGGATGCAGAATTTCCTCATGGATGTCATCCAGGTTTAGCGAGGTAGTTATTCCCAGGATTCTCCCTCCAGGGATCATGGGCACTGGTTCCAGATTGGAGTATGCTTCTTCCATTCCTATGCGGGATAGAGCATCTGCCTTGCCGTTTCGACAACCGGGTCAGTAAGTAATTATGCAATCATATTCTGCAAAAAATAATGCCCATCTGAGTTGACGAGATGATTGGGCCTTGGCCGTCTTTAGGAACTGTAAGTTTCTATGATCCGTAATCACTGTGATGGTGTCTGGCCCCGAGGATGTAGTGTCGCTAAGCCTTGAATGCTGACTTAATGGCTAGAAGCTCTTTGTCGGTGATGGCATCATTTAGTTCAGGTGCCGAAAACTTGTGACCAAAAGGACACTGGATGGAGTTGACCTGTCTCCGGGTCTTTTTGAGAAAGGACCGCCCCGATTGCCAAACTGGATTCATCAGTTTCTACCAGGTACGGGAGATCTGGGCGTGGATGCTTTAAAACTGGGGCTGAGGTGAATTTTCGTTTGTCTTGGAAGGCCTTTTATGCTTCATCCGACCACTGAAAGCGTTTGTTCTTCAGTAATAATGATGTGATAGGATGCACCAAATGTGAGAAGTCTGGAATTAACCTGCGGTAGAAGTTCGCAAATCCAAGCATGCTCTGTACCCTTTGATTGAGGTTGGTGAGGGCCACTTGAGGATGGCATCTACTTTCCGCAAATCCATCCGAACACCATTTGGGGTCAGAACAAACCCAAGAAACTCGACCTCGGTAGTGTGAAAGAATTTTCTTTCCAATTTTGCATACAATTTATGTTGCCGCAGTTTTTTTAAGTACAGCACGAACGTGCTTCACATGGTCTTGTTCAGAAGATGAGTACACCAAGCTATCGTCAATGTACACAACGACACAGACATCAATTAGTTCACGAAGGACAACGTTCATAAAATATTGAAACGCTGCCGGGGCGTTACAAAGCCCAAAGGGCATCACCTGATATTCGAATAGCCCATACTTGGTACGGAAGGCCGTCTTCCATTAGTCTCCTTTTTTAACGCATACTAGATGAGACGCCCCTCTGAGATCCAACTTTGTGTAAATACGAGCATCCTTTACTTGGTCCAGTAGTTCTGGAAATAGAGGCAAGGGGGTACTGTTTTTTTTTACAGTTACTTGGTTTAACGCACGATAGTCGATACAAGTTCTTAGGTCTCCCTCCTTTTTTGGCACGAAGAACAAAGGCAAGGCCGCCGGGGACTTCGACGGGTGAATGAAGCCGTTAGCCAGGTACTGATCTAAGTATTGCTTTAAATGAAGATTCTCGGGTTCAGTAAGGGCGTAGATCCTACTGCAAGGAATTTGCGCGGCAGGTATGAGATCAATCTGGCAATCATATGGTCTATGAGATGGTAAAGTGTTGGCTTGATCTTTCTGGAAAACATCCTGAAAATCCTGGTAATCCTGAGGTAGCAGATTTGTTGGACTCATGACTGTTGCAATCTTTATCGGGGATTCTTCCAGAAAACAAGTATGAGCACATTCTGAGAAAGTCACTCTTTTCACGCCAGTCTATGCAAGGATTGTGCATTTCTAACCATGGCATTCCAGAATTATTTGGAATTGTGGAGCCTTGATAAATCGAGCACAATATTTTCTCGATGCCCATCTTGGCCCAACAGTGTCATTTCCGTTGTTGAATGAGTTACCGGACCAGAAGCGATCTTTGACCCATCGACGGTGGTGACTAAATCAGTTGTGGTCTTTTCGCAAAGAAAGATTCATCCATGTAACCAACTCTTGATCCATATAGTTACCTATGGCTCCGCTGTCGATGTAAGCTCTGACCGCATGCATACGAGACGGTTGCTGGTGACTAATGAGGATCATTGGTGAGGCTAGATGCGAGGTCAGAGTCCTCCTCCTCGCTCGACAAGCGGACCTCTACGCTTGTCGTTCGGGGTAGTTTTCCGGTTCTGCTTCAACGCTGCTCTTGTCGGCGACCACTACTGCCTTCTTAGGCGGCTTCACCGGAAAGTCTCGTAAAAAATGCCCTGCTGATCCGCAATATAAACACAATTGCTGCTGCCTTCTCTTGTCTCTTTCTGTTTTGGATAACGGCCCCCTAACTCCTCCAATTTCCATGGGTTCGGATGTATCTGTACTTTTGGAGATGTTGTCTCTTGGTCTCACCAGAACCCGATTCTAAAATCTAGCTCGATCCGCCTTCGGTTCTGAAGTCTGTGGTCTAGCTGAACTACCAGGTCTATGTACTCAGCACAGTCTTGAGGTGGGTTGACCACCTGCGCTCAAACGTCTTTTAGTTTGCCTCTCAACCCACGATGGAATAACGTAGTTCTTTTGTCTTCGGGTCAGCTGGTTTCCACCACCAATCTATTAAAGGTTGCAATGTAAGTTAACAGGTCCTGGTTCCCTTGACGTAGAGATAGAAGTTCGTTATCTAAGGCTTGGCCTTGAGTGTCGAGCGAACAATTGCTCCATGTTTTGCTGAAATCCCTGGAAATCTCGGAGAAGAGGATCATCTTGATTAACTAGTGGTATGGACCAATCCGCTGCACTGCAGCTGAGATACGACAGTACAAAGGCCACTTTAGATTGATCATTCGGAAAAGCTCCAGACCTACATAGGAAGTGTAGGTGGCACTGATTCATAAAAACTGCAAACCTTTTAGAGTCTCCGGCAAAGCGTTCTGGTGGAGCTAAAGGTATAGCCCCCGGTAGTACCACTTGTACTGGGCTGCTTGGCTGAGTTGGGACTGAAATTCCCCCCAATCCAGGTAACGGCATGTGGCCAGCTTGAGATTGGAGTAGTTGTCTGGCGATGTCGTCCGTACGCTCTTTTGCCACAATCAGTTCTCTTCTTAGAGCATTAGTTTCTTGTCGAGCTGAATGCACCTCAGCTCCAAGTTCCCCCAGGAGCTGGGCCAATTGGTCAGTCTTTGAGGCTTCCATGGCGCCCGGGTGGAGTTTTGTGTAGAGGCATCGCGTTCTGTTACGCTCACCTGGTTTCCACAGGGGCACCGAACGAAGCTGGACTGCGGCAGTCTCCACGAGTGTGACTCGTAGCGAAGTGATGAGTGACTGCACCTGCCCCTTTAGTTTCGTCTGTTGGGCACGAAGGAAGATTTGCTTAAAATGATGAAAGTGATAAATTAACTAGCCGTAAGGAGAAGGGCCAACTTCCACCTCCGCAACCTTCCGATGTACCTTCACTGTGCCTCACCTTAATGTTGTGAAGGATGGGCTCTCCATCCTCCATCCTGCGACTGTGTGCAGGGGTGCGTCGAGATTCAGGGATCCAGTTAACTTCAATGATCCTGTAGCCTTATGGCAGGGTTCCAGACAACAATCACTCTGAGGTAAGTCTTTATGCCAATCCTATATAGCGAGAAATGCTTTAGAGTTCTGGTTGTCTTAAAGTTCACTCCTGTACCTTTCTTTGCAGATTCCCCTTTGAGGTACTCCCGAAGAAAGGCGACTCCCCTCCGGATGAGGTGAGGTAATGCAAAGGTAAGTCAATATTTGCACGATTCAAAATGTCCAACAAGTGATATTGTTCTTTCGTGCTATTAATCTGCTCTCTCCTTTTATTTCTGCAGGTGCAGCGCCGCCGGAGCAAAGGTCGTGCAATGGTGACTCGAGGAACCGCAAATGAAAACTGCTTCTGGTGAGTATTATGCTGCGCGAGATTGAATGTCCTTTAGCGAAGCTCAGCTCACCTGTTTTCTTTCCTTGTTCTGCAGATGCGGCTGCACCGGGACGGCGATCGCGTGAGAATGCCTCGTTGGATCGCATGGACGTACAGCTCTTAGTTGAGTATCACGCTGCGCTATGCTATTTGTCTTTAAGCTGGTCCTTATGTAGCGCGGTTAACTGATGTTCCTTTTTCTGCAGATGCGGAGACTTCAGAGTGATGGTATGATGGAGTATCAGGTAAAGCTCTTGTTCTAATCTGTGATCTCTCCTTCCTTTGCAGGCGCAGATCGCAATGACCAGGACGGGCGTGGCTGAAGACAGGACTGGAGCTGCAGACACGGTGAGCGTTACGCTGCAGGAGTGCAGAATAACACAAAATGTGTTCTGTTCCTCGGGCGTAGTTTAAATAGCTTCCCAGAAGTAGTTCCCAGATAAAGTAGTCCCTTCAACCAACCTCAGAATGGGTTGTACATGGTTCTGTTACTTGATAACCTGTCTTGCCTGAAAAGGCAGTACGAGCCTGGCGCCAGCGGCGCCAGGACTGAGTCCAGGAAGCCCTTAGGCAATCCTTTGGGGACTTAAAGGTCCCCATGGGTGCCAGTACTCTAGGCCGACTGGTCTGCTCCTGATGTCTGGAAGCAGGCACCGTGACAGAATCCAGGCACAGAATATCAGCGTCCTGATCTTGTTGGGGGTGCGTCCATGGGTCTGTCGCCACTTGCTGGGTTTCTTCCCAATTGTCTGTGGCATCCGCCTGGTCCTCATTGTAGGCCTTGCAGGAAGGAAGGTTCTTAATCTTCACTGTAAATGTTTTGATAAGTATCCATCTGGACGATGTCTTCATGATGGACGGGGACCGAGGGCTGATCTTCTTGGAAACGTGAAGCCGATTTAAGATTAGGTTCTCCACGGGATCTTTTCGGGGAAGGATGTTCCGAAAAATTGATAATTTTTTCAAGACGATCCATGCACCCTTCAAATTTCTCCCTTGTCCACTTAGAGGAACCAGAAGGGCCTACAGGTGGAAAAATGTCATCCTCCGCCCCTTGACGCCGAAATTTGTCACTCAGGGTGTTGGAAAGAGGCTCCCGACTGTCCTCGTAGGTCTTGCGAGAATCTGGGCACCATGGCGTATCTATAGATTTGTCAGCGGCCTGCCCCATGTTTTTTGACTGAATAGGTATCAGCACAACCGCCGAAATAATTCTTGCGATACTGTGTTCAATCGATGCCGAATTGGCGTGTGTTAGTGGGTCCGAAGGTCTATAGGTGGAATGACCACCTACCGCGGCGTTAGACAGCCTAGCGGACGGTTTTTCACCTTGAGGCCTAGTCGAAGATTTTGGGCCTACCGGAGCGTCAAAATTCCGTGCTTCGGCGTGTAAACCTGATTTACGGGTAGTGCCCTTGTTTGTTTTGGAATGCCCAGTCGCAAATCGCTGCTGCGGATGCAGGGAAGGTTGTTGATCTGAAAGATCAGAGGAAAGAGCTGAAATTTTCAACGGCCCTGCTGGCGCTTTCACCTTTTTCGATGTACCCGTCGAAGTAGGTGGAGGGGTTGTGTGTTTAGTGTAATGCGTTCTTTGTACGCCCCTGTCGCCAGGTGTTGTCCCTGAAGCAAGACTAGTGTCAGGCCTTGAAGGGTCGGGGACGGGCGTGGCAGACCTAGAAGTGTCCGCCTCGAGGTTTTTCACATCCGCAACGGATGTTTGGTCATCAGAGGTGCTCCCGTCACTTTCGGCGGGTGCGTCGGTTGGAGAAGAGGATTCCACCTGCGACATACTGTACGCGGCCCACCGCTTTACACAGCGCTCCTTAAGGGTTTTAGGCCAAAGGAGTTTACAAACCGCACACCGCTTCTCGTCGTGGTGTAAGGGGAGACAGGAGTTGCAGGTAGGGCAGAACCTAAATGGAGTCCTTTCTATAGCGAAAGGTGTAAACAAAGATGACCAGACCTAGAGGGTAAAGAGGGGGAAAGAGGAAAGACAAAGAAGATATGGCACCCCGACCCCACTCTCCCTACTGTGAAGGCCGGCCAGAGGGCCCGACCAGTGGATGCTTCAGCCACCAGATCTTGGGCGCCGAAATCCACTGCCGTAGACAAATCCTCCGCAGCCTTCGTCGAAGCTGTTCCTGCCGTCAAAGTGACTTAAAGGGGGAATAACCGACAAGTCTGTATAAGATAAACAATGTCTCTTATGTAAGAGCTCCGCTATAGGGCGATCAGGCATCTGGGCGGAAAAAACAATCTGAGGGACCTTGGCGCGTGAGGGATTTTGGGTACACTACACGTCACGATAGGGATAGTGTTACAGACACGCCTATGCCGACGTCCCCTTTCGGTCCCCGAAAGACAAGATGCAATACTCTGCGGTTACCACTGGATGTCGGACCATATGCACAGCATGTGATTCTAAGCAAATTAACAAGCATCAGAAAGGGGGGGGCGTGGCCAGCGAGCACGCAATGGAGACGTGATTCCTAGGTGCTCCCGTGGCCGCCCGAAATATCCTGCCAATATCCTTTGATTTGGGAAGTTGATTCCATCAAAAAAGATATTTTCGTGCAGCGGAACCCAGTGGCTGCACACGACAGAGAAGTGGACCAAATCCGCTGCGTGAGGAGCAAGATATCGGCGCCAGAAAACAGCGGAGTGGGACCTCCGACGGCAAACAAAATGGCTGCCGCGCATGAAACACGCTAAAACACAGCGAAGGTCGGAAGGTGCCCGCCCGTGATCCCAACCTGTTGGGCCAGCCTTAGTTCTAAAAGCCCCCGGCTGGTGATATCAACTGGGGTCACCCACGGACGAGAAGCCTGGACGGGGACGGTGACCAGGCCCGATATACCCGCTACGCCGACCCAAGCGTAGGATACGCCCCAGGGGCCGGCGACCAGAGGGGAGAGGCCCCTGGAGGGATACCCTCGGTCCAGAGGGGACCCCTGCACGACAGCCTGTGACTGGTGGGCCGCTGCGAGGGAAGCCCAGCATGCTAATGCGGCGGCGGGAACTTCCAGGAACGTAACGGGACACCCACCAGCGACAGGACCACCTAGACCAACAACACAGGCAGTGCGGGTGACCTGGGGTGAGATGATCTAAGGTGCGCGGCCAGGAGGCGATCGAGGCGGAAAGATCCAAGTCCCCCAACACTGAGCAGGCAGCTCCCTTTCCCCACAGAGGATCTTTTATAATTACTGGAACCCCGCACCAGACCCTGCTCAACAACCACAACCTTTTCTGAGCCCTGGGGAGGCTGAAGCCGCAGTCGCGAACACTGCGACACGGAAGTAACATAGCAGGGGCAACTCAGTCACAAGTGGAGGCCCAGACAACGCTGCGAGGGACAAGTCCACCCTTGATCCTCATATTCCTGTGGGATTCCACATCATGGGCAAGGAAAGAAACAAGAAAACCATGACGCAAAGCACCCTGGATCAATATGCCACGAGCACACAGTCAGCACCAAACGCAGAGGACCCGGGGACGACCCCCCCCCCTCCAATGGAAGAACCCCTGTCCCTAAAGGACGTGATTTACCACAATCGCCAGTTTGCGCTCCTCAATGGAGCAAAAAATGGACACTATTTTCACTGAGGTTTCGTTCCTTCACCATGACCTCCAGAAACTCTCATCCCGAACGGGAGAATCAGAGCAGCGAATATCTAGCGTGGAAGACGACCTAGGCAGTGTGCACCAGCAAATCACAAACACTGAACCGCCTGAAAACCTTGGAAGCCCGAGTAGGAGGAGGGAGAGGGCAGGTCCCGACGCAATAACATTAGCATTTTAGGCCTGCCAGAGCGCAGAGGATCCCAGCATGGAACTCTTCCTGGAGGAATGGCTGGCAGATCTCTTCGCGCCGAAAACCTTCTCGAACTTCTTCTCGGTGGAACGTGCACATCGCGTGCCCACGGGTCGCCCAACCCCGGGGGCGCCCCCAAGGACAATTATCGTGAAAATTCCTAATTACCGCGACAGAGATGCCATCCTACAGATGGCCAGGACACAAGGGACGGTGGTATATAATGGATCCAGGATCGCCTTCTTCCCGGACGACACCCGCAAAGTTCAGAAGGCCAGACAGTCCTTTGAACACTTGAAAAGGAAGCTTCACTCTATGAATGTGAAATATGGGCTGCTGTTCCCGGGATAGCTGAAGATCCAACATGAAGGCAAGACAGTTCACTTCACTGATCCACAGGAGGGCAGAGACCCAGATTGGAGGAGACTGGACCTGGGCCGATCAAAATCGCAGGGGAAGACCGAGACCAAGGGAGGAAAGACCCGCCCGACAACCTATACTGGAGAATTAGAATGAACCTAAAGGGAGCCCCAATCCCTAGCACGGTTAACAGAGACATTGGCTAAACAGAACAACGGATGGAAATATCAAAAGAGCACACTGACCGACTGCCTTCTAGGCAGGCACCATTGACAAACACCTTGCTTGGACTGTTACCAGAAAGGGGTCACCGCCGCCTACGCATGAAGGATCAAACACAATATATGTAATCATAATCAACACGCCATGCCATCGGCGAACGCCACCCCCCGACTCCAGACACTTGACCCAAGAAGGAGTAGTAAGTCGGTGGGAAAGTAATAACAGTTTATACCAAGTTGATCTGGTGACAGTTTTTAGCGCCAGTAGAGTTCAGGCGACAGATACTTCATGTTGGGGAGGGGGGAGGGGGGATGGGGAGATGTTATATGTTAGAAATTATCTGGGAAGTTACACCACTCTAATTTTCATCACAAGATCGCAAAACATATCATGCCCAACACCCACGATTCCACCGGGCACGACCACTGTACTCTCACAGTCATATAGATCACACGCGCATCTGGCACAAAAAAACTAGATTCCTAGACAGAAATGGCCACACAACAACATAATGGCTTCACAGGGGGAGACGCACATGTCCCAATGGTAGTTACTGAACGTCATAGATCCCTAAGGATCCTCACATTGAACGTAAATAGCATGGGCTCAAGTATCAAGCGTCGGCTTATAATGCAATTCCTAAACAGGCCCTCCCCTGACATTGCTCTACTTACAGAGACACACCTAGCGGGTTCGACCTGCTGATTCTTCCGCAGGACTAACTATCGATTAGCTTATCACGCAGGGTACAGGATGGGTTCCCGGGGTGTCTTGATCCTCTTACACAAACGACTCCCCTTTGCACTGACGGCAGTGGAACTAGACCCCAGCGGCCGTTTTGTGCTACTCAGAGGCACACTGTGGGGGGATGTGGTGGCTATTCTGGCAATATACTCTCCACCCGGGTTAGGGGATGCTCTCTTGAGGGATGTCACGGCATTGATGGTGCAACAACAGCCTGATTTATGGATCCTCGGGGGGGACTTTAATGATGTTATGTGTAATACACGGGACCGGACCCACATACGGAACCAAAACCCAAACAAACCCACACGGCTAGCATCAGCTCTAGGCCTAAGTGACCTATGGGGAGACCTCCACCCTACAGATCAGGGCTTTTTCTTTCACTCGGGAGCCCACGCGTCCCTGTCCAGGCTGATTACTTTTTCCTTCCGACTCCCGAAGCGTATAGGGTAAAAAGCGGCAGAACTAATTCCCCGTGGCATATCTGACCATTCTCCCCTGGAGGTACTGCTCCAGACAGATAGACCCCTGCCTCCCTGGACTTGGCGGCTAAATAACTATTATTTAAGCCTTCCAGAATTCATGGAACACATCACCGAAATAAACCAACAAATTCTTTGAAATTAACCGGGTTCGGTAGAGGATCCGGTGACATTATGGGAAGCCCATAAGGCGGTACTTAGAGGGGAAATAACGGCCTGTATGTGTAATAAAAGGAGGGAACACCATAGGAAAGTTAAGGAGGCAGAGGAAGCTGTAAAGGAATGGGAAAATAGATATGTCACCAACCCCACCCCTGACCCACACCGCTCCCTCGTGAAGACCAGAGCAACCCTGCACAACACAGCACTAGATAACGCAAAGCAAGCGCATAGGGAGTCAAGGACCAGAATCTATGAACACGGCGACAAAGCCGGCAAACTATTGGCCTGGCTGGAACGTCGGGAGGAAGGGCACAGACATGTCAGGCAGATCATAGAAGACCCCAGTGGGCTGGCCCAAACAGACCCGGAAATGGCAGAGGCCTTCGCTAAATTCTATGCCGCACTCTACGCTGCCCCAACATCACCGGTAGATCCGTCCCTTCTGGACGAGATCGTGCTCCCGCACCTCTCGGAGTAGCAGACAACATATCTGGATAGGGAACTGGACGAGACCGAAATCATGGAGGCCATGTCCCAGCTACAATCCGGGAAGACACCGGGCCCTAACGGCTTCCCGGCCGAGATCTGGAGGAAGCTGGGCAGCAACCAGACGGCGGCCAGCTTCCGGGACTTATTCCTGGTGGCCAAAGGAAAGGGCACCCTTCCATTGGACCTACGAATGGCCAACATTATGGTTATTCCCAAACAAGGAAAGCCCCCTGACCGGTGCACATCATACAGACCTATATCGCTTATTAACAGCAAAGCAAAGATTTTGGCCAAGGTACTGGCCAATAGACTTCAACAGGTCATATCCTCACTGGTTCATCCGGACCAGTGCGGCTTTATGCCGCAAAGATCGACCAGAATGAACCTACGCAGGTTGCATCTACTCCTGGAAAAAGCTCCGAGCATTGACGCGCCACTTGCTATTTTAGCAATTGATTTTGAGAAAGCGTTCGACTCTGTGGTGTGGGAAAGCCTGTGGGTGATAATGAGATGCATGGGCATTGGTGAGACCTTTCTCAGCTGGGTTCAACTGCTGTACGAGGCGCCAATGGCTACGGTCAGGGTAAATGGCTGGACCTCTAGGACCTTCCCATTGGGCAGAGGCACCCGACAGGACTGTCCTCTATCCCCCCTTCTATTCGCCCTAGCGATTGAACCGCTTGCCAAATGGCTCTGACATGTTACTACATGGTCAGGCTTTTGCTGGCCAGACGGATGAGAGGACAGGGTATCCCTATATGCAGATGACCTGCTACTCTAGCTCAGCAACCCAGACTACGCATGCCCAATCATAACCCAAATGTTGAAGACTTTTGGGGAATTCAGTGGACTCAGAGTTAACTGAGATAAATCGGTCCTGTTCCCAGTAAAGGGTGACGACCTGGCAGTCCCCCGGGGCATGCCATATCGAGTGGAGAGAGGAGGCTTCCGCTATCTGGGCATATGGGTCTCAAGGACCCTCTCGGAATACGCAGTGCACAACCTGCACCCACTAATCGACCGCTTTGCCGGGGATGTACAGCACTGGATGCTCCTTCCTATCACACTCATGGGCAGATAGGCCCTCTTTAAAATATGGTGCTTCCACGCTTCCCTTATGTACTGCAGAATGCCCCTTTGGCCATACCAAACGCAGAATTTAACCGAGCGCCTAGTCAGGAAACTGATATGGAAGGGCGGGCAGCCTCGAATCGCGTTGACCACGTTGCAACGATCCAGCTGGGAGGGGGGCATAGGACTCTCACACCTCAGGTCCTACTACTGGGCCTGTCAACTAAATGTAGTTAATGACCTCCTTCATGGAGACCCCGAACAACCACACAGAGCGGAGGAAGCCATTATCCAAGGCATCCCACTACTGGAAACACCATACCAGACCCTAACCAGGCCCCCCGCACAAACTATGTCTACCCATATCGCCATGATCTGGAGGCAGGCACACACCCACATAGGCTGGGGGAACAGGATCACTATGGCACAACCATTATGGCACAACTATGGGTTGAAGGAGGTACGGAAGTTGGCTACATGGACCCGGTGGGTGGAGGCTGGGACAACTACAATAGGAGACATTATTGCGGATGGTTCCATCCTCCCATTCGAAGCCCTGCAGCAGAGATTCGGAATATCTGCCACAGAACATTACCACTACCTGCAATTAACTCACGCCATTAATGCACATGGGCAAGAGCTCGACAACATACCAGATTACACACCTCAGGAACGCAATATAATACCACAACACATCCCTGCCAAGGTCACCACTATTCGGTACAAGGCGATTAACGCGTTCGCCACTACGGATTTGGTCAGTCTCAAAAATAAATGGGAGGGAGATGTGGGTCCCATTAAACCAGAGGACTGGATCCAAATACTGATGCACCCACGCGAAATCGCAATAGACTCCAGAATTAGACTGGTACAATTTAAGATACTCCACAGGGTGTACTACCCCCGAGGGTCCCTATTTGGCTGGGGGAGGGCGGAGGACCCTAACTGTCTGAAATGTCAGAGGGCACTTTCATCCACCTTCTCGGGGAATGCCCTAAAATCAAGTCCTTCTGGGCGCGATGTTGTCAACTGTTAACGAGAACCCTGGGGCGCACAATAATCCCACAACCTGCAATAATGTTACTGGGGGGCCCAGATGAGAATATTCTGGATAAATGGGAGGGTATTTTTCTATCCAATGCAATGGGCCTGAAAAAACGCGATATAGCACAGAAATAGGGGGCCCCGGAAAGCCCATCAGTGGCCCAATGGTCAAAGGAAATGGACATATGTGCAGCAAAAGAGCATAGAATCTATACAGCACGGGGATGCCCGGCAAAAGCCATCAATATCTGGGGGAAGTGGGAAGACCATGTGATATAGATCTCGCCGGTTAAATAGGAAAAGAGATGGACACAACCACTATATGGGACATGGTGAGAAATGCAGATCCCGGAAGTAAATTGCAGAGCGGCAAGACAGGAATGGAGTGATGAACCAACCCGGGCGTTGAGGGAATGGAGGGTGGGGTGGGGGTTTGTTGGTGTACTGTATGTATGTTTAAAAACCAATAAAATGTGTTATAAAAAAAAACACATGCATCAGAAGGGAATAGTTTACCTGTAACTCCATTTCTCCAGCATTGGTATCTTTCATGGATTCACATGCTTAGAATATTCCCCGTCGACAGACTGGGAACCCTCGGTACGCTTATAAAGCCGTTTCCCATATGAAAACTTTTGACACTTTTGTGTCCTATCTACGTCGTTTTGGGGCCACGCATGCCCCACTAGGACGTAGCGATATAAATGCCCCACCCCCGTGGCTCCCTTCAGATTTCGACCCCTCCAAAGCCGAATGGGGTGAAACCTAGATATACAAGACGATTGCATTCCGGGGAGGCCGGCGGGCGCATGTGAATCCATGAAAGATACCAATGCTGGAGAAATGGAGTTACAGGTAAGAAACTATTCCCTTCTCCAGCATTGGATCTTTCATGGATTCACATGCTTAGAATAGAATGCACAGCAGTGATCCTGAAAAAAGAGGCAGTGTGAATGCAATCCGTCACCCTCCTAAGAATATGTATAGCGAACCACAGTTACATAGGATGCCAATGTAAATACGCAACATTACATGCACAGATCAATACCTATATATGTATGGGATACATTACTCACCGTAATCGTATTTCTGATGCTTGTATCTGCTTAGATTCACATGCTGTGCATAGGCCGACATCTAGTGGAAGCTGCGGAGTATTACAGTTTGTTTTTCGAAACTCGAAAATGGGCGTCGACACAGGCGTGCCAGTAATACTATCCCTAGTGTGACGTCCACTGTACCCAAGATCCCTCACGCGTCTAAGATCCTCAGATTGTATTTTTTCTGACATGAGGAAGCATGAGGAGTAGCGCGAGTACAGATAATCCAAGCAGATAGACAGGAAGGTAAGACTACAAGCAATCATGCGCCTTCTCTCGGAGGGGAGGAAGGGTGGGTCGCATGTGAATCTAAGCAGATACAAGCATCAGAAATACGATTACGGTGAGTAATGTATCCCTTCTGAGGCTTGTGGAATCTGCTTAGATCACATGCTGTGCATAGATTAGCGAGCAGTACCAGAAGAAGGAGGTGGGATGTGAGAAGGGTCATGAGCAAACAGGTGTCTTAGAACCGCTTGTCCCACTTGTGTATCTGTCTTGGAATGAGTGTCAATGCAGTAATGCTGAGTAAAAGTGTGAATAGAGCTCCAAGTAGCTGCTTTACAAATGGTGTCGAGGGGAACATTTGCAATAAAAGCCAGAGTGGCCCCAATGCCTCTAGTAGAATGGGCCCTTGGCGTAAAAGGCAGAGTTTTTTCAGAAAGAGTGTAACACAGCTGTATACAGTTGATAATCCACTTCGAGATCGCGCCTTTAGAGACGCGATCCCCTTCTCTGCCTGTAGCTACGGAGACAAACAGTTGATCTGTTTTCCTTAGCGGTCTGGTTTTATTTACATAGTAGAGGACCGCCCTACGCACATCAAGGGTGTGTAGTTTCACCTCAGCTGAGCTTTGCGGGTTCTGGAAGAAAGCCGGAAGCTCGATGGACTGGTTTACATGGAACTTCGATATAAATTTAGGTGAGAACCTAGGGTGTGTGCGTAAAACCAGTTTGTCTTTGTGGATAGTAAAGAAAGGATCCTGCACTGACAGAGCCTGAATTTCACTGACCCTTCTTATAGAGGTAATGGCTACTAAGAAGGCCATTTTATAAGTCAGGTGTTTGAGACTACTTTTATGCATGGGTTCGAAAGGGGGGCCCATGAGCTTAGCTAGCACCACATTGAGGTCCCATCCTGGCGGTGGGTTCGAAATAGGAGGGTGAAGTCTCTTTACTCCTTCCATGAAGGCTTTAACTACTGGTACTTTCCACCACGATACTTTGTTATGGGATGTGGTGTAAGCCGAGAGGGCTGCCAGGTGTACTTTCAGAGAGTTAAAAACCAAACCTGCGTCCAGCAGGTGGAGCATGTATGTTACAACGTTGGAAGGAGTGCAATCAACTGGGTTGATTTGTTTATTCTGGCACCAAATAACGAATCTCTTCCACTTGTCAAAGTAACAGTGCCTTGTGTTTGGTTTTCTGGACTCTTTTAGGATGTCCATACACCTCTGTGGTAAATTGAGATGGCCAAACTCTATGACCTCAGGAGCCATGCTGCCAGGTTCATTGAGTTGGGTTCCTGGTGCACTGTTTGACCTTGTTGCTGGGACAGTAGATTGTACCAGGCTGGGAGTTTGATGGGCTCGCACACCGCCATCCTGCGTAGGTGTGGAAACCATGGTTGTCTCGCCCACATGGGAGCAACTAGGATGAGCGTCATCGATTCCTTGTTCATCTTGTACACCACCTTCCTGATGAGAGGAGTTGGTGGAAAAGCGTACGCAAACATCCCTGACCAGTTCATCCACAGGGCGTTCCCTTGGGAGTCTGGCTGGGGGAACCTGGATGCAAATCCTGGGCATTGTTTGTTTTCGCTTGTGGCGAATAGGTCTATAGTGGGGAAACCCCACTGAGAGAAGAGATCTTCTACGATATCTCTGTGAAGGACCCATTCGTGTTCTATTGGGAGGGAGTCTCTGCTTAGGGCATCCGCTAGGGAATTGAGCTCCCCTGGAACATGTTGTGATGACAGGAAGATGTTCCGTCTGAGTGCCCATATCCAGATTTTCTGGGCAAGCTTGGACAGATTTGGCGAACGAGTCCCTCCTTGTTTGTTCAGATAGAACATGGCTGTCGTGCTGTCGGTCCGGATCTGCACCGACAAGTTTAGCAGATGGGGCTCGAACGCCCGAAGCGCTCGGAATACTGCCAGAAGCTCTAGCAGATTGATGTGGTTCTTGGCTACTGAGTGAGACCAGAGACCCTGAGCTGTGTGGTGGAGGTGGTGAGCTCCCCACCCAGTCAGGCATGCATCTGTAGTCACCACTGCCTGTACTTCTGGATCGTAAAAGGGTTTTCCCCTTGCGAGATTCTCTCTTGTCCACCAGTGTAAGCTCTGTACGAGTGTTGGCGAAACGACCACTAGATCGTCCCACTGACCACTTGCCTGAGACCACTGTTTCGCCAACCATTCCTGCATGGGACGCATGCGCAGACGCGCGTGGGGGACCAGGAAAATGCATGACGCCATCATGCCCAGTAACCGCATTGCTTTGCGTACCGTTATTTGTTGACCTGACTGATAATGTGGAATTTGCAGTAGTATATTCCGAATCCTCTCTTCCGAAGGGAAGGTCAACCCTTTCTGAGTATCTAGGATTGCTCCTAGGAACTGTTTTGAGGTGCTTGGCACCAGACTTGACTTCTTCTCGTTGATAGAGAAGCCTAATTCGTGGAGGAGGTCGATAGTCCTCTGAATGTTTGACCTGCAAATTCCTGGGGTTTCCCCAGTTATGAGCCAGTCGTCCAGATAAGGGTACACTGGGATTGCCTCCCTGCGTAGGTGTGCAGCTGCCACCGCCAGTACCTTGGTGAATACCCTTGGTGCTGAAGCTATCCCGAAGGGCAGTACCTTGAATTGGTAGTGGCGACTGTCCACCTTGAAGCGCAAGTATTTTCTGTGCGCTGAGAGCATGGAAATATGAAAATAAGCATCTTTCATATCCAAGGTTGCCATGTAATCCCCCTTTTTTTAGGAGGGGGATTACCTCTTGTAGCGTGGTCATACGGAATTTTTGGGGCTTGACATACTTGTTGGCAGGCCGTAAGTCCAATACTGGGCGCATTGTCAAATCTTTCTTTGGCACAAGGAAGTAAGTTGAATAGATACCCTTGTTTACCTGGTGTCCTGGGACGAGTTCTATCGCGTCCTTTTCTAGCAGAATGGCGATCTCCTCGAGAAGGATCTTCTGATGTTCTAAGGAGTGTATTCTTTGTCGTGGAGGGTGGTTCCGGGGACGCTGCAGTCATTCTATACAATATCCTGTGGACACTGTTGACAGCACCCATCTGTCTGAGGTGATCCCTTCCCAAGCCTGGGTGAAGTTGGAAATGCGTCCCCCTACTGGGGTTGCGTGAGAAGGGACCCTGAACTGAGCGTCACTGCTTTGGTGGAGGCGTGCCACCTCCCTTGTTGGGGCTGCCTCTGCCTCTTCCACGACCTCTCTTGTTACCCCTGCCGTAACCTTGGGTAGACTGCTGGTTGTTGTTCCATTGTGTACCCTGTCCTTGGGCATAGTTGCCTCTTTGTGAATTTTGGCCGCGTGGGCGACGAAAATTACTGTTCCCCCTCTGGTTAGGGGGTTTGTTGGTAAGCTGGCCAAGGGATTTGAGAGTCTCGTATTCGTCCTTGGCATTCTTAAGTGCGTCTTCGACCGCTTTCCCAAACAATAGATCGGGTTCCACCGGCTTGTCTATTAATGAAGCCTGGGTTTCTGTTTTGAACCCCGACTGCCGTAACCACGCATGTCTCTTGATAACAGTACCTTCTGCTATCAATCTTCCTGCGTTGTCCGCGGCGTCGAAAGTTGCTTTTAATATGCAACCAGACACGGCTCTCCCTTCTGCCGAGATCCGAGCCAACTGGCCCTTTACCGGTTCAGGAGCAGAGGCTATGAGCGCCGCGACCTCTTCCCATTGATGGCAGTTGTAACTTGCCAACAGGGTGGTGGAGTTTGCGATCCTTGCTTGGTAGGCGGACGTTGAGGCTACCTTCCTGCCAAACCCGTACAGTTTTTTGCTCTCCTTGTCGGGAGGAGCTTCTGACGACGATAAGGGTGTCCCAGCCCTCTTCCGAGTGTTGGTAACCACTAGGGAGTCTGGTTTAAGATGTCCTCTTATATAAAGAGGGTCAGACTGGGCTGCCCGAAAAAGTTTTTCGACTCTGGGGTTGACGGCTCTGGTGAGGTTGGGATTCACCAGGGATGGATCTATTCTACGTTGGATAGATTTAAGGATAGGGATGGTCTGAGCGACCGGCCTCCTCTCTCCCACCAACTTTTCTGCGAAGCTCCTTTCCACCTGTACACCGTGGGTGTCGATGTGAAAATGTTCTGCTGCGCGAGCGAGAACTTCATTAAGGAGGGGCTGGTTATCAACTGGCGAGTCGGTAACTGGGGCTTCGCTCTCTACCGGGGAATCTACTCTGTAAATTTCCTGCTCATCTTCTACCTCCTCCAGGTCCTCATCATCCGCATAGTATTCAGTCCCGGTTTGTTCCTCCATAATTTCAAACTCCTGGTCCCCTTCAGGGAAAGGTTGTCCTTGGTATCTGGGGTGTGGAGTAGAGTAAGGCTGTACCTCGAAGGGTTCAGGTCTTTCGAACCGGGCCTTTTTACTTAGGGGGATAGGATCAGAGGAGCCTGAGGGTGTGGCCCCTTGAGGGTCATACGAAAGGAAATGTTCTGGGTTTTTGTCATAAAAATCAGCTAAGGAAGACATCCTTGACATGACCCTGTCTATGTCTTCACTGGACCATTCTTTGGAACAGGGTATGACTTTAGTGGGCAACTTAGAGGACTTATCAAGGGTACCCTTGCTGGATGTTGATGTCCCAGTAGATTTGTGTTTGTCTGTCTGCTTAGGGTGGAAGGATGGTCTTACAGGAGTGGAAGGCTGTGCTTTCCGCTGTTTCCCCCCCTCTCCGTGCGTGGAAAAATGTTTTCCCTGCCCCTTGGAGGCACCAGGGACTTTCGACGCCTGGCGTCGAGGGTCTGGAGAGGTATCTGTGTGTTTCGAGCGTGGGGCCTCGCTGGTGTGAACTGCGGCCTCGGTCTCCTGGAGCGCGGCCTGGGGGTGGAAATCGTCTTAGTCTTCCGACGATCGAACTTCCGTTAATCTAGGGAGCGAGGCACTCTTGGCAAGAGTGGATGATTGCCTTGCGTCATGCGGCGATCTCGATCGAGAGCGCCCAGAGGACACTGAGTCGGACCGTTCTATCTGTGCCTCTTTCCGAGAAGTCGACGTCGTCGAGGTTCGGTTGGACTTAGTGTGCTTAGTGTGTGTAGGGTGTGTAGCGCTTGCGTCGCCGGGGGTCTTCCCCATAGCCGCCCTGCCGGACAACCTTCCGAGGTCGGGGACCTGCGCTCGGCAGTCTTTCGACGCCGTAATGCCCTCGCCGTCCGAAAGTACGGCGTCGCTGCCATCGCTGAAGGCGCCCTCCGCTGCCATGGCCGCCTGCCTGGCGTGGTGGGCCCAACGCTTTGTCGAACGGTCCTTAAGTGTCTTAGGCTTAAACCTACTACACGCTCTGCAGTTCGCTTCGGGGTGGTCCCTCGGCAAGCAGAGATTGCACGTGGCGTGCCTGTCGACCCAAGGGTATTTGCGGTTGCACTTGGGGCAGAATTGGAAAGGGGTACCCTCCATACGCACCTTGAGGCAGCGGGCTGGTAAGTGTAGGAAATATATAAGGTGTACCTATATACCAAGAGTGAAGAGTATGTACCTGTCATGATCTCTGCTTCCAAAAGGTCAGGGTTTTCCCAACTCCCTTGGAAGCAGATCCATAACCCAGGTTCCGAGTGCCAACCAGTCCCAATTGGGACCTTTTGGACCCAGTCCTGGCGCCAGTGGCACCAGGCTCATAAATATGCCCAGTCCTAGCGCTGGAAGCGCCGGGCTCATAATGCTTGGGTGGACTTACCTTCAGCAGACCATGCTGCTTACTTGCCTGCCAGTTGAGCCTCTGATCCTCTTCTGTTTGGAACTACTTTTCCTGTTGGGTGGGGCTGGAGCCACTCCCTAGATTCAGAACACTGGAACTCTTCTGGAAGGCAGGAACTCTTTTCTTACCAGGAACTCTTTTCTTACTTGGGCGTGGCTGTGGAAGGAGACACCTAAGCACTACAGGAGGCTATTTAAACCACACCCGGTGGATGAATCTTGTTTTGCGTTATTCTGCAACCTCTGCAGCAGAACGCTCATCGTGTCTTCTGCATCCGGTCCTGGGCCTAAGGAAAAAGGCTTACCATCCTGAATCCAGTCTTCAGCAACACCTATAAAGACAAGAAAGAACAGGTTAGCATTCCGGCATCTGAAAGGCAAAGGCTTACCATCCTGAATCCAGTCTTCAGCAACACCTATAAAGACAAGAAAGAACAGGTTAGCATTCCGGCATCTGAAAGGCAAAGGCTTACCTACTCTTCGTGCGCTCCGGAGGTCTTCACACTGCATTCCGGCATCTGAAAGACAAAAGTTTACCAACTCTTCGCACGCTCCGGAGGCCTTCGGCGCTGCATCCCGCATCTGAAAGACAAAACAAGGTGCATTTAAAGACATTGGGGAACTTTAATACTCACGTGCCATTACTCCTTTCCACATCTAATCCAGTGGGTATTCCGGCACCCTGCAGCCGCTCCGAACTCGTACCTGCAAAATAAAAAGACAGTTAGAGCGCATAGTGAAGCAGGCAACAAGCGCTTACTTACGTGCTTCCAGGCGCTTCTATTCATCACACGGGCTCCATCTTCAACTCACTTCAGCCCGTCATCCGCCATCACCGGAACCCTGCAAAACAAGAGACATCATTACTAAAGACTTTAAAGACATTTGAATGACTCGAAACTTACCGTTCGTGCAGTAAACGACGGACAGCAGTCCTCTGAAGTCAAGAGGCCTGCGCTACCTATCCAGTGAAGAAACTGGTTACAGCACCCTGCCCTGAGGCAGATGGAGAGCTCGGCATTCACTTACCTAAGGTGAGAGCGTTAACCTTTGGGGGTCTACAGGAGAGGAGAAGAGGAAAGAGATAGGGACACCCCAATAACCCCAGTTCATTAACCCCATATTTTCTATCTGCAGACATCTTACTCTACACGTCAGGCATACAGTGCACAGAGGTCCAGCCCAAAGAGCCAACCGGGTGCTACACATCACCTTTGAAGATACGGTAGTCGCCCAGTCAAGACCGGCGCCTCTGCGAGAATCAGGTGAGCGTTACAGTACCACCCCCCACTCTCCCTACTTGCAGGGCTGAGGCCAGCGGCCTACTAGGCCCGGGCCGAGGCCAGCGGCCTTCCGAGGCCCAGATCCGTCGTGCAGCAGCCGACGGTCGATGTCTTCTCCAGCCGTCGTCGAGTGTCGAGGTTGGGGTGGGGAAGGATGTTAATAAATAATTTTAAACTTCAATAATTAGCAAAAGTATGGCCAAGGCCAGGGGACTCCACAAGATGCTTCCGACCAGTATGGCGGAAAAAAACAATCTGAGGATCTTAGACGCGTGAGGGATCTTGGGTACAGTGGACGTCACACTAGGGATAGTATTACTGGCACGCCTGTGTCGACGCCCATTTTCGAGTTTCGAAAAACAAACTGTAATACTCCGCAGCTTCCACTAGATGTCGGCCTATGCACAGCATGTGATCTAAGCAGATTCCACAAGCCTCAGAAATATATATATACATACATATATATATATATATATATATATATATATACACACACACACACACACACACACACACACACATCCTTATATACATCCATATATACATATGTCAAAATAAGCACAGACCCTTCTTGAAAAGGGCTTACCTTATTGGAACAGATGGCGCAAGACTGCTCTTCCTATTTGTATCTCGTCCGCATGCTGCCATTCAAGGCAGTAATAGCGGGTAAATGTGTGAGGCACTGACCATGCCGTCGCCTGGCAAATGTCTGTCAGCGGGATTCCTGCACACAACGCCGTCGACGAAGTTGCCCTTGTAGCGGTTTTCCCACTTTGGAATGACAGAAGGCAATCGTCGACGAGACCCATCGGGCCAGTCCCTGTTTTGAAATTGCTTTTCCTTTCGCCGAAGGACCATATGCAACGAAGAGTTGTTGCGTAGATCTAAATTGCTGAGTCCGATGAAGGTAAAATTTTAAAGCTCTTGACGTCCAAGGTATGTAGGACTTTTTCCGCAGCCGATGAGTGGGTCGCGAAAAAGGTGGGCAGGACAATGGATGAGTGCTTATGATAAGCCGTAGGAACTTTTGGAATGAAACAAGGATTCGTTGACAGAACTACTTTGTCCTTAAAAAACCTTAGGAACGGAGGGTCTATGACCAACGCTTGCAACTCCGAGATCTGCCTAGCTGATGTTATAGCTATTAGAAAGGCCACTTTCCATGACAAGAACTTCATCGACGATGTGGCCATTGGTTCAAAGGGTGGTTTAATTAACCCTGCTAGCACCATATTAAGGCTCCACGTTGGTGAAAAACGTTTCACCAGAGGGAACGTCCGGAACAAACCCCTCATGAAGTGTTTCACCAACCTGTCACTAAACAAGGGAGACGACTTCCTCCTCCTCGTGAATCTGGAGATGGCCGCCAGGTGTACCTTTATTGATGAAAAAGATAATCCGTTCTTCGCTAGGTGTAGCAGATACGGCAGAAGCTGTTCCGGAGTGACCCTTAGAGGTTGCACTCCCGTCTTTCCTTGACACCACGTACAGAACCTTCTCCACTTACACTCGTACGACTTGTTGGTGGAAGGGGCTTGCTCTGCTTGCAGGATCCTCCGACAGTCCGACGAAATGCTCAAGGCACCAAATTCCGAAAAGTCAGGTGCCAAGCTGTGAGATTGACACTGTCTGGATTGTGATGCCACACTGTTCCCTCGTCCCGGGACAGGAGATTGCGAACCTTCGGGAATGTTATTGGTTGATCCACTGACAGGTGAAGGAGGTCGGAAAACCACGGCTGCCTCGGCCAACACGGTGCCACTAGGATGACCCGGCACCTGTACCTGCGTATCCACTGCAGAGTTCTCTGTAGTAGAGGGAACGGAGGGAAGGCGTAGAGGAACTTGTCCGTCCACAGGAAGGAGAACGCTTCCCCCAGAGAGTCTTCCTGTGGCCACCTGCTGGCATACATTCTGCATTTCTTGTTCCTCTGTGTATCGAAGAGATCCAGCGGAGGCAGTCCCCATTTCTCGAAGACCTTTGACAACTGAATGCTGTCCATCTCCCATTCGTGAATTTGGTCCATATTTCTGCTGAGCGAGTCCGCTTGCTCGTTCCGTACACCCGGAAGATGATTTATTTTCAAATTTGTTTATCATCATTCATCATTTAATACAGTTACAGGACACCGGAAGTGTCCATGGTTTGAGGATAATGAGCATCTTAGAGTGAAACATTAACAAATTAACATTAGAACATTAACTATCTCCCAGTGTTTTTTTTTTTTTTAGGTGAAGTTGCTTGGTGGACTGGGGGGGTCAAGGTGGTCTGGAGGAGGGGGGGAGGGGCCATGCCTGTAAGAGCCCAGCGAGGTGGCCACTAAATAGGCACCGGTCCTGTCAATCCAGTTCACAGGGGCTTGTCGTCTGAGGGGTAAAACAAGGAGTCTATGAGTTCCTTCCAAGCCTCCAGGGTGATACTAGAGTTATCTGCAGATCTAGCTACGCTGTCCTCCCAAGCCGTTGTTTCTGCTTGCACCCAATATTTCAGCTCTGATTGCCAGCATTTCCGTTGGGGCCCAGTTGTTTTTTTCCAAGACATTGCCATAGTCCTTTTTGCCAGTATACACATGATGTCCATTAGTCTGGTGAGGTGCTTGAGTTTGGCCGGTCTGGTGTAGGTGCCCAGTAGGCATTCTTCGGGGGACCATTTGTATCTAGTCACCCCCAGATTGTCGCTTGTCTGCTGAATGGCAGTCCATAGGGATTGTGTCTTAGAACATGTGGATCAAGTCCGCATTCTGCTGTCCACACCATGTGCAATGGGAGGGCGACATATTATTGAATTTTGACAGCCTGAATGGGGTTAGGTATGTGCGGTGCAACAGGTTGAGTTGTATTTGTCTGAATCTATGATTTCTAGAGACTGACTTGGGAAATGTCAAGGCCCTCTCCCATTCTCCATCTGACATTTCCCGGCCCATGTCCGCCTCCCATTTGGCTCTCAAATCGGCACTCCGTGGGTTGGGGATGTCGCTTAGGTGGCCGTAGATCTGGGACACCGGCCTCCCTCCTTCACCCAGGGCGTAGAGTAATCAGGGGGTTTGATTCAGGTTCTTCCGGCCATGACGTCCACTTGGTTCGTGCTGTGGTTCTCAACTTCTGGTACCACAGGAACTGGCCTATGTGGACACCATCTACTTCCTGAAGCGTTTCAAAATCCTTAAAAGCCCCATCCATAAATAAGTCCCCCCATGAGTATATCCCTTTCCTTTCCCAGTATCTGAGATGATGTAGATCTGTGACGGATCCGCATAGGTCCGAGATTAGTGGTATGTCCGGGGAGTACTGGTGCTTAGCGCAGGTAAGGGTTTCTGTCCTGCGCCAAATTTTGTGACTCAGAATGGCCAAGTAAGGGGCATTTCGCATCAGGTGGGAGGGGGCCCAGATGAGTTCTCTCATATGCAAGGGGGGTACTAGGGTCTGTAGAAGGGGGGTCTCAGATGTGGCTTCGTCTGCCAGCCATTTGGTGACAAAGCTAAGCTGTGCTGCCAAATAATCCCAAAGTTTGGGAGTTAGATTCCCCCCTGGGTGTATGGTAACATCAAGGTGGAGAGTGCTATTTTGCGTCTCCCTGACCCCCACAGGAAATCTCGGGTTATCCTTTCTAGCAGGCGGAAAAAGGGCGCTTTGATGTAAAAGTGTATGTTCTGGAACCCGTATAAGAATCTGGGAAGGACAATCATTTTGATTATTGCAGCCCTACCCATCTTGGAAAGGGGAAGTTTCTCCCAGAACTGCATGGATTTCCTCAGGGCAGGAATCGCAATTTTCGTGTTATGCTCATGCATTAGTGTAGGGGTATGCATTATGTGTATCCCTAAATACTTGAATGAGGTCAGCTCCCACTGTATTCCTATCGCGGGGAGTTCTGTTATGTCTTTCCCCTTGAGGCCTGCCAAAGGGAATAGGCAGGACTTTGCCCTGCTGAATTGTATGCCAGAGAATTTTGCAAAGTTGTCTAAGACATCCAACATCGTGGGCACGTTGTTTTGTGGGTCCCTAACGTACAGTAGTACGTCGTCTGCGTAAAGAGAGATAACATGGTTGATTCCCCCCAGCGTCAAAAAATTGTCTACGGAAGTATATTGCTATGGGTTTCAGCCCTAGTACGTAAAGCATGGTGGAGAGCGGGCATCCCTGGTTGGTGCCCCTACATATGTCCCAAGCCTCAAATATGTATTTTCCTGTTTTCACTCTGGCCATGGGTTTGGTATAAAGTATCTTGATCCATCTAATGAACCCCGGGCCGAAACCAAAACCCACAAGAAACTCCACTAGCCACTCCCAAAATACAGAATCGAACGCCTTAATGGCATCAAGAGACAACAGTGCATATGTCTCCGTGTTAGCCTCCGTCTGCGCAATAATCTGTTGTACTCTTCGTAGGTTCATGGTCGTGTTCCGGCCTGGTATGAAGCCAGACTGATCTTCATGCACTACCTCCCCTATGATTTTGGCCAGTCTATTTGCCAATACCTTAGTCAATATTTTCACGTCGTAATTAAGCATGGCTATCGGGCGGTAGGAGTCACATTTGTCGGTAGGCTTATTAGGCTTGATAATTGGAAACAACAGGGTCTCCCTCATGCTATCAGGAAGTATCCCTCTCTCATGTGCTTCCTGAAAAACCTCATGTAACAAGGGTGCGAGGGAGGTCTCATATGCCTTATAAAACTCAGTGGGCAGTCCGTCACTCCCCGGGGTCTTGCCTGTGGCCAGTGACTTCATTGCCTCTGTTATGTCCTCAACAGTAATATCTGCGTCAAGAACTTCAGCTTGTTCCGGGGTCATTTTGGGGAGTCCTATTTCCTCCAGGGTATCTAGGATTTGCTCTCGGGGAACCTGGTCCTCGTGGGAATAGAGGTGTTTATAGAAGCCCTTGAAGGTTTCCACCCGGAAGATGATGAGCTACGATGGATATATCGTGTTTCAGAGCCCAATGCCACACCTTCTGAGCCTTGGTGGAAAGGGTTCTGGGTCGCGTGCCTCCTTGCTTCCTCAAGTAAAACATAGTCGTCATGTTGTCTGTCAATATTCTCACTGTGGACCCTCTGATGTGCGGCAGGAACGACTTCAGGGCCCAGCGCACTGCTCTCAGTTCCACAACATTCATGTGCAGGAGAGATTCCCTCCGAGACCAACGACCTTGCGTTTGTAGAGTGCCCATGTGTGCTCCCCAGCCTGTCAGGGCCGCGTCCGTCACTATGGTTAGCCGAAACTCCGGCTCCTGTAGGGGTACGCCTCTGGATAGATTCTGGAAGCTCTGCCACCACTGAAGAGCTAGTAGGAGCTCGTCGTCAGTTTGTCGGACCAGAGCCCTTGGGCCTGCGTCCACCGGTCCGCCAGGAACTCCTGAACCGGCCTCATGAACAGGCGGCAGTTGCCCACCAGAGGAATGCAGGACGCCATAGCGCCCAGAATTTACATATATTTTCTCACTGACAGTCTGGTATTGATTTTCAGCTGACCTGCCAATCGATTGAGTTTAGTAATTCTGTCGAGGAATGTTCTCACTAACCCTGACTGGGTCTCTAACTGTGCGGCCAGGAACACCAAGCTTCTCGATGGCGTTAACGTGGATTTCTCGAAGGTTACCGCAAACCCCAGCCGTTGTAAGAGGTGCATGGTGGCCTGCAAACTTGTGTGAGTCGACATAGGGGAGGACCCCCTCACCAACCAGTCATCGAGATACAGGTATATATGATGGTCTTGCCTTCTCAGCCAGGCCGCCACCAGGGCCAAACATTTCGTGAACGTTCTGGGAGAGGATTTCGGCCCAAAAGGAAGTACTGTGAACTGGTAGTGAGTCCGCCCTTCCACAAACCTTAGGAACTTTTTGTGTCGCCGACACATCGGTATGTGGAAGTACGCGTCCTCCAGGTCCAGAGACACCAGAAAGTCCCCTTCTTGAACTGACCGGATCACTTTTTGTAGCGTGAGCATCTTGAATTTTAGGCTTTTCAACGTTTTGTTTAGATCGCGCAGGTCTAGAATGGGACACCACTTTCCGTTTGGTTTTTTTCACCACAAAGTATCGGGAATAAACCCCTTGACCCTTCAGTGACGACGGAACCAATTCTATAGCACCTTTTTATTAGCATAAGTGCTACTTCCTGCTGCAACACGCTCAGATGGGGTTGAGCTACAAACGCCGGTGGAGTGTGCGGAGGGTTGCTTTTGAATTGCTGGGAATGTCCGTATCTTACAGTGTCCAACACCCATTGAGCCGTTGTTATTTGCTCCCTGTCATGATGCCTGCCCCGGGGAAGCCAGACCAGGCCCAGCAACCCCGGAAGCAGGCATCATGCTATTTGGAGCATGCCCAAAAACCCCAGTTGGGGGCTGTTTGGGTGCAGTCCTGGCGCCTATGGCGCCAGGCTCATAAGGATAAAGTCAGTCCTGGCGCCATGGGCGCCAGGCTCATTACAGAAAACCTACCTAATGCAGACCATGCTGCATACTTACCTGGTGCAGACCATGCTGCACGAAGCCACAAACCAAATGGGGCTTAGGAGGGACTATTTACCTAAGGGGCTACTTTCTACTCGGGTGGGGGCTGTGGAAGAATACTTACCTGGGACTTCTTCCAATGCTATTTAAACCACGCCCGGACAGCCGCACGTGCTTCGCGTTATTCTGCATTCAGCAGCGTAACGCTCACAGTGCCTTCAGCAGCTTCCAGTCTTCACCCACGCCCGCTTCAGTCCTGGACCACCTGGAAACGAAAAGAAAGAAGGAGAAGAGGTTTAAACTTGAAACCTTACCTGAATTCTGGATCCATCGCGCCGTCGATCTTGAAGTCATCGCACGCGCGCCACCACGCACCTCGCAGCGCCGCGCTGAACTCACCATCCAGTGCAGCTTTTCCTCACTCCATCGCGAACTCTGCACTTCCAGAACGCTCTCCAATATCTAAGGGGACAAGAAAAGCCAGGTGAGCAAGGGAATGCAAAAGAGCAATACAAGCTACCCCCAAAGACTTACCGGATTACCACAGGGGGGTACTCACCTCATCTCGGGTCGGCGCAGTTAACTCTGCATCACCGCCGCACCACGGCCCCTAAGGGGAAACCACTGGACATTACAAGCTACCCCCCCAAAGACTTACCTGATTTACCGCAGGGGGTACTCACCTCATCTCGGGTCAGCGCAGTTAACTCTGCATCATCGCCGTACCCCAGCCCCTAAGGGGAAAACCACTATAGACTTACCCGACTCTAACCAACTGCCATTTGGACTCTTCGTGGTGGTTAAACCGGCAACCTACAAGGAATCGGAAAGAGTGAAGATCAGATATTTGAACTCTTACAAACTATTGGATTCTAGAGTCAATACTGGAACTCACCAATTCCTCCACACCAGTGAAGTAACTGGTCGTCTACGCGCCCCTGCGCTCGATGCAGGATGGAGAGCTCATCTTTCCAAACCATCAGGTGAGATTAAGAGGGAACATCAGGAGTGGTCAGTGGGCAGACAACGGGAGTGGAAGGTGGGTTAACGCTCAAATTACGGGAGGTTAATTCCCTTTCTCCTTTGCAGAAAGATATTCATACGAGCCGACAAACGAAGTTAAGTGGGTCTGTCCAGTCAGTAATCTCGGCTCTACGTGGCACCAGGCCAGTCCAGATCGACGCCCCCGTGGGAATCAGGTGAGCGTAACACTCCCATTCGTTGATTTAACACGATAACCTGCCTCCCAGAACGTTCCGATGCCCGTCATTGCTGGTCCTTGGTCTGTTTATCCCTCGTCGACAAGTAACCTGTTCTCTTCTTGGCGGGCCTGGTAGTCCCGGCGTCGTTTTTCCACTTGAGAAGCCCATCTGTATCCCTGGGAGGGGTATGCTGGCCTACTGAAGGATCCGTCTCTCGATGCCGAGAATCTGGAATTTCCTGATGCTCCCCCGAAGGGAGGAAAAGACCGGAAACTTCGACCACTTTGGAGGGCCCCCAAGGATCACGCCGTGTCCGAGTCCTCTTTCATGCCCTTCAGGGCCTCGTCCACCTTCTCGCCGAACAGGTGGTCTACCTCAAAAGGCATATCCAGCACCTTGTGTTGCACCTCCGGTCGGAAGTTGGTGCATTTCAGCCATGCTTGCCTTCGGAAAACCACACCGTTATTCACCTGTTTAAACCCCGATTCCGCGAGGTCCACCGCAATGTTTATGGCATGATTGGAGGCCTCTTCACCTTCCCTGACCAGTAACATCGCCACCTTACGATGTTCTTCCGGAAGATGCTCCAGCATAGGAGCCAGTCGATGCCACATCTCCCTGTCGTATCTGGCTACTATGGCCAGTGAATTGGCCGCTTTCACTGTGGGAGCACCTACCGACAGCACTTTTTTGCCGAAAGCATCCTGTCTTCTGGCATCACTTTCCGGGGGGGTCGTGCACTTGTGCTGGGTCCTCGCCTTTCTCGCCGCCGACACCACTGAGTCAGGAGTTGGTTGGGAGGAGAGACACTTGGGGGTAGCCTCTGGGGCCTTGAATTTTTTTCTCCAGATGACCTTTTATCGCTGGTTCCGAGAAAGGGTGGCGCATGGTCTGTAACCCCTCCTGCCACACATGATCCAGAATGGGTACTGAAAACACCGACCACCTCCTCTTTCCCATGTGGTCGAAAAGAAAACAGACCTTTTTCTCCTCTTCCTGGCCAGCCCGAATTTCTGTACAAGCCTTGGCCATCATGGTGTGAAATGACCCAATGTTGTCCGGGGGAGATGGCCGAGCCGGGCTTTTCGGGGTTTCTAATTCCGCTTCAGACTCCCAGGTTGGATCCCTGGAGGGGGAAAGCGAGACATCCGATAAGGCTCTACTGTCCGAGTCCGAATCTATCAGCCGAGAGGTCTCCACCCGCAGGCACTGCCATGGGGGTTGACGGAGGTGGCCGACGAGACGGGCCCAGGTCGTCGATGGCCGACATAGCTGGAGTTGTTTGAGGAAGTCTCTCGTCCAGTGTCTTCAGCAACGTTTGCACCATGGATAAGACCTCCAGCGACAAGAGTGACTGCGGATTGAGAAGAGGGGTAGACCCCGGAATGCTTCCGGAGAGAGGCCTGGTAATCCCTCATAACTCGAGGTCTGCAAGGCCAGCTACTCTCACATCCTCATCTCCCGAGGACACCGACAAGGCCTCTTGCTGCAGTAGTGTCTCCGGCAAAACTGGGTGGTATACCTCAGGTCGCCAGGCCTCTTGTGGGATCTCCGTCGACGAAGCTAAAGCTGGCCCCGTCGTCGACGTCTTCGTAACCGTCTGCGGTCCAAGAACGGTTGAGACCACTTGTGTCAGTGGCAGAGAAGTGGTCGATGACTGCACTGCCGTCGACGACGGTTGTGGTCGTGCAGGTCCTTGAGGGGTTCCCGCCTTTTCCAAACTCGACCTACGCTTCTCTGCATCTCGACTCGAGGTCGATCTATGATGATCGCCCAAGGAGGATTTTGATTTTTCTTTTCTGTCTTTCTTCGTCGAAGATGAAGATGACGAGGCTTTCTTCGACGAAGACTCCTTAGAATGGCTTCTCGATGATTCCTTCTCCGCCGGTCATAATTTCTTCACCGGGGGTTCCGCCGATGTCGAGCGGCACGGCGCCTATGAAGATTTTGACACTGAGGCCACGCTGCGCATGGAGCCCACTTCCGAAGGCGGGTATGCCCCCGCTCCATCGTTTACCCATGCCATAAGTCTTCGACTTCGATCTTTAAGAGTCTTCTGGGAGAAGCCCTTACATATGTCGCACTTGTCTGCCGAATGATGAGGGTGCAGACAATATATGCAATCCATATGTCCGTCCCCCTTGTGCACCTTCAACCCGCACGTAGCGCACGGGCGGAACAGTGCTTTCCCTGACATCGGGAGAAAACTCCAAAAGCATAACCTAGACAAAATAGTAGACTACAGGAGGTGCTCCCACTACTTTAGAGACGGTTGAAATCTGAAGGGAGCAGCGGGTGCGGGGCATTTATACCGCTACGTCCTAGTGGGGCATGCGTGCGTGGCCCGAAAACGACGTAGATAGGACACAAAAGTGTCAAAGTTTTCCCATGGGAAATGGCTTTATAAGCGTACCGAGGGTTCCCAGTCTGCCGCCGGAGAATATTCTAAGCATATGAATCCATGAAAGATCCAATGCTAGAGAAAGGACATTATACAATTGTATGGGGTTATGTTCATGAATTCAAGTCAGGAAGTACCTCCGACACAGAAGTAGATAAAGATGTTTAAAAAAAAAATGGTCATTTATTACATTTGTGAGACATGGGTGACGGCACCGATAACATATGAATACGTAAACTGATATCATGGACCTTAGACAACGAATGTACAGAATGGATGAGCATGCATACATACATACATACATAGGATTGTTGTACACTGACTTGAACATGTCAACTGGCGGCGCGCGAGTCCATACCCAGTCCTAGAGTAGAGCTAGATATTTATATAGCTTAGGCTTGTGCACACCGTGATAGGCCTCTTGTGTGGTAGCCTATAAAGGGAAGCCAGGGTTCCAGTTAAGAGGAGTACCTCCCTTCTGCCAGGGCTGTCATTTTCTCTGAAGCCAGCATCTCCCTTAGCTTCCCCACCACATACCCAGCACTGGCCAGTCTGCAACTTTGCAGTTCCGGGCTAGGGCGATCTTAGCTGCAAGGAGGTGGTGAGTGAGAAACCTAGCCTTATAGCCCATAAGAGGATAAAGTCCATCCCTGCAATGCCCAAACTAAGATCAGAGGGTCCAAAGGCAGGTCAATTGCTGGCATAGTTCTAATAAGTGAAAGGACCACCTTCCAGTAAGATTGGGCATTAGGGCATAGCTACCACATGAGGAAGTAGGTTCTACTTTCTTGACAGCGTCTCCAGCAGTTCTCGTGGTTCCAGGGGGCCATGTGATGGAGTCTATTTGGTCTGTAACACCATCTGTAGCCAGGTTTAAGCTGGCACTCCTTGTCCGTGGTACACCTAGCGGCCTTATGGTTCCATTCCCAGATGTGATGCCAAGAGTCCTCCCCAATGGCAACCCCCAGATCCCTCTCTCAATCCACCATTCACGGCAATCGTTCTGGTCAAAGCTATCGAGCAAGTTGTAAAGCCATGAAACTCTGCCCCTAGATCTTCCCGCCAAGTGAGTTCTAAAGCGTGCAAGGATCTAGCGCCTCTCTGTCGAACGGTCGGGTGGCACGCCCAGTGACGTAGTTGAAGGTACTGGAACCCTTTCCCCCTCCTGTAATGAAAATAACTGCTTGCGTTCCTTGAAAGTGAGCAGGGACCCATCATTAAAAAGTTGTCCATGTTCCCTCAGGGCCGGCGGTCCAAGCCGCAAATGTTGCTCCGGGTTTTCCCGGGGTTATCACTGGATTGTTCACCACAGGTGATAGTGGGCCTAAGCCTTTGGGAGTATTCCATATTTTGGTTGCCAGATTCAAGCATGTGAGTGTGTGATGTGTCGAGAATAGGAGTGAGGGTCTGATCGAGCTGCTGCTCAGTTTAACCGACAGCTGTTTCAGGGGGAATGGGGATGCTGCCTGTTCAATCTGCGCCCATTGCAGGATTTCCCCCGACTGGCCCCATGTAAAGATATGCAAGAGGTGGAAGGTGAGATAATATCAGTAGATGTCAGGGACACCCAGCTCCCCCAGATTCTCTTTACGCAGTAGGACTCTTTAGCTACCCTCAGCTTGCAGTGTTGACAAATGTAAGCCATGATTTTCCCCTGTAGCTCGTGCAGCAAGTTGTTTAGATGTTTGCAGGACTTGTGTGGAGGATGACTTTTCTGGGTTAGAACCTTCAGAGAAGTGAAAACACCGTTTCTGAAAGGTTGCTGCCCCTGGCCTGAGCTCCTGCCCCACATAGGGAAAGAAAACTGCAAATAGCTGCCAGAGCCAAAAAAGGCAGAGAATGAGTGTTAGGATGGTTTTTCCAGATCACTATTGAGGTTCAGAGAACAAGCAGTAGTAGACCTATTCTGTTTCCACAAAGGTTATACCAAACTAACAGGGTTAGGGAGACAGAGCATTTGGGTTTTACTGTTGGTTGGGTGGACAGTGGAAAAGGGTACAGATCACTCACAATAGAGACCAAGAAAAAGATTGTCCACAGAGTCTATTGTAAGGAAGGCATGGTATCAACAGTAAGACAGACGCAAGTGACCACAGTTGAAAGGTGTTTATTGAACTTCAATTGGGTTTGAAAAACACCTATCTAATCCTAAATCTAAGGATGGGAGCAAGCTACGACCATCAAATAATAATAACGCAGTCATAGTGGTGTCTTGTCAAAATAAAAGGGCCTATACTAATAAACCAATTGTCAATCCTTACCTCTAAATACAAATAGTGTGGGAAACAATGTTATGTGAACGAAAAGTGTTCAAGAAATCACATGCCATAGGCTTCCCTTTCCCACGTTTTCAGCGCGGGACAAGGTGGCACACAAGCTTAGCACAGTCTCTGGCTTCTTTAGCACAAGGGTGCAGTTCAAAACTTCAACATCATGGCCATTTATGCCAAAGTCTCTTTGTCATTTAAAGGTTCTTCTTTTAGAGGGCCCGATGCAACACACAAAGATCCTTTCCTTTTAGTATTTCGCATGTGCACAATTTTCTTAGGATTTTCCCTATTCACCCCGGATCCCCCTCTGCCGGTCTCAGATTCACCTTTGACACAAAATCTTCAATTAGTCTCCCTCTGTGGGCTTGGACCAATTTATCTACTTTGCCATACACTTTCTTTACTGTATCAACATTGAAGACTTGATTGTGCACAGGATTTTGCTTGACCTGTTGCAGGACCTCTTTGATTCACAATTCTTTGCCTTTCTTTCACTTTACAGAGACCTTTGAATGAGCACACACGCAGTGCCGGACCCCTCTGTGAGATATCGCATCTTCGTTTCAAAGTTAAATCACTCATTTGCAGCTCAACTTTACTCGCGTTGATCACCACAAGCGTTTCAAACAATATTTGTTCCAGCGCTCACCACGCAATGTTACCACTTGCAACCTTGGCTTCAACACAGACCGTCTTGTATCCATCTCCCAAACTCATCAACTGTGTTGATTTCGCTGTGGCCTTGGCTTTGATCTTGGAGCCAAGGACAGTACCATGGCAGCTGGCGATTCTCCCCGCCGTGATTATCGACGCAGGAGGGCCCTGGGTACCCCCGAAGCACAATGCAGGATTCTTCAGCCTGGTTTCCTGGTTTTATGCTTTCCATTCACGAGGTTTCACGAAAGTGACAGTTACTGGTCAAAAAGGTCAAGAAAACCTAGCTCCTTGCGACCCCCTTCTCTCTTGCCGTCTTTCTCCTCTTGTTAAACTGCCATCTTGGAACTGCTGTTTCGTTGTGTGCTTTGCCTCGCTCAGAGTGTGCTCTTGTGCTCTGCCTTTTATCCGTGTGGGGAAGTGTAATGGAAGTCAGGTGTGTGTGTGATGGTCAGTAATTGCCTGACCTCGCCTGACCATTGTATTGGGACACATCAGGTAAACCGCTCGGGTGTTAGTATGTTTTCTCTAATTACGGGCTGTCTGTGAGAAAGTGTTTGTATTGTAAAAAGGGGATTTGGGGGGGTTCCAGTTCCTAAATATCCTACCTGGTAGGATAGGGTAAAGGTGCAGAAGGAAGGGGATACCGTGTCTCACCATCCAGTGACCCATTCCCACTCCCCGAAGACCCCTCACCCAGGTGATTCTCCCGCACTGGTCCACCCCCAGGAACTGGATCCAAAAGCGATGGACATGTCCTGGCCACCTGGATGACCGATCCCCGGGGCCTACTGGGAGAGACACCTTCTGGTTTCTCACACTATACTGAAAGGAATTTAATAATACTGTGCATCAGATTAATAATAGTTATAAGAAACTATAAAAGCAGTGCAGCGAGTTGACATAACTCCCCATCCTAGTTTGTTGGTTGGATGTTTGGCTGTTAACCGATGTACTTCCCATTCAATCAAAGGCAAAGGACTTTCAGACGCACAACTCCCTGCAAGATGCAGGATTAGGCCACCAAGTACATCCTGGATGCCGTATACCAACTGAGAGTATGCCTGCCTGACCGCTTCAGGCAATGCACAAATGCTTCTGAGGACAAACCGGGAAAAAGGAGAGAAGTAGTTCACGGCACCACAGAGTTGGTGGACTATACAGTTAACATTTCACAAACTTAGCCATAGAGGAGAGACAGAAAGTAACATGACCACAAACTTCGAGCAGAGATGCTGCTGCTGTTCAATCCCCAAGTCTGGGACGCTGTGGTACAGAGCTGCTACAAGAGGAATTCCAAGATGGTGCCAACACGACACCACACATACAAGGCCACGGAACTGCCAGGTGAGGCTAGTTCACAATTAACCAATCCAACAACACCCTACCAGAACCAGCCATCCACAAGGGGCTTCACAAATAAATGCACTATTCAGTTATTGTAAAAGAGGCTGCATAGGCCCGGCAGAAGCTGACTGGCAGAAAGACATGTCCCTCGTGGCTCCCTGCCAAGACAGCAAGACAGCCACTTGAAACAAGGTGGCCATTTTTCTACCCTGACCCAGAAACAAGGATGACGCCAGCCAGCAGTCTAGAAGAGACCTGAACAATGAAAGCTGAGAAACACACGGTTTATTATGAGAGGCTTGAGCAACTGAACGCTGTGAAACCAGAGGTCTAGAAAGGACCTGAATAACAAACTGAATGCAAAGAAACCAGAGCTGAAACCTGGTGAACAACTGAATGCTTAGAAACCAAAGCTCTACGAGACCCCAATACCAGTGAATGCTGAGAAACCCGGCGTCTATGAGAAAACTGAACAAGTGGGTGCTGAGTAATCTGCGATCTATGCGAGACCCTGTTAAGATGGATTTTCAAAATCAGCGATGTGGATTGAATCTAAAAGGGCACCCAAGGGCCGAGAGGAAAGCCATAGGGGCAACACGCTTGTCTTGGAAGAAAGTCAACGCCTAGCAGCACGGGTACGAAACCCGATCCTGTGCTTAGAGGAAGCCCAATATAAGAACCTAATTCCATTTTTTTTTTTAACAGGGAACGACACTAATGTCTAGCCAACCCCTACCATGGTACTGTGACTGAACAGTAAGGCTTAGACGTAGGGCAGAGTGAATGCGAAGAAAGGTTCAGTTTAGCACACGGAGCACTCTTAATAATACAAGTTAGGTAGAATGTATAGAAGGAACAAGTTACTTACCTGTAACTGTTGTTCTCCAGCATGGGTCTGGCATGGATTCACATGCTCATGAATATTCCCCGTCGTCAGGCTGGGAATCCTCGGTAAAGAAAAAATCAGTATCAGTTTCGTTTCTGATCTGTCTTTCGTAGTAGTAACCAATCACTGATCTCTGCGTCATACTGACCACAGCCAATGACTGCCCTCTACCTAAGCCCCGCCTCTGGCAGCCATCTTCAGATTTGGTAGCACGTGAAGTGGCAGTATGACCAAGTGAAGAGCCGCAGAGGGGTAGGCGGGAGGGTTTGCATGTAAATCCATGCCAGACCCATGCTGGAGAACAACAGTTACAGGTAAGTAACTTGTTCCTTCTCCAGCATGGGGTCTGGCATGGATTCACATGCTCATGAATAAGAGAATACATAGCAGTACACACATGCACAACCACGGGAGGTGGCAAAGGCTCAACATTAAGCATTACATCAAACTCAACATTAAGCAATTCTTACCTCCTCACCAGGCTCACCTTAGGCGAACAGGTTGCGCAGCACTGCTTGGCCGACCCTGGACTCCTCCCTGGAATCCCGATTGACGCAGTAGAATTTCGTGAAGGTGTGCGTCGACCTCCACGTAGCAGCCCTGCAGATGTCCAGCAAGGGCACACCAGATAGGAACGCCGTGGTAGCTGCGATCGCTTTGGTGGAATGGGCTCTCGGACGGCCAGGCAGCGGTCAGTTTGCCAACCGATGACAGTACATGATACAGCCGGAGAGCCATCTGGAAATTGAAGCCTTCGAGAGAGCCTTCCCCTGATTGACAGGTCCAAAGTTCACAAAGAGTTGTGATGTCTTCCGAAAACACTTCGTGCGGTCCACGTAGAACTTCAGCGCTCTAGCCACATCCAGCAAGTTCAAAGTCCTTTCAGCCGGCGACTCAGCCGGCGACGAAGGCGACGGGAAGAAAATAGGCAACACCAAGGGTTCGTTGAGGTGGAAGTCCGACGGCACCTTGGGCATGAAGGAGGGGTGCGTCCTGAGCACTACCCTCGTGTCGTGAAAAGTCAAGTACGGGGCCTTGCAGGAAAGGGCCTGGATCTCTCCCACCCGTCGTGCGGAGGTGATGGCCACAAGAAACGCTGTTTTCCACGACAAGAACTTCAACGGAGCCGAGTGCAGAGGTTTGAACGGAGGTCCCATGAGCTTGGTCAGCACCACGTTGAGCTCCCACGCCGGGGCCGGAGCCTTCACCGGCGGGAACGATCTGAACAGTCCCTTCATGAATTCTTTCACCAGACGATGAGACCACAAAGACGTCCGCCCCGTGGTTCTGGTGTATCGGGAGATCGCAGCAAGATGAATCTTGATGGACGCGTGGGCCAGTCCAGCCTTGGCCAGCGTCAGAAGGTACGGCAGTACCTGGGGAGCCGTAATCCGTAGAGGGTTAATCTTCTGTGCGTGGCACCAGACAGAGAACCTCTTCCATTTGTGTCCATAGCATTTAAGAGTTGAGGACGCCCTGGCCTTTGCAAGGACCTCTCTGCAGTCGGCCGGTATGTCGTATCCTCCAAACTCCAACGCTGCAGGAGCCAGGCCTGCAAGTTCAGCGACTTCGGATCGTGATGGAGGATGGAGCCTCCTTCCCTGGAGAGAAGATCCGCGTCCACTGGCAGCTTGATTGACGGGGACGCTGACAAGTCCAGAAGGTCCGGGAACCATATCTGCCTCGGCCACGCAGGTGCGACGAGGATCATCCTGCACCGTGACCTCTTGAGCTGGTTGATGAGCCGGATCAGCAATGGCAATGGAGGGAACGCGTATAGAAACAGGCCCTCCCAGGGGAACGAGAAAGCATCGCCCATGCTCCTCGGCTGGGGAAACCTGCTGGCGAACCTCCGGCACTTGGAGTTTGTTGCCGTCACGAACAGATCGATCTGGGGTGTGCCCCACCGTCGGAAGAGGCGGTCCACTAGATCCTGTCGTAGTTCCCACTCGTGGCATGAGCGCAGCTCTCTGCTGAGCGAGTCGGCGATGGTGTTTTTTTTATCCCTGCCAGATGAAAGGGCACCAGAAACATCCCTTGGGCGACAGCCCAATGCCACAGATCCTGCGCCTCCTTGGACAGGGCTGGGGATCTGATACCGCCCTGCTTCCTAATGTAGAACATGCTGGTGGTGTTGTCGGTGAAGATCCTCACCACCTTGCCCTTGAGGGACGGAAGAAAGGACCTGAGGGCACAAAACACTGCACAGAGCTCCAGGACGTTGATATGGAGGGACTTCTCCGTCGGAAGCCAAAGGCCTCTCGCGTGCAGATTTTCGGTGTGCGCTCCCCACCCTTCCAGGGAGGCATCCGTGGTCACTGTCTCCTTGTGGCCGGGGGTCTGGAAGTCCATGCCCGCCGTCAGATGCGCGCGGGTGCCCCACCACCGGATCGCTCGTCGGAAACTCTTGTCGAGTGTGATCCTCTCCTCGAAGCTGCCCGTCATCTGGATCCAGCACGCGTCCAGGAACTCCTGCAACGGGCGCATCAGGAGCCTGCACAGGCGGATTAGATAAATGCAAGAAGACATCATTCCGAGGAGGGACTTGATCGACATCACCCTGGCCGCGCCCGCAACCAGCATCCGCTGCACCTTGCCCAAGATGGCCCTCGTCCTTTCCTCCGACGGAGAGGCCAGAAGCGACACTGTGTCGAGTTTCGCTCCCAGAAAGAGTGCGTCTTGCGTGGGCACCAGGTGGGACTTGGCATAGTTTATGGAGAATCCCAGGTCCGTGAGCAGTTGGACGGTTCTTGCCGTGTGCTCCACGGCGAGCTCCTCCGTCTTTGCTCGGATGAGCCAGTCGTCCAGGTAGGGGTAGACGTGAATCCCCTCTTGGCGCAGCTGCGCCGCCACCGGTGCGAGGCACTTGGTGAACTCCCTGGGTGCCGACCTCAAACCGAAGGGAAGGGCTCTGAACTGGTAGTGAAGCCCTTGGAGCACGAACCTGAGAAACTTTTGGTGTCCCTTTAGGATGGGAATATGGAAGTAGGCATCCTCCAAATCCAACGACGACAGGAAATCGCCCTCCTCCAGTTGACCCAGGACGTGTTGGAGGGTGACCATCCGGAACTTCTGTGCCTTGATGAATTTGTTCAGTCGTCGTAGGTCCAGGATGGGACGCCATCCCCCCATCTTCTTCACGAGGAAGTATCTTGAGTAAACTCCGGAGCCCCGAAGCCTCTTTGGGACGAGCTCCATGGCGCCCTTCTTGAGCATCGCCTTTACCTCCAAGAGAAGTTGAGGGACGTGATGTTCTTTCCTGGCCACAGGGGGGACACGCGGGCACCTCTTTAGAAACTCGAGCGCGTGACCCTGAGCTAGGGCGTCCAGCACCCAACGGTCAATGGAGATGGACTCCCACATGCTGACGAAGCTCGCCAGCCTGCCTCCCACCGGGGTGCTTCGGTGGGGGCCCGACCCCACGGCCGGTTCAGTCCTGCTTCGACGAGGCTTTGCCGCCTTGTCCTCCTTGGCGACGACGGCGGGGTCCGCCTGACTTGCCTCGTCCCCTGTAAGCTTCCTGTGACGACGAACGGGCAGCTTGACGGTAGGTGGAAAATCCGCCGCTGGAACCTTTGGAGGCACCCCGTTTGCCTTCGCCGCTCCGAAATGGCGGCCGTCGTTGCTGGAGAACGCCAAGAGCCCGGGCCGTCTCCGTGTCCGCCTTGATGGCTTGAAGGGAATCGTCCACTGTTTTCCCAAACAGGTTGTTTCCGTTGAACGGCATGTCCAAGACTCTGCACGTCCTGACGGAAGTCAGTAGCCTTGAGCCATCCACGCCGCCTAAGGCACACGCCGTTGCCCAACTGGCTAAATCCAGTGTCAGCGATGTCCATTGCAATCGTAATGGCGTGGTCCGACGCCACCTCTCCTTCCTGCAAGATCTCTAGGGCTTCCGCCCTCTTGTCGTCTGGTAGGAAGTCCAGCAGGGGGGCCAGTTTGTACCACAACTCCCTGTCGTAGCGAACTACGATAGCCAAGGCGTTGGCTGCCTTAATCGTCGTCGCTGCCGACGAGATGACTCTGCGTCCCATCGTGTCTAATTTCTTTCCCTCGCCGTCCGACGGGGAGGTTGACGTAGAGGCCGCACCCCCCCCCCCGCTTTCTTCCTGGCCGCCGCGGAGATGACCGAGTCCGGGGTCGGCTGTGCCCGAAGGCACAAGGGGGCCGCGTCCGGGACCCGGTACTTCTTCTCGTACCGATCCCTTCTAGCCGGCGTCGTGGATGGGTTCTTGAGGAGGGCAAGGCCCTCATCCCAAATATCGTCCAGTAGAGGTACAGCGAGGAACGTCTTCCTCTTGGTCTCGCGTCGTTGATAAAGGAAACCTTCCTTCTTCTCTTCCGGGCAGAGCTGGAAAAGCTTGGATGCCCTGGCGATCATGGAGTGAAACGATCCAATCTCGTCGGGCGGGGAAGCCCGGGTGGGAGGTGACGACGGGAGATCCTCGTCGTAAACCTCGTCGTCTGTACCCGTCACGGCCGTGTCAGTCCCCGTATCGTCGTGGACGGGGAGGAGGGCTGAACAGGGCGCGATGGCTGAAAAGGAGGTGGAGGATGAATCCTTCTTCTCTTAGGGGGAGGGCTCCCAGAAGGGCCTGGTTCCGGGTCCCCCGTCGGGAGCGGTTCCTCCGTTGGTGGCAACGGCAGTCTCATCCTTATCACCGAGCATAAGGACTGTATAGCCGACAAAATGGCCGCCGAGTTGTCTTGCGGCACTGGTTGAGGGAGATCCGATGGGCGATCAGGAGCCCCGTCTGCATCCTCAACGCCCTCGTCGTCTTCCACGTCGGGGTCCCTCCCGACAGGATGGCCTTCTTCCACGCCAGAGCCGTGGCTTAAGACTTCGATCAGCTCCTCCTCAGAGGTTGAGGCAGAGTCCACGACGACCTCCTGCCCCCCCTTTTTCTTCTCCGTCGGAGGTTTCACGGGGGTCCTGTCGATGGGCATGAAAGAGGACTCCCTCCGCAGTGGCAGGGAGATTCTGGGCCCCGGGGTCGCCACCACTGGTGTAGCTTCCACAGGCTGAGCCAGGGCCGCCGTGACTGTCTCAATAGAGGCCTTGACCGGATGGATCAAGGCTTTCGCCACCTTAGGTGCGCTCACCGCCTTCTCCTTGGGGGGAGGGTCACCACCTCGCTCCCCCTCCGATGGGGCCTTAGGGCACGACTGGGTTCTCTCCAGGAGTTTCGCCGGGTGCTCGGCCTTCCTCTTACCCGAGCCAGAGCGTTGGCTCGTGGTTGATGGCGCCGGGGAGGATGCGCCCTGCCTGGCGCCCGTAGAGCCCGACCGTTCGGCGCTCCCGGTGCCAGCGGACTCGCGGTGCTTGGCCTTCTGTTGGACCCCCGTCGCCGGGGCGCCCTCAAAGGTCTTAGAAGACCGCTCGGACGACTTCTCGCTTGACGGGCTCTTTCCTTCCAGCCAGTTGGCGAGACGTTGATGGCGGTCCTTCATGGTCCGCTCCGACATATTGCCGCAAAACGCACAGTCCTTCTCCACGTGCGTCTTGTCCTCATGTAGGCAGTAAAGGCAAAGGGAGTGTTCGTCCTCCTTGAATACATTCTGAAGCTGGCATCCAGGGCAGACTCTGAACAGCTTTCCAGGCGTCGAGCTTCCCTTCTCCTGGGCCATGTCCGAGATGGGCCCGAGAAACTTCTGGAGTCCTCCAAAAGCGTGGCTCGACGAAATCTTCACCCTTGAGGGACGTAGACGAATCCGACACGGGTCCCCATTGATCAGATGAAGAAACGGTGGAGCTTGAGGCTCTTTTAACCGAAAAAAGAAATTTTCTGAGAAAAAACGTGAAAAATAGCACTAACGCTCGAGAGCAATAGCACGAGGATCCCAACACTTGAACGTGCGGTAAAAATCTGAAGATGGCTGCCAGAGGCGGGGCTTAGGTAGAGGGCAGTCATCGGCTGTGGTCAGTATGACGCAGAGATCAGTGATTGGTTACTACTACGAAAGACAGATCAGAAACGAAACTGATACTGATTTTTTCTTTACCGAGGATTCCCAGCCTGACAACGGGGAATATTCATGAGCATGTGAATCCATGCCAGACCCCATGCTGGAGAAATGCAGTTATATTTATCGTAGGCCTTGTACAACTCCTGTCAATCAAAAATCACGGGTAAGTAAACCACCAAACGCACTACTAATATATGTGCACCAACGCTAAACACAGTAACGTCAGAATAAAGAACATTGAAGTATAGCAAAGCAAAAGAAAAAGACAAGGTAAGTATTAGACGGTGTGCAGTCAAAGTCGAATCAAAGTCGAATGACAAAAATGTCGAAAATCAAATGTCGAAAAAAAATGTCGAATTTCGTTTTTTTTAATTTGTGTCTTTTTTGGGTCCCGCGAGTAAAAAAAAAAGGGTAAAAAAAAGGGGGAGTTTGGGAGAGGAACTCCCCCATTTCGAATAAAAAACGTAGTAAAAAGAAATTCGAAATTATTTTTTGACATTTTTTTTCGACTTTACGACTTCCGACTTTTTTACATTTGACTTTATGACTATAAACCATATTAGACCAATTTTTGAACTAAGAAACACAAGCAAAGAAGTTAAAACAATACACAGCCGTATATGAATAAGGTCAAACACAAGTCCTTCCTGTGTTAGAAGAGATGGGGCTTGCTGCCCTTGAAGTCACAACAGAATTCTTTGCAGGTAGCCAAACAGTGTTTTAGGTATGCTGAACATGTGTTTGCAGAGCAACCAGGAAGTTTGTAAGCGTCTTAAGAATTGAGAACAAATTAAGAAAATGTCTTAGGTCATCTCCTAATCCTTCCACCTTAGGGGTAGGTCAGGAAAGGAACCGTAACCAGAAATAAACATATCACGTTCAGTAAGGGAGATGTAGGGTTCGGACTTTGAGCAAGTTAAACCCTTTTGGTGGTATTGAGGTGGTAGAAACAGGTATGTTAACCCACCCACTGTACTCAGATTTTTTCAGGGACTACTTCTAGATCTCCTGAATTCGCAGGGTCCCCAAGGGTCTGTTGGAAAGGAGAGAATGTCTTCCCACCCCACTAGGCAATACCGAAAAGAAAAAAAACTAGAATATGATAGAGCACATCCAGGGAGCAGTGGGGGTGCACATTAAAGGGGGTGCGCGACCACCTTAGTGCATGCATTATAAGCTATACGGTAGGTGCGGGTGTAAACCCCACCTTGGCAGACCTCAGCCATCTTAGAAGCTAGGCCC